>NC_084528.1:32917359-33217359 GCF_024500275.1 Phycodurus eques | reverse complement strand
CGAATGGTTGTTCATTCTTTCCAATGGGGAACAAAGATTTGAGATACGAGCATGGTCAGGGACGTGATTCAACTCGCCCCTCAAGGCAAAACATGGAGATTATTTTCATATTTTCCAACAACAAAGTGCCTGAATTCGCACTGATGCGTGTGTGTGTGTGTGTGTGTGTGTAATATTGGCTTCCATTGATTTTTCATTAGAGTGCAGAGAAATAATTTCGACACACGCACGCTTGTCGTGCCAATGATGTAAACATCCGCACGCGCACGCACCCACCTCCTCCCGGCGACTCAATTACACCCCCCGCCCCCTCCCCTTCCTCTTCGTCGCCCCCCTCGCTGCTCTCGAAGCCAATCAAAAGCACATTTCAGCATTGCTTCACCTATTTTTTGTAGTCACGTGCGCACGCGCTCACACACACGCACACGCCAGGGTGCCATCCAAGAAATCTTCTCGTTCTTCGAAGTAAACAAGTGCAAGTGTTTATGGGATGGATGACGCCGACGGCAACCGGAAGGCACCTATATCGCGCTCTTATTTGATTTGTTTTAATCGCCGCCATCACGTTGCCCAAAACGCTTTCGGCCGCGTCCGCAGACGGCCGCTCGTCCGGCGAAGGTCGATTCGAAGCGACGGACGAAAACGCCCGGGGGCGCTTCGACGGCGGACAGTCGGGGCCGGCGTTCGAACCGGCGACTCCGCGGTCACCGGACGACCGGCGTTACCGACTGAGGATGGCCGGTCTGCGCAAGATGGGTGGATGGATGGAAGATGGCAAAAGGGGGCCGGATCGGTCGTGTGGATTTGGTGGCGGAGGGACGGACGAAGACGGCAAACGATAGATGCGGGTCGGCGCGGAAATGGGCGGGTTGGCGGATGGACGGATGATGTCATCGTGGCTCCGAGTAACAGCGTAGAACGGACTCAGCGTAGGCGCCAACGCGCCGGCGCCGCTGAAATTGCCATTGAAAAAGAAGGTAGCGCTTTGGCGCCGCCTGTGCTGACAAATGGACTCGCGACGTGCGTGGAAGCATGAAATGAAGCCGAGCATCGACGTGATCGGGAGAGGACGAAAGAAGGAGGGATGGCGTGTGGGAGACGAGCGGATGGCGGGATGATGGAGGGAGGCGCGCGTGGGTGCGTGCGCGCGCGCGCGCGGCCGAGGGAAGCCGTAAATCCGAGCAGATAAGGTAATCGAGGCGTCGTTTGTCACGGGCGAGAGACGTTTTTATGTGCGGCAGATTGGCTGCGAGGTCGCCGTGACGACCGGACGAGCTGCGGGGAGCGAACGACGGCGACGCGCACGTCGGACGCGGTTGCGAGGCCGCCGCCCGCTTCAAACCTGACGAGCGCCAACGAGAAGCCGCGCGACGCCTCCGAACGTCTCGGGTGAAAATGTCGCGTTCCGTGACGTGCGTCGGTTTCGAACTTCGAGCCAGTGTTGCCATAGTTACTGTGATGGAGAATTTGGGAGACCAATACGGTTGATGTTGTTCTTTGACCGCGCTCGCATCTCAAGTCATCTTTCTCCATTCAAATGAATGAAAAGAGAAAGAGAGAAAAAAAACCAATTCCTTTTTCAAACTTCATTCAGAAAAACACGATCGACGGTATTGTTGCGTCTAAAAACAACAGTTTAACTTGTGCTCGTCACGTAATGCGGCAAACACGTGTGCCTAATCTATTGTCCTTCTTCGCTCTTCTTGGATCGGCGGTCGGCAAAGCAGCTTAATGGCGCGCCGGCGCCCCCGACTGGTGTTGTCTTCCGCTGCCGGATGTCGCGCGCCATCTAGCGGTGGACGTCCAAAGCGTCCCCCAAACGTGACGTTTCATGAACTTTAATCGGTTGAGGATTGAAGTTGTTGTGGAATTGTTGAGCGGTTCGCCAGAAGAATGTTTGCAAGTGGTGCATTTTGTATTTTGGCGTGAATGAAGATGAAGAGTTCACACGCAACGTTTTGCTCTCGCTACTTACGCGACGAGATATGCAAATGAGCTCGAACGGCAAAAGCCTGCAGCACCAGAATGACAAATATGGAAAAATTATTTTCCTGTACAGCGGAACCTCGGGTTACGAACTTCATCGGTCTTAACCCGAGGTCATGTTTCCCATTGTCCGTTTCAGCCCCAAAATGACATTTTACTTACCTTTTTTTTTAAAATCAGTGTGTGGTTAAAAATAAATAGAGTGCAATATAGTAGCGAGCAAAAAAAAAAACAGGTATAAAGAAGTAAAACACTCAATAAATATGATAACAGTTTATTGCCCATGAACTTGAAGTCAGGGGGGCAAAGGGAGGAGGACGACGGCTCCTCGCTGAAGAAGAACCTTCTTCCACAATTCTCATTCAAGGTGTTTTTTTTTCTTTTCTAATTCATTGGTTGATTTTGGCACAGCAAACCGATCCAGAGAAACCAACAAATGAAAAACAGATGTCACATTGTCATTGCTCAGCTGAATTGCTCTGTGGGCCAGTTCGCTGCACATTTCTTTTGATCATTTTGAGCTTTTTTTTTGGATTGTCATTTTTTCAAATGTTGTGTATACGCTTCGGAGTTGACAAAAAAGTGCAAATCGGTTGCGAAATGAGCAAGTTCGCCGGGCTGCTCCCGCGCGCCGGCTATCGTGTCTTCTCATCTTTGCGTAGAGCTACTTTGATGCGATTCCGCCGACATTAACCGTTCGTTGTCTTAATTAAAGAAACGCTACAATTCAATAAAAAGGTCCATCGTGCAAATGGGTTTTTTTTGACAAAAATGATCTCGTCAAATTAGATTTGCGATCGGGTGAAAGGGTGGATCACCTCAAGCGCGACAAAGAACGGAACGTTCGGCCCTGCCAAGAACGTCGCACACCCAAAACAATGCGGAGCTTGAGCTGAGCTGTCTACAACTATTTTGGACGGAACCCAAATTGTCGGTAAAGGTTCGGGTTCGCAACCCGAGCTTGGGCTGTATTTCGAAAGTTGGCATCGTATTTTCCTGCTTTGAATTTCTTCTTTGTTGTCGAACTCTCGCATTTTTTGTCAATCTTCCATTTTTAGGGAAACAGTTACTGGCGACCGCTCCCTCGTTTGTCTCCGTTTGTCTTGTGTGGCGACCAGCCCAGGGTGTGGGAACTGAACGGATGGACGTGATTGGCAGGGGGCGGACCCACCCGCCATTTTCCGGTGGTCTCGTTTTCTTCTTCCAGCTTGAAGCAACCCAACTTCGGCGGTCGCATTTCTAACTGTGAGCGCTGAGCTCGTTCCGGAAACATTTCGAGGCGCCAAATAGGACGTCGAACGTAAACGATCGGCCCGGCGACCTCACCCGCTTCCTTTTAGTGTCACCGCCGCACAAAATGGCCACCGGCGGTGAGCGTAGCCTAGCATAGCCTAGCGCTACTGTACTACTGTACGCGCGTGGCTACTGTACGCGCGAGAGAGAGCCGGCGGCACCGGGCACTTTATTTACTGTTTGTTCAGCACTCCATCATCGCGCAATCCACCGCCAGCTCAACGCACCGCTGACCACGGCCGCGAGTGTGCGCGCGTGAGGCGCGGATGATGTCTATCCCTCCATCGGAAACCTTGTTAAATATTCATTGACAATTATTCCGCTTTGACCGGAGAGTGCGACGATGAGGAAGATGAAGATGCCGCCGCCGCCGCCCGCCGCGGAGAGAGGCGACAAAAACGAGAAAACGGCCACCCGAGAAGAAAGAGAAGAAACCGTTCTCTTGAAATTCGAATGACAAATGAAACGGTCGAAGTAACGAGCCCCGCCCCCTCCACCTTTCAAACATCGACAACATCATTGAGTCTAAGTCACGTGATTACTGGTCCCTCTTTTGAAAAGTAACTTCCGTCCTTCCACGGCAAAAGCAAAACAAAACCTAAAAAGTCAATTGTTTGGAGCCAATTCTCACTCATTTGTTTTCCACCAATTTCAAGTACAAATGAGCTTGAAAAAAGTGCAAATTGTCGAAACTGTTCGGTGATGCGTCTTATTTGAAGTGCACTCATTTGAACTCGAAATCAAACAAATATTCTTTGTGAGTTTTGGAGTATTTGCAGCGTAACGATGACTTGATTTTGAAAGTGACGAAGTTCCATTGGTTGCTAGCAGTGTTGCCACGGTTACGTTGACAAGAACAACTCATTTCCTGATGACTTGAATGAAAAAGTCAGATTTGGAGATTTTGCAGCGTCACAATGACTTGATTTTGAAAGTTCGATCACAAGTTCCATTTGTTGCCACAGCGACCTGAGTCGATTTTTTTTTGCATCAGATGTGATTCTCCGATGAGCCCGAATGGGGGTGGGGCGTGAGGGCGTGTGTGTGTGTGGGGGGGGGGGGGGGGACGGGGGGGGGTTGAAGCCTCCTGGTCTTTTTTCCTGCCATCAAAGATGTTTTACGACTTTTGGCGCCTGTCGCAATATGGCCGCCTCCCACTCGAGCGAAGCCTTGTCAGCTGGGGGGGACGAGTTGAATATTCAAATATTCAAATGAGCGTCGGGGGAGGGGCACCAACAGACGGCCCGCCTTTTACAACCTCTTCAGCGACCGCGGAAGAATTTTTTTCCCTCGTTAATATGTTCCCAGACTCGTGCGCCTCATTTTATGAAATTACTCCGATGACTGTTTGGTTAACTTTTTGCTTTGATCCCGACTGTCATGTTCCCTGGTGTGTGCGTGCCGTGTGCGTGTGTGCGCGCGTGGCTGCAGGCAGCGTCCGGCGTGCTGATAGCGAGCGAGCGAGGAAGGAAGAGAGAAAGTGAGCGAGCGAGTGTGTGTGTGTGTGTTCTATTTGTGGTGGTCTCACCCACATGCAGTGGGATTAAAAAGTTAATTATGTTTTAAAATGATATTTTAATTAAATATGGAGGCACGCCGAAATGGATTGGAAGCAAAAGAATTCATCAAACATCCAAAAAAAAAAGAAAGCGCAAAAGCGTCTCGGCCTCGTCTTTACGCTCGGTCAGCACAAAATTTGGTTTGCGCTGTGGTTAGCGCCCGCGCTAATTATTTGGCGACTGCTCCGTGTCGGTCGTTAGCAAGTCGCTCGTTCGTCAGATTGTTTCCGTGCGACATTCCGAATTTGCACACGACTCACAGCAAACACGACACACACGCTGAAATCGTTTGCGTGAACGCTATTCGTGCGTCGCGACGACTCCGGCGCCGCGGAAAACGCCGTCGATCTCGCTGACGAACAACTTTGAGACCTTCAAGGCCGCATTCGAATGTTTTCTCATTACAAGAAAGATTTTAACACTTGGTAATTCATTATTAAAGTCCTTTGATGAGAATGAATCCACTCCTTTATCGAGGGATTATTTTTTCAATTCATTTTCTTTCTTCCCAAACTACTGTTAAATGTCAGCTCAATTCTTTTTATTTCACGTGATGTTTTTTTTTGTCCGGCCGTGAACAATGTTAAGGTTTTTAGCTTTTCTGAAGAAGGGATGATCGTGGAAAGATGATGAATGGTGTTGATTGAAGGATGAATGGATCAAGAACGTTTCGATGGATGGATGAAGAAGGGAAGGCGGGATGGATAAGTTTGATACATTTTCCTTTCCAAGATGGCGTCCTACCAGTGTGGTCGCCTCGGTTACGCGCTCTCTAGTATTGTTTTTGTTTTTGTGTTTTTGGTTCGTCTTTGGAGACATTGCACGACTCACTTACACAAGGGGAGACTTGCTAACCATCAAGGAGGCTACTCCGGACTTTCTTTCATCAACTTTTGCAAATCCGCTCAGTTTTTTCCCCCGAGTTACTTCCCGGGGCGGCGTCCGCGGTTTTCGGCGCATGGAGGCGGAGGCGACGCCACAGAGGGAAGCGAGCCGGCATCCAGGTGAAACTCCGCAAGAGAGAGGATAGAGATTGGCGTTCCCGTCGATCCACCTCGCGAATGTACGCTCCCTACCCAACAAAATGGACGAGCTTCATCTCCTGTTAAAGACCAGTAAAGACTTCGGACGTCGCCCTGGGCTCGTCTGATCACTGCTTCATTCACTTAATACCGACGTACAGGCAAGAACTTAAATGCGCGAAGCCTACAGTGAAAACAGTGAAAAAGTGGACCAATGAAGCCAAGATGGAACTTCAAAGCTGCTTAGACTGGCACAGACTGGAGTGTCGTTGAAAATTCAGCTGGCAGTCCTGGAGGAATAGACGGACACTGTCACATCCTATATCAGTTTCTGTGAAGAGGTTTGTGTGCCAACAAAGTCATTTCGCACATTCAACAAGCAACAACAAGCCGTGGTTCACTGCTAAACTTAAGCAGCTTCGCCAAGCTAAGGAGGACGCACATCAGAGCGGGGTTATACAGGGCCCTGTATAATCCAGCTAGAAACCAGCTGACTAAAGAAATTAACATTGCAAAGAGGATCTATGCAGCAAAGTTGGAAAAACAGTTTAGCGCTAACGACTCTAAATCAGTCTGGCGTGCATTCCAATCGCCGCCTAATTACAAGCGACGATCCCCCCAAGCTGAGAACAATAGCACACTAGCCGACGACTCGAATACCTTCTACTGCAGATTTGAAAAGGACACTTTCACACCCCACACCCACCCGGCCGCACCACCGACCACTATCACACCGCCGACTTCTGCGTTAACCATCCGCGAACAGGATGTGAGACGCATCTTCAAACGACAAAAGCTTAACAAAGCGGCAGGCCCAGACCATGGGACCCCATCCTGCCTCAAAGTCTGCGCGGACCAGCTCGCGCCAGTCTTCACACAGATCTTCAATAGATCTCTGGAATTGTGCGAAGTACCATCCTGTTTCAAACGCTCCACCATCATTCCAGTCCCCAAGAAACCTGCAATCTCGGGTCTAAATGACTACAGGCCTGTCGCCTTGACATCCTTTGAACGTCTCGTGCTGGACCACCTCAAGAGCGTCACGGGCCCCCTGCTGGACCCCCTGCGGTTTGCCTACCGAGCGAACAGGTCTGCGGATGATGCAGTCAACATGGGACTGCACTTCATCCTAGAACACCTCGACAGGCCAAAACTGATTTGTCTCACAATGCATGTTCCTCTGTCTCTCTCTCTCTCTCTCTCTCTCTCTCTTATTTGCTATCTCCATTTTTTAGTCTTAATTATTTCCTAATTAGCCTGCATGTTAATTAGCATGGTGGCTAATGTTAATTAGCTCTATTAATGGGAGCCACTGTAGCACCTGCCCCCCGAACGCCCGCCGACGCCACCGCGCCGACACCTGCCACGTCTTCATCTCACACGCACTCGCGTGTGTGTAAGCGTTTGTGTACATGTGGGTGTGTGGAGACATGTAGGCATGCTAGCAGCTAGTGTAGCATTTAGCTCGCGCATGACATCATCACGGTCGGCGTTTTCGGTCGGTCGGTGAGATGAGGAACACGAGCCGACGACGACGACGCGGGCCGCAAGGCTAGCTCGTTAGCAACCAAGGAGGCTAACGAGAAAACCGAAAAGCTTGAAAAGTGATTCTTGCACGAGAGCAAACCGAAGCATAGAAACACACCACATGGCTGACGTCCTTGATTAGATGCCTATTTTAACTTCTTTTTTGGAGATCCGACATTTCCAACTTCCAAGCAGGCTCTTGAATGTAACATAACAGCATCATCATCATCATCATCATCATCATCATCATCATCCTTGTTTCCTCACCTCAAAATTTGCTTTTCTTCTGCTAGAAATCCAATTGAGTCACATTTTTCAACCAAATATCTGCACGGGCGTGTGTTTTTGGGTGTGCGCGCGTACGCACTCGTGCGTTCATCGGCCGTGTGACTCGTTCTTGTCTTTATTGTTGCGGCCTCCAAGATAAAAGATTCATTGACGTTCAGCTGTATTACCGTATTGGCGTGTGTGTGTGTGTGTGTGTGTGTGTGTGTGCTGCTCTCATATCAATTATTGATCCTGTATCATTACCCACTGCTCCGCTCTCTTGAGACAAAAAACACCCTCTTATTGGAATACCTCCCCTGCAGTATTGACCAAAACACGCACACACATCAGATTGTATTTTTAATCCCAAGTGTGTAGTTTTATCGTAGTGTAGTTGTTGTGTTATTTTTTTTTTAATGTTGTTGTTAAAGGTCGGTGTGCAGGCGTAATAATCCCACATCAACTGTTTGTTTTTTAAATATGCTGATCGAAACCTATTTGAAAGCGATGACATCACACCACAGAGTCAGACGGTCCAATCAGCTTGCGGTATTGAACAGCGATATGATATGTGCACAATTTCCACATATAAACCCCAAAACGGAGTATCAACCATCGAGAACCAGCAGCGTCTGCCCAACACCGAGGACCGACTAGCTACAAACAACTTTCTCGACCCAACAACCTAGTGTCAACAGCCTAGTCCTAAAACCCCTGGCCCAAGAAGCCAGGAGCAGCAACCTAGAACCAACAAATGAGAACCGAGGACCAACAAGCAAGACCCAATGAGCTAGAACCAACAATGAAGAGACACGGGGAAAAAAAACAGCAACCTAGTCCAAGGCACCTCGACCTAACATGCTAGAACCAAGTACCAACAAGCTAGAACCTAGGACCAGGGCCAACCATCTCAACCCTAAAACCTAGTTCCAAGAATCTAGACTACATGACAGGCCGCTGCTCCGCTGCTCCGTGATTGGCTCGTCGGCGATTGTCTGCCCTGCGGTTGGCTGTCCAACTTTGGTCGTGTTGCGCACTTGTGCTTCTGTGTCGTCGGAGTGACTTCAAAAAACAAAACAATCTAGAAGAGTAATGAACAAGTCATCAGCCTAATCAACACAAGCGGACGCACATTTCAACAAAGCGTGCACTATTTTCCTCACGTCTACACACACGCGCACAGATGATCGCGCGTTGCCGTTTTGTTTATTAGCTCCCTGATTGAGGCGCTCTGCCTCCACCAGATTGGATGACCTTTCCAGATCCTTCCTCCGAGTCCCCTAAGTAGATGAGACGGCGGACCACGCGCACTTTTATTCAGATTGTTGCGTGCGCGTGTGCGCCGCCTCCATTGAAGCTCATCTCCATACAGTTTGTACGCAATTACGTGTGAGCGCCGCCGAGTGCCCTGGATATGATTGTGAGACGCGGCGTGATGTGCGTGAAGGAGACCGCCTGCCGCTCGCCGCTTGTGTGTTTTTGTGCGTGTGCGTGCGCGCGGGACACACTCTTGACGGTTACGTGCTCGTACGAGAGGTCATTTGTTCTGCGGAATGCGATTCATGCCGAATGTGTGCGCGATTTATGTTAGCGTGTGCGCGTGTGAGAGGTGTAGGATGAGGCTCGAGTGTCGCGTTGACGTTGGCTGGGCTTTAAAGGGCACGTCCGTCGCAATATGGCGACAAGCTCCATCATCTGCAATAAACAGCTAATCACGCACACGCACACACACACCTACACTATGTTGCCGTCCAATGAAACGTCTCTAAATGTTGTTGCTTGTTTTCATCCAAAATCAATCAAAACAAATGTGGAAACTTCACCGGTTGGCTTAGCGTGATCACGTATGTTGTCACACATCATAAACACTGTCACGCCCACACACACACACACACGCACACGCACTCGTAGAAACACGCACACACACACACACACACACGTGCGCTCTCTCTCACACATTCTCATACACACAGACGCTCAATCTCTCTCACACCAACACACACGCATATGCAAACTCACTCTTTCACTTACGTGCACACATGCAAACTCACTCACTCACGCACACTCACTCACATGCACGAAATCACGTGCGCACTCACAGTCAGTCACATACACGAACACAGACACACAAACTTTCTCTCTCCTTCTTACTCACGCACGCACACTCTCAAACATTTGTGATGTTCTCACACTGATTGGCAGACACATGAGAGCGATGATGTCATCGTCTTGCATGGGCCGACGACGCGGTCGGTTTCGATCAGAATCATGACGATACAATTGTCAGAAGCCCTGTTGACTTTTGGCCGTTACAGTCCGCTTGCATTGGGCGCGAGGGGGGGCGGCGCCCCACCGGACATTCCGACGACGCCGCCGCGAAGCAAGCTCGCCGTCGACGGCGGGTCGCAGCCGCTCGGCGTCGCCGCCGCCGACAGAACTGGAGCGGAACTGCGTCGCCTCATAAGTTTGTGTTCATCGCCGTGTTTACAAACTCCGCCTTTGCCCCGCCCCCCCCCCCTGCAGGCGGAGCTGCCGTCCAGTCGCCATGACGCCCAGCGAGCCCACAAACTGAAAAGCCTGCAATACGCCTCCACAGCCAACAGGGAACGCTACGCACACAGCAACAGGTATGTGAATGACTGAATGTGTGTGTGTGTGTGTGTGTGTGTGTGTGTGACTGAGAATATGTGAGAGTTGGGTCAGAGCGAGTGTGTGTGTGTGAATGCTTAAGTGAGTGCGTCACTGATGGATTTCAGAGCTTGATTGCTCGAGTGAATCAACGCATAAATCGGTGAGTGAGTGCGTGTGAGAGTAAACGAATCTGAATGTGAGAGTGAACGAGTTCAGTGAGAGTGAGCGAGTGTGTGTTAGAGAGTATGTGTGAGAGAGTGACTGAGTGCGTGTGTGAGAGTAAACGAGTGAATGCGAGACTGAGTGCATGTGAGAGTGAGCGAGTAAGTATGAATGAGAGAGAGTGCGTGAGTGAGTGAATGAGTGTGTGTGAGAGTGAGCGTTTTTGTGAGAGTGGTGTGTGTGTGAGTGAATGAGGGCAGGTGAGCGAGTGCGTGCGAGTGTGATGTCGTGCGCGACTAACTGTCACTTTTGTTGTCTTTTCATTCTTTCATTGGCATTTTCTTCCACGCGGTCACACGCCTCCTGTGTGTGCGCCCCGAACCGCCAGCGGCGACGACCGCAGAATTCCAAACAATTTCGGCGCCAACGTTGCGAAACGCGTCGGCGAGGCGGCCAAAGTATAAATGATAGGCACACGCGGAAACAGAAACACGCACGCACGCACGCACGCACAGCTGAACAATGCGATCCACAGTAATGCACGTGTTTCTGTTCACGCGAGCGTGCGTGTCGGCCACATTTGATGCGGTCCCGTGTCGAGGGCGCGTCGGCCCCCCCCGCCGGGTCTTTGAGGGCGAGTGAGAAAAAAACGAACCCCGACGACCAGTCCGTCGTTTGTCTATACGTGTCCTCGCTTTGACTGGCGACCGGTCGGGTTTGTGATCGGCCGTTTCCCGTCTTCAGCCTGCAGGACTTCGAGCGCGCGTACGAGGAGCTCTGGGATCGGCTGACGGACGCGGACGCCGCGGCGACGACGTCGGACGAGCGGAGACGACGCCTGTTCGAGGTACCGCCCGTCCCCAAAACACAGCCGCGCCCCCTGGCGTTCTCGACGGCAAACGACATTTTCCCACACGAAAACACACAAATTCCGCCCAAAGCAAAATATGGACAACCCGAGCTCATTCGAGTGCGTTCGCGCGAGTCGTAGACTGTCCGTCTATTCGTTTGCACGCGACGCCGTGTTTGTTGTTCGGCCCCAAGACGGACATCGCTACGCGCTGCGTTAGCATCGTGACGCTAAGCTGCGAAAGTTGAAAGAAGCCGTTAGCCGGGAGCTAACGGCGTGCTCGCGCTTCCATCCCGGATGACGCGGCGCGCGCGCGCGCTCACACCCGTGCCGCCCCGTATCGGTCCCCCCAACTTGGTGCGCGTGTGCGTCATGATTAATTCATGGTCGGACACGCTCACCTGGCCTGCGAATTATTGATAAGTGTAAAGATGAAGCTAATTTCTCCAAAGGAGGCTCGCTCAAATATTCATCTGCCGTTGAATATTCATGACGGGCGGCCATCAATTTTCCATGAGGGGCCACTCGCTCTTTTTCTTCTTCTCCTCCTCCCTCTCCTTCTTTCCTGTCCTTTTCCTTCTCCTTCTCGTTCTTCTCTCTCTTTTTGTGTGTGTTGAAATATTGATGGTCTTCCTGGGCAGTCCCGAGGTCGTCGTCGTCTTGTCGGATATCGTCGCCGTGACGATCGCCAACAAATGACGCTGCGCTTTATTAATATTCCCTACATTAACACGATAAATATAAACATTTGTCTTCCACCGCCGTCACCGAAGCTATACAACATAGTTGCATGTGTAGATGTACAGGTAGCCTTTGCCATTGCTAATTGTGGAAAAACACTAAATTAAGTTAAATAAGCTGTTTAGCATATAAAGAAAACATTTGAATAAAGGCCATTATGAATTGAAATATGATGAAATGAGTTATGAATTTTGGTTCACTCTGTAGATAAACGTATGCATATATGGATTGTATACATGTACAGTATGTGTGTATAAATATATATATATCCATCCGTTTTTCCGAGCCGCTTCTCCTCACGCGGGTCGCGGGCGCGCCGGAGCCAATCCCAGCTGTCATCGGGCAGGAGGCGGGGCACGCCCTGAACCGGTCGCCAGCCCATCGCAGGGCACACGTAAACAAACAACCACTCGCACTCACAGTCACGCCAGCCAACGGGCAATTTAGAGTCTCCGATTCATGCGTGTTTTGGGGATGCGGGAGGAAAGCGGAGCGCCCGGAGAAAAGCCACGCGGGCACGGGGAGAACGTGCAAACTCCGCACAGGCGAGGCCGGGGATTGAACCCGGGTCCCCAGAACTGTGAGCCTGACGCTCTAACCGCTCGGCCACCGTGTCGCTATAATAAATATAATTCAAGGAACTAGAAAAGGCGGTTTTGAAATGGTAACTTTATGTGTTAATGAAAAGGAACTACCTGGCCTGTAATGCCCCCTTTTGAAATCACGAATGAACTTTGGCTAATCACATTTTTTGTTCATTTCCACCGGCCACACCCAACCCTGATGACCTTCAGACCTGTTCAATCGAGAAATCACTTCAACAGAATCTGTCCCGACAAAATCAAGTCGGACGAAAGCTCTAAAAAAGCTGCAACAAAATGACACGAGCCGAAGAAATTCCGGAACAGTCCAAAACTAAAGTAATTGACATCTATCAGTTACAAAAGCCATTTCTAAAGCTTTAGGACTCCAGCGAACCTCGGTGAGAGCCGTTGCCCTCAAATGGAGAAAACCTGGAACGGTGGTGAACCTTCCCAGGAATGGCCGGCCTTCAAAGATTACCCCAAGAGAACAACACTGACTCATCCGGGACGCCACAAAGGAACTCGGGACAATTTCTTCCGTGCCTCAGTTAAGAGAAGGAAGAGACTGGGCAAAAATGGCATCCGTGGCAGAGTCCCGAGAGTTCCGAAACCACCGCCGACCAAAAAGAACGTAAAGGCTCGTCTTACTTTCGCAAAAACATCTGAATGATTTTGGGAGAAGATTACATAGACCGACGAGATGAAAGTTGAGCTTTTTGGAAGGTGTGTGCCTCGTTACATCTGGCGTAAATCTAGCACAGTATTTCAGAAAAAGAACACGGTCTTGGGCTGCTCTGTTCCTTCAGGACCTGGACAACTTGCTGTGATTGATGGAGCCGCGAATTTTGCTCCTGAACAGAAACTCCTGAAGTGAGAATGTTCAGCCCTCAGTTTGTGATCTCGAGCTGAAGCGCACTTGGGTTCTGCAGCAGGATAACGATCCAAAACACACCAGCAAGTCAACTTCTGAGTGGCTTAAAAAACAAAAAGAAGGTTTTGGACTGGCCGAGTCAAAGTCGGGACTCGAATCCCATTGAAATCCTGCGGCACCCGAAAATTCTCCAGTGTTGCTGAATTCAAACAATTGTGCAAGGAAGGAGGAGTGGGCCCCGATATCTCCACGCAGATGTGAAAAACCCCTTGGCACTTTGACTTTGGTTGTTGCTGCTGAGGATGGCCCAACCAGTTCTTCGGTTTTGGGGGGCAGTACCTTTGCACACGGGGCCAGGTGGTGTTGAATATATAAAAGTGTTTTCCCATAGTAAATAAAATCGCGGCATTTTATGTTTACTTGGGTTTCCTTTGTGTGATATTTACAATTGTTTGATGATTCAAGTGCAAAAAATACGAATTTGAGGAAGGGGCCAATACTTTTTCACGGCACTGTACAGCTATAGTATAAGTAGTATAAGTATAAAGTCCTAATTGTATCGACTTATACATGACGATATATATATATATATATATATATATATATAGATGTACAGTATAGGTGTGTATAAGAGTAGCGATGGCGAGTGTTGTGTTGTTCTCACTTCAACTTGTTTGTTTACCTGCAAGCTTTCACTGAGTGCGTGTTTGTGTACGTGTGTGTCTTCCATGATGCTTTTGTGTGTACGTGTGTGTGTGTGTGTGTGTTACCTCCGCGTGACCATTAAAGAACCTCGCTGTGTTCCCTTCAAATGCTGGGGGGACTCGACCCCGTAACCGTGGTAACACCGGGGGCCCCTTTTTGGGAGGCGTTTGTTGGCAGAGTTTGACTCTACTGTTTATTGTGATCTTACACGGAGGCACTTTTAGGATTCTGTGTGCGTGTGTGTGCGTGTGTGTCTGTTGACACCAATGACTTTGTGGTTCTTGAATGGTCGTGTAAATCTCAACTGAGTTTAATCGAGTTAAGAGGCTGAAAAGATGTCTTCCGAAGCTGCAAGTGCATTGTGGGAAAATGAGTGGTGACACACACGTACACACGCACGCGCACAAACACACGTGCGCACACGCATGCTTTATTTGCTAAGAAAACACAGTTGACAAGTCGGTAAATGTTGCGCAACGTCACATCGCTCACGCGGACCTCTCGAGTCAGCCGACGGCGGCCGTTCTCGTCGTCGAGTTGCCGTCGCGCGGCCTCGCCGACGCCGGCGTCAACACGATAGATCGCGTCCCCGAACCCAACTGGAGCCGCTATGCGCGCAACGTTCGGCAAAACGGGTGCAAGACCTTCCTTCTGGATCCGGCGAAGGCAGAAGAGGACCGGGTCCGAGCGACTGTGGGAACGTTCGACGTCCGCGATGTCGTTTTGCAACACGAGGTGTCGCCGCGCAGCCACCAAAGATGACAATTGACAATGCCGAGGCTTTGCCGGTGTTCGCATACATCATACTTGTATCAATAAATGATATACGCGTATTTAACGTTCGTCTGAAGACACCGGCCGTAAAAAAAAACTACGTTTGAGCAAATTTGGCCTCGGCCGATCGCGTCGTCAATCCGCAGTCACGCTCGTGAGCCGGCTTTTTGCGTCGGTGTCGTGACGTTCCGCATATAGCGGACTGATGTTTCGATATGTTCCAAAATCGCTACTTTTTTTTCGCTGTCGTTGATTCGAATCGTCGCTGGCAGGCGGTGGCGTTCGCCACTTAGCTGGCAGGCGTGGCCGCCCGACGTCACATCCGTCGTGCTAAACGTGGCGCGCGCCTGAAGTTGATGAACTGTTCGGCGGAAGTCTTATTCCACGGACGCGCTATTCATCCAAGTCGCGTATGTTCACAAGTGCCGGCACGTACAATATATTCCGGCCCCCCGAAATCGGGCTTTCGTTCCCCCTTAACGAGGTTACTGTATGTCCTAACATATCCCGTCAATGCTATTACTACCAATACTAATCACAGTCATAATGATAATCAGAAGAATAATAAACACAATTAGTTACAAATGAAACGAACGGAAGTTGATGACAGCGGCTTCGAAAGCGAAAGCGTGCTCCGTCGAATAACGACAACCCCGCGCGGGGCGAGCGAGGTCGGAGTGTGAACTGAGAGAGAGAGAGAGAGAGAGAGAGAGAGAGAGAGAGAGAGAGGGGGGGGGGGGGGGGGGAATGTTTAATTGGAGCCAGACGAGTTGTCTTCGCCTCACAAGGTTGAAATTACAACGCAGCCACCAGGCTAAGCTCATTTCCTCCCACTCTTCATCACTTCTCCTCTTCATCACTCCATCGGAGGAGGGAAGTTTGTTGTCTCACACAACCACACACACGCACACACACACACACACAACTTGTTAGTCCAAATGAAATACAGATGAAGATTTTCCCAATATTTGATGGACAGAACAGTCTGCCAAACGCGGAGCGTCACGTGACCAACAGGAAACCCGCTTCGCGCGCTTCCTGCGTGTGTGCGCTTCGATCGCGTCATCCTTTTGGAGGCGAACTTGCTCAAATTTGGTTTTCTTTATGGCTGGTGTCTTTTACTCAAAGTTGAATACATGTATATCATTTATTGATACAAATAGGATATGATATATATAAAGGAAGGGAATGAAGGCGATACATTGAGGGAAGGAAGGAAGGAAGGAAGGAAAGGTGATTGACTTCCTCCCTCACGTCGTCGCTTCCTCTTGTACATGACTCTCGTTCGAGACGCGCGCGCACACTTTTCAAGTCGTGCGTTGTCAAAGCGTCTTATCTTATCTTAACTTCTTATCTCGCCAACCTGAAAATGCGTGCGTGCGTGCGTGCTTGGCGTCCCGCGGGAGAGACTTTGGGGTGCGTTCGTTGTGTCAGTCTCGACGACGTGTCGGATATATCTGCTTTAGAACAAAGAGACGCACCTCAGCAGCAGCAGCTTCTATCCGGCCCCCGCAGCCCCCACCCCTCGCCGGCGTGGTCTTCCCAGGAACGTCATTTGGACTGAAAGACTGAAACCCGTAGAGAACGTCAGACGCCAACCCCCAAAAAAGAAAAAGCCGTCAATGTCACACCAAGGTCGGCGAGGAAACACGGCGGCCCCGATCCCCCCGGGCCCCCCGGGCCCCTCCCTTCCGAGATCGGCTCAAAATATGTCACGATCGATACTTATCAATCGTGTGTGCTAATAAATGTTGATTAGATTCGATTTGTCGGCCGGTTTTCAAATATAGCCATGACCCCGTTTACAATTTATTACGATTATTGTTTATGATTGTCACTTTGCCATTCTTTGATTGTAATTCCTTAAACTAATCACGTTTTTTAGGCATGAATCCTATTATTATTATTATTCATTCATAAAGTAATTTTATTTATATATGAACCTTTTCACAAAGTGCTTCACAAAAGTTACAATGCAGTCAAACAGCCTCTTCATTATTGTAATAATAAATATAAACATTTACATTTATTCTGTATTTCTATAATAAATGATTACGTCAAAAAGTCTGTTCGCATGTAATGCGAAACGCCATAGATAGGATAATGGAAATGAGTGTAGATGTCACAGTAATTATAAACCTTCAAACTACGACGCGAACGCACGTGGAGCAGCAACCGCATACAAACAACCAAACGAAGCACATATACTGTATATGTGTGTGTGTGTGTGTGTGTGTGTGTTGTTGAGTTCTCATAAAAGGCAGGATTAAAGTTGCTGAAATGTGTGAAATTCTTTTACTTGTGTCATTTGGCATGACTGCGTGAGCGAATTCCCAGGGTTCTTAGTGGGTCAAAGGTGGTCTGGCACACAAGTGGACTAATCGCAGGACAGCATTCATGTGTGTGTGCGTGTGCGTGTGCGCGCGCATGCATCATGGCGTCGGATACAAAGATGACATGACGGGAATGTTGTCGTCCTGGAGGAAATTTGTCTCCACTCAGAAAAGTTGGACCATTGTGATGCGCTCGATACGGATATGTATTTGTGATGCGCTTTGAAGAACACGCGCGCGCGCGCGAGACGCCTTGAACGGCCAGTCAAACGCTTCATTCATGTGGTCGCCATGGCAACAATGACAACGTGTTCTGGGCTCTTTTGTGTGTTTCCCCTCGTTGGGAACGTCTCTTTGCTTTTCCTTCTTGTCCAAACTGACCCCACGCTTTCATGTGCGCACACACGCGCACACACACACACTGCTCACTTCCATGAAAGTTGGGAAATGGGTGCTCCAGTGGGGCACAACATACACTCCTCCATCTCTCTCGCTAATATATATATTTTTATCACACACACGCACATATTTTATATAATTATATGTGTGTACGTGTGTGCGCATGAGTGAAGTGTGTGTGTATTTGTGGAATGGAGTACAGTATAGTGGACGTGTAAGTGCGTGTGCGTAAATGTCATTGAGTGTTTGAAGATCACGCGTGTCGCACGTCAACTTCAAACACGACACAAAGTCATCGCGTCCTTGAGATGCTCGACTCGGAAGGTCAACGACATTTTCACTGTTGTCTCGTCTATTAACACGCACGCACGCACGCGCACACACACGTAGGCAAACACACGCTTAATACATCTGAAGACACGCACGCAAGCTGAAGTGTGTGTGAGGGGATAAATGGAGTGTCAGTGCGCCACTTCCTGTTCTTTCACTGCCACTGGAACATTGATCTCAAGAGGAGACATTCACACACACGCACACACGCGCGCACACGCAAAAGCACCGGCGGGGGCAGGGAAAAGCGAAGCAATCAAATGTGCTGGATTGACAAACACACACACACACACACGCGCACGCACGCCATGTGCAAACGTGTTATTTTCTTGCAACATGTTTCATCTCGCGTTCATCGAAAATGTTTCGCATCACCTTTTTATCGGACTTTTTTTTTTTTTGGAATGCCTGCGTGTCCGCTCCAAACATGTTTTGCGTCATGTAAGAAAGGGTTGGTTTTCTCATCACACGTGTGCGAAGAATGAGGACATTCAATGCAAAGTGTTCATGTCTCATTGCTTTCTGATGACGTCTCATCTCACCGGCGCGTTTGTTCCGACACAAACTCTGTCCTCCTTCTTCTTCTTCTTCTTCTTCTTCTTCTTCCACTACCGGTGGTCACCACGTCACTGCCCTTGAAGAAAAGAAATTCATTTAAAATATTTGTAGTATCATGAAGGAATTTCCAAATACAGCAGTGCTTTGAGATATAAGTTGAATTTGTTCCGTGTCCTTCCTCTTAACTCAAAATACTCTTATCTCAAATCCCCATTGAAATGAATGGAAATGCCAGTCCGCAGGACTTACCGGCGGATTAATGGTTCCATTCTTCACTCACTCGTGAACAAGACCCAAGATATTGGAAGTCCTCCACTTGGGGCAGGATCTCATCCCCGACCCGGAGAGGGCACGCCGCCCTTTTCCGACCGAGGACCACGGTCTCGGATTTGGAGGTGCCGATTCTCATCCCGGCCGCTTCGCACTCGGCTGCGAACCGCTCCAGTGAGAGTCGGAGATCACGGCTTGATGAAGCCAACGGAACCGCATCATCTGCAAAAAGCAGAGGTGCAATACTGAGGCCACCCAACCGGACCCCCTCTAAACCTCGGCTGCGCCTTGAAATTCTGTCCATAAATGTTATGAACACAATCGGCGACAAAGGGAAGTCTTGGCGGAGTCCAACCCTCACCGGGAACGAGTCCGACTGACTGTCGGATATGCGGACCGAACTCCGACTCCGGTCGTTCAGGGACCGAACGGCCCGTAACGGGGGGTTCGGTACCCCTGTACTCCCGAAGCACCCCCCACAGGACTCCCCGAGGGACACGGTCGAACGCCTTCTCCAAGTCCACAAAACACGTGTAGACCGGTCGGGCGAACTCCCACGCACCCTCGAGGACCCCGCCGAGGGTGTAGAGCTGGTCCGCTGTTCCACGGCCAGGACGGAAACCACACGGTTTCGACTTCCCGACGGACCCTCCTCTCCAGGACCCCTGAATAGACCTTAGCAGGGAGGCTGAGGAGTGTGATCCCCGTGTAGTTGGAACACACCCTCCGGTCCCCCTTCTTAAAAAGGTCTGCCAATCCAGAGGCACTGGCCCCGATGTCCACGCGATGTTGCAGAGGCGTGTCAACCGGGACAGCCCCGCAACATCCAGAGCCTTGAGGAACTCCGGGCGAATCTCCTCCACCCCGGGGCCTTGCCACCGAGGAGCTTTTTAGCCACCTCGGTGACCTCGACCCCAGAGATAGGAGAGCCCGCCTCAGAGAACCCAGACTCTGCTCCCTCATGGTTAGGTTTAGGGCTAAGGTTGGAGCCTAAGGCGGTTTAGGATGGGTTAAGGTTATTGAGAAATATATTAACGCCGCCACACTTAAGTCACATACGACTCCTGTCTGAAAGCAGTTGGCTGTGTTCTCCTGGGATACAGCAGCCAAACATAGTCCTGGAGCCAGTAATATTAGAGCGCGGCGTGTCCTGCCTAGAAACGATGTGGGAATCCTAATAAGACCTCGATGAACAGCACGTCCGTCCGTCGGTGTCTTTCCTACGGAGCGAGCCAATCGTTGGGGGAGAGATGGCAGGACGTGGAAAGAAACGCGGCGTTCTTTCGGCGATTGAACAACGCGTCACCCGCGTCCTCTCCTCGCCGCTCTGCAGCATATGGCGGCAAAGCGAGCGCTCGTTTGTTTCAATTAGCCGCAAACGACGTTTCGTGACGCTCGTCCAGATGCTGAGAAACAAACTTGACGTTGGACGAAACTTTTTCGACTTCCCGAGCGGCGGGAAGAGGATCGGGCGGCGGGCGTGGCCGACCGTGGGGCCAGCGATTAGCGTGTCTGCCTCGCAGTCAAAAGGTTCACGGTCTGAATCTGGGCTTTGGCCTTTCAGGGCTTTTCTCCCACATTCCCAAAAGATAGGAATGAATGAATTTACTGAATGAACTTTATTAATAGAGCACTTTTCATACAATGACCTGAAAGTCAAAGTGCTTCGCATCGTTCAAAACAGTCCCCTCCTACCACACAGCCGCACACACAAACAGATCATAATCATAATAATAATCCTAATCATAATGTAATCCTGTGGCGATGTCATGACCGACGGCCGGGCACAGAGGCTCCCGGGGAGGAAAAACCGTCTCGGCAGACTGCGGCCACAGGACACCGGCGCGCGACGAGCCCCAGTGCACGGACATGAACGAAAGAATCAATACAATTTCCGATGGATTGATGGATGAAGGAATAGCTGCCGCATTATTGAACGGCCAATCGACGGATGGGAGAAGGGCCGGCCGGACGCAATGAAGAATTCGTGTTGGCCGGACGGATGTTCTGGAATGTTCTCCTCCACGTGAAGACGCGTGCACATGTGCAAAGCGCTCGCTGCCGCGCTCGCATCGTGGAGATTGTCTGCGGGCGTGAATACATCACGACCAGCCGTCCTTGTCCCCCCCTTTGCCCCGCCCGCTTCCATCCGCACCTCCATCCCCCTCTTCTCCAAGATCAGCATTTATCTCCCAAGTTTTTCTCCCCTGCATTTTAATGCAGACCCCAACCCCCCCCCGGCTCCCCTCGTCGACTTCAACGACATCATTCAGACAAACGCCAGAGGGATAAACGTCCTTCACGTGGACGGCGGCCATCGGCAAATCAATCTCGCCGCTTCCTACCTCGCGGCCGTCGGAGCCGTCCGGCGTGCGCCTCCTCCTTGCTAAGCGAAGGGGACGGATGGCGTACGCTAGCATCAGATAGCATCGCCGATGTTGACGAATGCTCGCGAAGACATTTCAATATGGAAATGCGATGACGGCGGTAACGATGAAGGACGAGCAACACTAGCGTCAAGCGGCTAGCCGTACGGAAAATGAACAGAGGCGTCGGTAGGAGGGAAAACGCGAAGAAGAGTAACACCAACAACAGCAAAAACGTTTCTCCATACTACAGACGTGCGGCTTTCGTTGTTTACACATCGACGGCCCGGAATATTCGTCAGGATCCTGCTCGGGAGCTCGGCGAGGTAGTGGTGAGCAGGGCGGACGGAAGGACTGACAGTAATCCCTCGTTTATCGTGGGGGTTACGCTCCAGACAAAAAATGAAATGTGCAAAGAAGTGAATTTATTACTGTATAAAATGATAGGCATCATATAGGCATCCCAATGCTAATTTGTGAAACTGCACTTTTGGGAGGTGCAAGTATTATAATTGTCCACTTGAGGTCGCCATCCACACACACAACAGAAGCACATGCGCCTTTTGCGTGCCCATCTTGAGTGGCCAGCACAACCGCTCATGCGGACGTGGCGCGAGCAGGTGGCTTAACCATTTCCACGTCGTCAGCATATAGCCATACGGCTACCCAGAATTCATTGCAGTCATGTTTTAAACTACAGTACTGTAGTTGTAGAAAGGCAAGCTAACCGTTGCTCTTTATTTGCATTTGTACCTGTCGATATTGTTCCGAGCGCGGTCGCTATTGGCTGGGCTGAGCTTGGTATGCGGGAATTTATTTCCTCAAACTCTGACCGTGGCTTGTGTTTTCACTGGTCACTTTCCGGACACGTTCTTCGTATCCTCGAGCGATTTGGTGATTTAGCGAATGTACGAGTTGAGATGAGTCTGTCGGGTTTTGTTTTCTGCTAAGACCAAGCGCGCAATCAACCTTCTGAGAGTCTTTGCGGCCACATTGATCACCTTTACCGATCAAGATGATCGTAAGAGAGACGTGCAAGTTCGGAACAACTTGAAAAAAATGTCCACGATGCACCGAATCGCAAAAATGAACAAGGATATCGCGAGGGATGACGATACTTTGATGGGTGAAGAAATGAAGCGACCGAAAGATTATTGCACGAATGAAAGGATGGATTGATTGTACGGGGGCTAGATAGATGATGGATGGATGGATTATTGGATGAATACATGGATGGACGAACAAATGGAGCGATGTGAATGACCTCTAACCCCCAAGGAACTCACCCACTCAAATAACAAAATAAATGGGGCGACTCCACACAGCAACGTTCAGAAGTGAAGAATCCTTTTGGACGAAGGTGAAACGTCTCCAACGAACGGGAAGAGTGCGGCGCCGGCCTCGATTGAACCTTTACGGGTTACCATGACGACCTGGACTGATGGTTTGAAAATGAAAAAAAACAAAACAGGCCAGCACGGCGACAAAATGCAAACTGCGCACGGGAGCCGAGATTCGAATCCAGAACCGTTTGACCGTGAGGCAGATGGGCTCACCACGGGCCCGCCGTGGTGCCGCCCTTCTTATTTCGTCGTTATTGTATTCTTTGGAATCTCGAGCAGAGACGCCAGCTACAAATGCAAGAATACGAATATCAATGTAATTGCGTCGTATATTTCTGGATGTCTTTTGGATCAAATCGATGATGCACAAGAGTGCCGCCTTCATTTTGACCCTGAAAAGTGTGCGTGTGCGTGTGCGCGTGCGCGTGCGTGTGTACAGAGCAGCCACAGCGAACTGATGGCGATGGAGGAGAAGAAGACGAGTCTGCTTTGTCAAGTCGAGTCGCTGAAGAGGAGCTCAACACAACTGCCGGAAAGTTTACAACAGAAAGTGCAACAGCTCACACACAAGTGGACGCAGCTGGAGGTAACACACACACACACACACACGCACACGCGCACACGCACACACACACACACACACTGCGTTGCAAATTGTCAATGCAAACGACAGCATTGTTTTGAAGTTATCAGGCATTAGAGTACATGTATGTCATTTCAATGTTTTTAAACCCACTTCCAAACGATAAGAGTATCTTTTTCAACAGTAAAAACTGAAATTGCACTCTTTCAAATGATGACATTCGACAGGTTCTAAAGAAGTGAAAGTTTGCAATATCAACCAGTTGTTGACATTGCAGCACGAGGAGGTCATACTTACTGAAATCAAAAGCTCATTCAATGAAAAACATCTTCAGATGTCAAGTTACATTTGGACATGATTCTCGCATCCGTTGAACTTTTTGGAGAGTTTCTGCTTGAATTGCCTCCCAGAGCTGCCGCTCGCGTGCCAACCGCTCAGAAAACCTTTGCTTGAGGATGCCGCCAAAGGTCTCAATTGGGTTGAGCTCGGGGTCGGAGGAGGCCGCAACGCACCCGACCTCGACCCTTCGGTGGCACCGTCAAGCGAAAGATTTATGAGGGCGGGAAGCAGTTCGTAAGTTGAATGAACGCAAGAATTGTGAAGCTGCGTTCAAATAAGGCCATTTAACATGTAACTTCAGATGCCAAAATGCAACTTGACGCGTTAAGGCGTTTTTGATTGCAATAGCTTTTGATTTCAATACATGAACCTCCTAATACTGAAAATTCAACAAATGACTCTTTACAGTTCCGTACAATCTAGTATGAAATCGAAAAGCTCATCGACAGCGGCTCCGCTGTCGCGTGGTGCGACTTCTTCGGCCACCTCAGGACGCTGTGTGATCTCCCAGTCGGCCGGGCTCTGCGCGAAAGGCTTTTCTCGCGAAGACGCCCGAAAGTGAGGAGCGACCGCGCGTCAGAGCGGGCGCCCGGAGAAGTTTAATCAGCGTCTGCTTACGGAGGCGGAAGAGCGAGCGTTCGGCTGTCGCCGTCGTTTCATTTCTCAGACGCAAATGCGTTTGCTTACATGTGTCCCGCGCTAACTTCGCCGGCGCGGCGCCATCAGGGGACGGCGGCGGAGATGAGACGCGCGCGCAGATGGCGTTTGCGGCGGTGGGAACCTCCACGGGAGACTCCCCCCCTCCCCCGCCCCCCGTTTGTTTCTTCCCAGGAACAAAGTAGCGCCGCCGCCGTCTTTCATCGTCCTGATGAGACGCCGCCAGCTGCGTACGCTGGAATCAATCAACGCGGAAGAACAGAGTGAGGAAGTCACGCTTCGGATCCTTCGCGACAAACACGGCGCGGGGGTACCGAGTTTAACGGCAGACGCTCGCTTCGTCGAAAGCTATTGCGGGATATTGCGGTATCACTGTGTGAAATTACACACAGATTTGCCAATGTCCTGATTTGCTGTGCTCTGTGTGAAAGGCAGAGGCTCAAAACTAAATTGTCGACTTGCGCCCGAACGATTTAATCAGCCCATATTAGCCCTTCTCAAATCGGGGGGAAAAAAGACATTAACATTTCACATCAACACAATACAACATAAGACAACGATAATGACATTCAAACAAACAACAATACCAAGTTTTCTGTAATATATATATATATATATATATATATATATATATACACACATTTTATTTTTAATTGGCCGATTTATGGGTTACCAGAATTTTATTATTCTGCCAAATATAAACTATTGGACTTCCAACAACAACACAGTTAAAGAGTTAATACAAATATATTGTACTTAAACATTAGGCAGAACTGGACTGTATTCTGCATGAGAAGTAAAAAAAAAAAAAGTAGTGTGCTGGATTTAAAAGAACAACAACTTCAAACTGCATCGCTGCAAGCTTCATTGTATGTAATATGTTAGCTTGTATTATGTTGGAAATTGTATTTAATTCAGTGATTCTTTCACATACCACTAGAGGGTGCTCATGCACCTATCACCCTTTGAGAATAACTATCCTAAATACAAATGATTAGCGTTACCTGGAAGCAGAAATTGAAAACTCTCATTTACATATATATATATATATATATATATATATATATATATATATATATATATATATGCAGTAGGTACGGAAAGTATTAAGACCCCCTCAAATTTTCTCACTCTAAAATCATTGAAGTTCATTTTTTCCTCATTAAAATGTACACACAGCACCCCATATTGACAGAAAAAAATGGAATTGTTGAAATTTTTGCTGATTTATTAAAAAAGAAAAACTGAAATATCACACAGCCATGAATATTTTTCAGACCCTTTGCTGTGACACTGACATATTTGTCCATTTCTTCTGATCATCCTTGAGATGGTTCTCCACCATTCATTGGAGTCCAGCTGTGTTTGATGACACTGATTGGACTTGATTAGCAAAGCCACACCCCCTGTCTATAGAAGACCTTCCAGCTCACAGTGCTTGTCAGAGCAACTGAGAATCATGAGGTCAAAGGAACTGCCTGAAGAGCTCAGAGACAGAATTGTGGCAAGGCACGGATCTGGCCAAGGTTACAAAAACATTTCTGCTGCACTTCAGGTTCTTAAGAGCACAGTGGCCTCCATAATCCTGAAACGGAAGACGTTCGGGACGACCGGAACCCTTCCGAGAGCTGGCCGTCCGGCCAAACGGAGCCATCGGGGAGAAGAGGCTTGGTGGGAGAGGTCAAGAAGAACCCAAAGATCACTGTGGCTTCAGAGATGCAGTCGGGAGATGGGAGAAAGTCAACCATCACCGCAGTCCTCCACCAGTCGGGGCTTTATGGCAGAGTGGCTTGACGGAAGGAAGCCTCTCCTCAGTGCGAGACACACGAAAGCCCGCATGGAGTTTGCTAAGAAACACCTGAAGGACTTTTCAGCCGCAGGGACAGGACGAGCGGTTGCAATCGCAGGAGAGATGAATGCGGCCACGTACAGCGATATCCTGGACGAAAACCTTCTCCACAGTGGTCAGGACCTCAGACTGGGCCGAAGGTTCTCCTTCCAACAAGACAATGACCCTAAGTACACAGCTAAAATAACCAAGGAGTGGCTTCAGAACAACTCCTGTGACTGTTCTTGAATGGCGCAGCCAGAGCCCTGACTTCAACCCAATTGAGTATCTCTGGAAAGCCCTGAAAATGGCTGCCCACCAACGTTCACCATCCAACCTGACAGAACTGGAGAGGATTTGCGAGGAGGAACGGCAGAGGATCCCTGTGGAAAAACCTGTTGCATCCTTCCCAAAAAGACTCGTGGCTGTATGAGCTCGAAAGGGTCTGAAGAATATTCATGGCTGTGCGATATTTCAGTTTTTCTTTTTTCATACATCTGCAAAAATGTCAACAATTCCGCTTTTTTCTGTCAATATGCAGTGCTGTGTGTACATTAATGAGGAATGATTTTAGCAAATGGCTGCAATAAAACAAAGAGTGAAACATTTAAGGGGGTCTGCATACTTTCCGTAGCCACTGTATCTCAATGGGCAACAAAATGGAGATGTCCGGCTTTGCGTCAGTTGACGGGACGATCGACGGGCGGCGTTGTCACCGTCTCTGCTCCGCTCGCAGAACCTTCTCTCCGGACACTCCCCCCCCGAGGCGGCGGCGGCGGCGGCGGCGGACCGGGCCGTCCCGGAGCGGCTGCGAGGCCAGCGTGGAGGAGCTGAAGGCGTGGCTGCGACACACCGAGCTGCTCATCTTCAACTCGTGCCTGCGACCAAGGCAAGATGACGACGCCCACCGGCAGCTGGACAGCTTCGAGGTGGGCCGGGCCTTCCTCACTGCACCCCTTATATGGGCACGTCCCGGTCTGTCCTTCCTTCGTTCCTGCTTTCATTCCTTGCCTCATTTCCTTCCGTTCCATATGGTCGTCCCGGTTGGCCCTCCTTCTAGCGGTCATGCCTTATATGGTCATACGCGCAACACGTGACAAGTTAAGCATCCTCCACGTTCGTTTCACGTCCCCTTCGAACAGGTCCACCGTATTTGACGTTTTGGATGGCGTTGAGGCGCTCACAAAGTTGGACATGACAGACAAACTTTAATGTTGCGAACTGGTAAACAATAAAGTGACGCGGTGGCGACGGCGTGCTGCGGATCGTACGAGTGTCGTCGCCTTAACGAAGGCAAAGTACGTATGGAGGCAGGCAGGAAGGAAGGAAGGAAGGAAGGAAGAAACGACGCCGCGGGATGCTAACGGGATTTTAATCAGCGCTCGTCACACGCCGAACAGCTAGCACCGCTGATTAGCCTAGCGATGCCACACACGTGCGCGCCCACACACACACGAACTGTCTGCTAAAGTGAATGTATGCAAATGAGTGTGACATACATGCAGGCACGCACGCACATAAATTAACACAAAGAAACCCAATGATCAACAAACACACACACACACACACACAAACATCCTTCGTCAACAAGTTGGTAACACACACACACACATCATACTTTCTAAGGTATGCAAAATGTTGCAATTTTGTTTCATCTTTTAAAGTGACACACACACAAGATCTTTTCTACGCTCATATCCGGTGTGCACTCCTTATGTGGTCGTAGCCTTGGTGAGGTCGTGAAGGCCACTGAGGGAGGAAGGAAGGAAGGAAGGATGTAAATGAAAATTAGAAGGAAGGGTCGTCATGAAGGAAGCAAGGACAGAAGAAATGAGGGAGGAAAGGAATGAAGGAAGGAAGGAAAGTGGGTTGATCTTGATGAAGCTCATTGCTTCAAGGTAGCCAAT
The DNA here is from genome assembly GCF_024500275.1 of Phycodurus eques. Taxonomy (NCBI): domain Eukaryota; kingdom Metazoa; phylum Chordata; class Actinopteri; order Syngnathiformes; family Syngnathidae; genus Phycodurus; species Phycodurus eques. The sequence goes on along the minus strand of NC_084528.1, from coordinate 33,189,474 downwards.
CAGAGTCCGGTGTGGGCGGAGTCTGTGGCTTGTGAACTGGGAATTCAGTTCAACATGTTCTCCTTCCTTCCTTCCTTCCTTCCTTCCTTCCTTCCTTCCTGCAGGAATCTTCAACTTAGTTTTTTTCCAAGACCAACTCCGAACCCTCTTAGCCCCTCCCCCGCTGCTCGCTTTTAATTGAATTAGCGCGGCGCGGCGCCGCGCCGCGCCCCTCCGGCAGCCGTCGCGGGACTCTTCATTGTCCGCCGAGCAAGGTGGGGGTTGTGGGCTGGTGGGGGGCACACTCCCAAAATTAATAGACGCCCGCACGCACACGTAGAGCGCGTCGTTTCGGAAGGTTAAAATTTGCCTCTCCGGCAGGAAGCGTGACGGCAAACACTGTGTGTGCGTGCGCATATGTGCGTGTGTCATTTCCTCTTTCCTCCTTTCCTTTATTTTTTCTTTCCTTTCCTCCATCAATCTTTTCTTGCTTCCTTCAATTCCTTTTTTGTTTCCTCCTTTCTTTCGTCATTCTTTCATTTTTCCTTTCGTTCCTCGATATCCTTTCTTCCCTTATTTCCTTCTTCGTTTTCTTACATCACTTTTCTCATTCTTGCATTTCTTTTCTTTCACCTTTATTTCCCTCCTCCTTACCTTACTTCCTTCATTTCCTCTTTCCTTGTTTGCTTTATTTTTTCCCTTCTCTCTTTCCTCATTTCCTCCATCCATCCATTTTGTTCACCGCTTCTCCTCACGCGGGTCGCGGGCGTGCCGGAGCCTCTCCCAGCTGTCGTCGGGCAGGAGGCGGGGTACGCCCTGAACCGGTCGCCAGCCAATCGCAGCGCACATACGAACAGACAACCATTCGCACTCACATGCACACCTACGGGCAATTTAGAGTCTTCAATGAACCTCGCACGCTTGTTTTTGGGATGCGGGAGGAAAGCGGAGCGGCCGGAGAAAAGCCACGCAGGCACGGGGAGAACACGCAAACTCCACACAGGCGGGGACGGGGATTGAACCCCGGTCCTCAGAACTGTGAGGCTGACGCTCTAACCGGTCGTCCACCGTGCCGCTTCCTTCCTTTCATTTCTTCCTTTTATTTCTTCCTTCAATTTCGCTTTTGTTACTTTTGTCTTTTCAGCTGACTTTCCTCCATCCTATATTTTTCTTCCCTTCTTCCCAGTTTTTCCTTCTATTCCATCCTTATTCTTTTGGTTCTTGTTCTTCTCCTCCTCCTCGTTCTTCTTTTTGATGGGTGTGTGTGTGTGTTGTTGTTTCTGTCGCCTCCTTCGTGGGGACGAGTGGAGATGAATCCTGCCTTCCCGCTGTTTGATCCCCGCTGAGCTCACCCCCTTAATCGTGTCCTTTGAACCCCACAAGACCTCCCTCCCTCTTCCTATATTTTCTATTTTCACGCCCCCCCCCCCCCCCCCCCGCACCTTACAGTGTGTACTGTTGATCCCGAAGGACATGTTCCAGTTCCACCTGCAATAGGTGAAAATCCACTTCCAGAAACCGTATTAAAAACATTTTTGGGAATTGAATTGTAGCGCTCCCACATGCTTGAAACACATTTAAACTTATTAAATCACACTTACACTCATCGAAAGAAAGACATTATTCCTTCGCGACTGCTCTCACTGTCAAGAAATGGGGGCCGGTCGTATAACATCACTTCGAAGGAATGAAAAGAAGACTCGCTCGCACTGTTCTCTGTAAAACTGTAAAAGCTACATATAAAACAAAAGACAATTGAACACTGTGTCTTTAAACCCCAAAGTGTCCATCCCCAAAAAACGTCCGCCAGCTCGATGCCAACGTACAATGCCAAACGCCATCGGGAAGTGAGCGTAGACGGCACAGTCATTCCAACGCTGAAGGCACCCAATTCAAAATTGGGACTAAAAGCTCCTAAAAAGTCGTCGCTTCCAAATCTGCGACTTCTTCCCAATCTTGTCAACTCGGATCAGTCGTCGGAGTTGAGCCGGAAGCTTCCAGAAGGCCGGGCCAGCCGCGTGAGGATGACCACGACGAGGAACAAGAGGAAGATGGCCCGTTTTGCAGCCTTGCGTTCTCGTTAAGAGGCGGTCACGAGGGGGTTTGAGGGCAGGCAAAACAGGCGAGGCGTTGCCGCGGTAACCACCTCCGCAAACGCTCGGAGACTTTCATCTCAGCGGCGGCGAGACGAGAAGACGACGACGAAGAAGAAGAAGAAAGTCTTTCATCAGCTTCACACGAAGAGACGTGGAATGAAAGCGGGAAGAAGGACACGGCGATGGCGACGGAGGGCGAGGCGAAGATCAAAGATGTCGGCGACGTGAGACGTGGCGCCGAGAAAGACCAAAGCAGGAAGTTGCGCTCAAATGAACGCACTCATGCTCCAGATGCGTTGATCACATATTTATCTGAAGGGGCAGCACGGCGAGACAGCGGTCAGCGCGCCCGCCTCGAGGTCAGCAGGTCCTCGGTTTGAACCTGCGCTCCAACTCTCCCGTGCAGAGTTTGCATTTTCCGCGATTCCAAAACATCTTAGGGGTCGTTGACCCCCAAAAGGGGAATATGCAGGTACATCTCAATAAATAACAATAATCATAATCTTTTCAGATGTGCCCGCATGTCAGAAGGAACGAAAGTGAACACAGCATTCATTTCAGATCACTTCATCAATAACGGTAAAGACGCACCCAAATCTCATTTGATACCGCCTTGGTTTTCTACGTGTAAACGTCGCCCATGCTGATGCTGCGACGGCCACGCTTTGTCTTGTGTTCCAAAAGTTATTGATGCTTTCTAATTTTCGCCCTCGAAAAACAATCCTAATTGACGCAGCAAATTGCGGTAGGCCATCCTCAGCAGCAGCTGAAGTCGAGCGTTGTGAGTCTTTCACATCTCTGTGGAGATATATTGGCCCGCTCCATCTTTCAGGATGGTTGGAATTCAGGAAAGAGGGAAGGTTTTCGAGCATCACCTGCCTTTCTAAGGCCGTGCCACTGTATTTCAAGTCCGGACTTTGACTAGGCCGCTCCATTTTTTTTTTGGAAGTCATTCAGAAGTGGACTTGCTGGTGTGTTTCTTATCGTTATCCTGCTGCAGAACCCAAGTGCGCTTGAGCTTGAGGTCACAAGCTGATGGCTGAACATTCTCCATCAGGATTCTCTGGTCAAGAGCAGAATTCGTGCTTCCATCAGTCACGGCGAGTTGTCCAGGTCGTGACGGAACGAAGCAGCCCAAGACCATCACACGACCACCACCTTGTTTGACTGTTGCTATGATGTTCTTTATCTGAAAAGCTATGCTACATTGATGCCAGATAGAATGAGACCCACACCTTCCAAAAACCTCAACTTTCATTCCATATAACCTTCCCCCAAAAGTCGTCAGAATCGTTCAGATATTTTTGGCAAAAGTAAGACGAGCCTTTATGTTCTTTTTGGTCAGCAGTGGTTTTGGCCTCGGAACTCTGCCACGGATGCCATTTTTGCCCAGTCTCTGCCTTGTAGTGGCATGAACTCTGACCTTGACGGAGGCAAGGGATGCCTGCAGTTCTTTACAAGTCGTCCTGAGTTCCTTTGTGGCCTCCCGGATGAGTCATTGCTGTCCTCTTGAGGTAATCTTTGTAGGCCGACCGCTCCTGGGAAGGTTCACCACTGTTCCATGTTTTCTCCATGTGCGGATAATGGCACTCACTGTGGTTCGTTGGAGTCCTAAAGCTCTCCAGACTGATAGAGGTCAATGACTTTATTTCTCGACTGTTCCGGAATCTCTTTGCGTCGTGTCATTTTGTTGCAGCGTTTTTAGATCTTTTGTCCGTTCTGTTGAAGTGATTAGGGTTCGGGAATTTTTGTTGAAGTACGTTTCTTTTGTCAAAATACGTGTATTTAAAGCAGTCACATAGCTTAGCCTTTGGCCCACTAGCTTAATGCTAAAGCTAACAGATAAAGCGAAATGCATTTATAACCCTTAACGATGAGTAGTGTACGTCAACAATGTCACCGTGACCGAGCGTGGCACGTTTGGATCAAACATTTTCCAGCTTTTTGGAATATTTCTTTGCAATAACTTTGCGCTGTACTCGGCGTTTTAGGCCATGAAGAAAAACCTATAAAACAATCCTTTTTGTGCCGTGCAGTAATATGGCCTCGAAGAAAAAAAAGTGCTTCAACGTAACCGACAATCGGCTAATAAATCGAATTATTACGAGCGTCAATTATTTGTGGATTATCACAGGGTCCGCCGTACATTATTATGGAGTGCTATTTGATTCATTGACTTGATTAAAATACACATTGCAATAATAGTTTTTTTTTTGTTTGTTAGTTTTTTTTTTGGGGGGGGGGGGGGGGGGGGGGTCTACTCCTCATCTTCCTCGTACGTGACGAATTCTTCCGTCTCCGGCCGGCGTTAATTCGACTCTCGCTGCTTTTCTCACGATGTCGTCTGCCGGCGAGGCGTCACGCCGACCGTTTTGATGTTGTTTAGAGGGCCTTCGCCCTCACCTGGCGCGCACGCACGCACGCACGCTGCACGCTTGTCGTCTTGATCTCGTGCGCTGCATTGTGCATCCTATCCGCTGTTTAGACAAGCGGGCCAGCAGCAAATATGCTAAACTGCAGAGAGCCAGGCAGGGGACCAAAACACAACGTGTGCGTGCGTGCGTGCAGAGACAGGGAGGAATCCCATTTCATTGTCATTGTGTTTAATATTTATTGGAAAAATGTAAAGGAAATGCTTCTCGGCGAGCCACCGGGATTTGCATATATTGTTTGCATCGGGTTAGATGTGTGTGTGGGGACACGATCGCACACTCATACAAACATATGAACACGCTCACTCACAAAGATGCGCGCGCACACACCTGTTGGTTGACCTTTGAGCCTTCTCCGCTGGTTGTTAAGTGTAACATTCAGCACGCCGACTGCGCGTGCGGGTGTGTCATCTTCAAGAGCAAAAGTCCAATTAGTGCCCCTCAAGCGTTGTCCTCAACGACAATTAGCACACGCAACAAGTCGAGTTAGCAAGCGGAGCCGTGCAAGCAAACAATCTCCAAAACATGAATGGAGGAAAATAGGAAATATGTCAACGAATTTCACTTTCATGATTGTCGCTGACAGAATTCCTAATTTCGTCTGTGTTTCGCGTTTTCGTCGGCGACCGGCGAATTCGCGACGCGGGCGGAGACGTGGCCTAGCGACACCGTCACGTTGACGGAAACCGACGAAACGAAACAAAAACGCAATATAACCGCACACAACTGCGCCACGTACAAGCAAAATTTAATTGAACTCATAACACAGCAAAAACATGCTGATTACGAGCCATATTCATGTATGCAGATGGCTTCAGACGCGTTTTGCAAGTTGACCAAGTTTTGCTCTGACCAACCAATGGGAGGAAGAAAAAGCGCCGACATCGTCGCGGGCCAGCTCGCCGGCCGTTGGAAATGCGATCGGTCAAAGAAACGGTCCCGTCGCTAACAGTCGGCCGGCGCGTCGGACTGCGAAGGCGGCGGGCGGATGAGGCCGACATGGCGACGCGCAGACGTTGAAATCCGATTGGACAAACAAACTCGAATGTCCACGCGCACGAGCTGGAAGCGATGCAGTCAATAGAAACACGACCAAATGAACAAATGACCGCTTTTGCAACAATGTGCAGCTGCAAATGATCAAGAATTGAAGTCGTAAATGTCGGTCTTTGTTTCTGATCGGGTTTCAGGCCATGCGCCGTAAAAAAAACAATATTAAACCAGTGGCTCGCATCAAGTCCAAGTATAGACAGTAAAACATAGCAAATGATTTGCATCGTTCGAATGTATTGTTTGACTTAGTTTATGGCCATCGTGCACATACATGAATCAATACCAAGAGATTTAGCTTTGGATTTAGCGTAAATCTGATTTCCATCTGCAGTCCTGAACAAAACACTGTATGACAACACCAAACACAAACACGCGAAAACCCATAAAATACGCAATCAAATGTGTCGCAGATCAAATGATGAGGATTTTGAAATGGAAAATGGAAAAAGTCAATGAAAAGTTGACCGTTTGAGAGCAATGTGAACATTGTGGCAGATTCCATTTCAATGTCAACCAATTCAGAGTTGACGAGAATTTTGAATGAGAGAATATTTTCAAAAGTTCTTTTTAGGTGACTGGGTTAACGGTATGATTCAATCGAATTTTCTCTTCTTCCAAAACTTTGAATTTAGTATCACTGACTTTATCTTGGCAAAGTGCATACATTTTCGGAACGGGAAGAGCATCAAGATGCATCTTTGTTCTTGTTTGAGGAACAACCAAAACTACTCCCACCACATTACTCCTTTTTTCCCCGAACAAATACAAATTCGCTCTTGTAATATGACCTCTTTTTTTCTGTAACGCTAAATATTTGAGATATGACGCTCAGCATCTCGCGCGCCACAGTAACGATGCGGCCGTCTGGTGTCCACAGAGCTTGCGTTCGGACGTGCGAGCCCGACGACGCCGAGTCTCCCGGGTTCTGAAACTTTGCCGGAAGCTTCTCCAGCAGAACCAGGTGGGTCCCACCGACAAAGACAGAGAGCCGCTTCCCGTCCTCGTCGTTCGCTCCGACGGCTCAACGATCTTTCGCCCGCAGTCGGGACCCGAGGCGGAGCGGCGCCGTGACGCCCTGCGGCCGCTGACCGTCAACCTGGAGCGCAGGTGGGAGGCCGTCGTCATGCAGACGCTGCAGTGGCAGAACCGACTCAAGAAGGAGCTGGGGGAGAGCGAGGTGGGCACGCTAACGCCAGATGCTCAACCAAAACCATCGCTCCTCACTTGATGATGATTAGGACTCATTTTCATTTCTAGTTTCAGCAAATTGCAACATTTGAAATTGAAGGAAAAACAACATTTTCATGATTTATTTTGTTTTATTTGATGATTTTTAAAAGGATTATATTAGTGAGGACATTTTAAAAACTCATTACTATTATTTTTCAAAAATGTGTCGTTTTTTCTGTGCCTGTTTCTATTTAAGAGCGTTTTATTCCCAGTAGTATTTTGTGAAGTCCAATGTTCCCGTGAATTACGAATACAGAAGCTTTTCGACTTGAACGAAACCTCTTTCAACATTCGCCAACATTGCCGCGCACGCACGCACGCACGCAGATGACAAACGCGGGCGTCGGCACGCTGCGACCTCGCCGCTGGGCTCGCTCGCAGTCGTTTGACTTCTTCTGCGGACGCGACGTCGACGACAACGGCGGCAGCCGCTTTAGCTTCTCAATGAACATGAACATTCCCGCCCCCCGAATGAACATTCCCGCCCCTCGCTCCCCGAGCGAGCGATTCACGCGACTTCGCCGCGGCGTGTGCGCGCGCCTGCAAGTCACACTTAGCGCTTCCCGCTCGTGAAACGTTGCCACGTGAGAGTCCGATGACATCGTTTTTCACCGGGAAAAGTCGGCCGCGTTCGCCGGCGTTTTATCAAGCGGGAGAAAAGGTCATCTGATTACCGACGACTCCTTCGTTATGCTTTCGTTCGGCTTTAAAAAGGAACTTTGTTGCTTTTCTGATGACTTGATTGTAAAAGTGTGTGTGTTTGATTCCAAATGGCCGCGGGCGGGTGAGAAAGGACAGATGTCTTCGAAGCGCGTCGTTTGACTCTTCGCTGTTGCTGACCTTCCTCGGCGCATCGTCAAGAAGAAGACGGATCTCGCGGCCCAACGCTAACAAATGAGAGCGCTCCGTGGGGAGCGAATCCAAAAAGCCACGGGATGAGAACCAGCACAAATCCTCCTCATCCTCGCTCTCATTTTCGCAATCTGGTCGTCTTCCTCACGCGTTCCTCGTCTCCTCTTCTCGATGTCGCGAAGCGAGAAGCGAGGACGTGGCCGGATCTTCGAAAAGCGTCTCGCTCGCGGTCATCGGCTTGAACGGGACCGCGCGTTGATTTTGGGCGCGAGCCGCACTTCTCCACCCGCAGGAACGTACGAAACGGCGGCGGGTGCCGACCGGTCGGGAAACCTCCAACGGTTTCGTCCGACGTGGAACTTGATCTCGTCCGGGTCCGATCCTGTCGACCGTTCGGTCCGTCTCTTCGAAGCCATCCTGACATTTGGCGAGCGACGGTTTCAGGAGGGGACGGGGGCGGGGGCGCCTTAGGTCCTCGTCTTCCTCAGCTCATCTTCCTCCTCATCCTTTTCGCCGGATTTCCATGAGAAACTTTCAATGAAATTGCGGCAAAATCTCGTTTGCGGTCTGCGACTTCCAGAAGGCGCCTGTCGCTCCTCGCGAAATTTCCCACAATGCTCCACAAAACGGCCGTCAAAGCCATCACACGTAAATAATACAGAAGAAGCTCGGTGGGGGGATTTGTTTGGACGAAGCGGATGGAGGCCCCGCCCCCTTCGTGTCCGGTCAGCGCACTTAGTTGCATCCGCTTTATCCTAAACACACAAATCCATCACACGCACACATCCAACTCATTTATGAGATTAATAGGCTATGAATGACTAATACGCCCCCCCCCCCCCCCCCCCCCCCCCCCCCCCCCCCACATTCATATTAACGAGATGAGGAGCAATTTGTATAATTATGTCTGCGCAAGTGAACAATTCCGGCGTCTAAGCACATTTTCTTAGCGCCGCCGTCGCCTTCTGAAGGTTTTTGGGGCGTGTGTACGTCCACTCTGAATTATTCATCACTTTTTTCTACACTGGGATCAGATTATTATTATTATTTTTTTTTTGTATATTTACGCTGACATCTTCTGACTTCACTCTGAGGAACACTTTCGGCTTCGTTTTCTTCATCTTCACCTCAAATATCACACAAAATGCTATTTCAAATTAATGTAATTAACCCATTAGGAAATGAAAATACCTTAAACATACACAGTATATTTAATAGTAATTATTTCAATGAAAGAATACATATATATATATGTATAAATATATGTATTATTAAAGAATACATGATTCTCACATTTTACTTGTAACGTTTAATTGATTTAATTATAATAACTTAACCTATTATTTCATGATACATTTGAAAAAGGTCAGATGTAAATCTAAATTTTCAAAATGTTTTATTATTTACCAAAATAAATGACCAATTATTGAATGACCAAACTGAAAACAATGTATAAATACATTTTCAAAAATGTATTTTTTATTACTAAAAACTTGAATTGCACATACAGTATGTTCTTGATGATGTAAGTGCTCGGCGGGCTCGACGGAAGACCGTAGCGTGCCATATATAGCCCGCACGCCATATTTTGCCCATCCCTGGGTGAGGTGTCAGCTGAACTTGATTGACAGGTCCTTGTAAGGGAGCAAGAAACCTTGAAACTGTTTTTTTTTTTTTTGTCTGCAGGTCCCAGGGAACTTTCTGGAAGAGGACCTGGCGGACCTCCAGCGGCCGAACCCCGACCGAGCTCCCCCGACGGCCTCGCCTCCGGACGACTCGTGGGAATGGGACGAGACCGACATGACGGCGGGGGAAGCTCCGGAAGTGCCGGAACCCGACCTGACGCACGACCTCCCCTGCCGCGACTCGAGCCTCCGTCCTCGGAGCGCTTCTCGGGCGCTTCCGGCCGTCTACCAGGTGTACGGCCTCCACGCGGTGGAGTTCCACACGGCCCCGGAGCTTCCCCGCGCATCCTCCGAGAGGAAGCGGCAGGTGTTCCGGAAGTGCCTGAGTAAGGACTCCACTTTCTCCTCCATGGAGTCCCTCCCGGACCTCCTGGGCGGGCTGACGCCCGCCGAGCGAGGCGCCGGCCGGCGCTCCGAGAGCGAGAGCGGAATCGCTAGCGACGCGGGAGACGCCGAGATGATTTTGTGCCGTGGAATCCTCGCCAACGAGGACGCGGCCACTGCGATGCTGCTCAAAGAGGACCGAAGAGGGCAAGGAATCCAAAGAGCATCGGGAACCACGGAAGAAGTAGACGAGCTCTTTAGCCTCAGGAAAGGAGGTAGCCAGGATCTGGAGATCCTGGAGAAGGATCAGGAGCAATCGGACCAAAATGCACCCAAGTTTCTTCTGAGGCACGGTTTGAATAAACTTCCCAGCAGTCCCGTCTTATCTCCGGGGTCTTCTCTGGAGTCCCTCCTGTCTCTGGGCTCGGACCTGTTTCCCTCCAAAGATCACCTCCACCGCAGCGCCTCCCTGGAAAGCGGCCTGTTGGAGCTGGACCTGTGCCGGACCAGAGACGAGGACCGTGATGGTCCACAAGACCAGAAGGTTGGTCAATTGATATTTTTGGGCTTAACACAGTCATTTAAGTTGGCAAAACTTTCAAATGTAAATTATTGTCAGTGAGTTTGTACTTTTCTGTTGAAGTTGGAGTTCGCTACCAGGGAAAACGCTTCGGTTTCTTTGTTGTGAAATGCATGAAAGCCAACTTTCACAAAAGCAAATTGAGTTTTTGCTTGGAAATTTTGAGTGCAACTTTTTATTTTTTTCTTCCCAGTGTGGGGGAGGGCAAGGAGAGCTGTCCTCCGGGGAGCTGAGCAGGAGAACTTTGGATCTCCTCAAGCGTCTGGAGAACATTCAGACTCCCGCGGCCGCCGAGATGACTCGCAGCGTGTCGGACATGACGCTCCGAAGCAGATCTTCTCTCGGCCGGCGCCCGGCTGCTTCGTCTTCGCCGGGCGGCCGACGTCGGCGAGGTTCCCCCGAGGCTTTACCGTCGCTCGTCCGGGAGAGCTCGCCGTCGCTCGCCGAGCTGAGCGGCGCCGAAGAGTCGTCCGTGGGTTCCGAAGACCTCGCCGTGCTCCCCGAACGCGGGAACCTCCTTCCGGACCGGGCCTCGCCACGGGGCGGCGAGCGGACCTCCTCCGCGAGGTCCCGCAAGAGGAGCGGCCGCCGAGAGGAGGCGGACGCCGTCAGCTTGAGCATGGTGGTCAACGTCTCCTGCGCCTCCGCCTGCACCGACGACGAGGACGACGGCGACCTCCTGTCCTCCTCCACCCTCACCCTCACCGAGGAGGAGATGGGAGTCCAGGAGGAGGAGGAGGAGAGGCTGACGGACTCCTCGTCCGGGAACGAGGACGAGGCGGCCGTGGAGGAGTCCTACGTGCTGGGCTCGGACTACGTGAAGACTGAGCTCCAGGCTTGGATACGACCTCCTCGCGCCTCCTCAGAGACTGAAGTTGGCCTTTGTGATGAACTCCGCTGTGGGACCAAACCAGAGCAGGAACACTTTCTGAACTCGACCGAGTTAGACCAGCAGCTGCAACGGAAGGAGGAGAACCGGAGGAACGCCTCGAGGAGCTTCATCAGCCAGTTTGCCGACGATGTGGAGAACGGGAACGTGGAGCGGAGCGGCTCGAAAGGCAAAGATGAGGACGACCGGCTTCTGCGAGAGGAATCCGGCGTGTTCACCAAGAGAGGAGAAGCTCTCAACAAGAAAGGAGAACCTCACACCAGCAGAGGAGAGCTTCTCAGGGAGTCCTTCACCTTCTCCAAAGTCAAAGAGGACATAAACCCGCCAAATGGGTTTCCCTCTTCGCCGTCCTGTGAGTTCCTGCCGCCCGCCGGCGCCTCCTCCTTAGTGGGCCAGCTGAAGGGGGAGTTACCCTGCCAGAGCGCCTCCCCCACGACCAAGGAGGGGCTGCGGTCCCGCGACAGGAAGGCCATCACCATCCAGGAGAAGCTCAAGTTCTCCTCGCCGGTGACGGAGCAGAGCAGGAGCCAGCTCCGGGACAAACATTCCTGCCTGCCCACCAAAAAGTGGAAAAGTTCTGATAGTCGCTCGTGCCGCCAGCACCTCGTCCCGTCGCCCCCCGCGGCCCACGCGGAGCAGGCCGTGCATGACTTTGTCACGGAGATCCTGGACTTGACTTCAGAGGCCCGCCGGAGCAAAGAGGTCCTCGGACAAGAGCCGACGCGCGGCGTCGAGATAAGCCCCGCCTCCTTCAAGCACATCAGACACAAGGTGACGCGCACACGCACGCGCTCATGATTGACGGCTGCTAGAATTCGAGAGGTTAGACGACAACTGCATAGAAAATAGAAACTGTATCAAACAAACGATTATAAAACGTTAAAAAACGCTAACTGTTATAGCAGTAGTAAATACTATTTAATCAAACAGTAACTCATAAATAATCATCATTCTATCAATAATAAACAATAATTATGCATAATACGAATGATATACATTAAATCAATAAGAAATGGCCAAAATAAGAACTACTGTATTACAATTACACACGAAATAATCATCGTAAATAAGAAATGCTTGTATAAATGTAAAATTAATCAATCAATAATTTAAAAAAAATATATATACATGTCGTCAAAGAAATATGTCATAAAATAAAAATAGAAAGATTGAATAAATAAAGCCGTAAACCTATAATGAAATAATAATAACAACTTCATTGTCATGAACATGCATGCATGCACCTGTAATTTGTCCCCTGCCTTTTACCCATCACACTGAACACGCACGCACGCACACACACAGACACACACTCACGCCGGAGCAGGGGGCGGCTGAAGAGCGAACGTTGACTGATTGCAGTCATGAAATCGATGGCTTGGTTAGCCTGTTTATTTCTTGTCGTGCGCACGTGAAGTTTGTGTGATTTGTGTTCGCTTCAGGTGGCGCAACATTCCCATCGGCCCTTGCATCTGTCCCGAGGCGACTTCTACGCCTACTTGTCGCTCTCGTCCCACGACAGCGACTGCGGCGAAGTGGCTCAGCGCGCCGACGACGAGAGCGCCGCGCTGGCGCCTTACCTCGTCGCCGCCGCCCATTCTGATCACCGTGACGACAACGATGTTTGCGCTCTGGACTTCGAGTCACCTGACCGCCCCATCGCGAGCCCCGTCCCCTCGCCGCCGCCCACCCCGGACATCCGGGACGAGGAGACGCTCTTCCCCGCCTGCGCCGAGGAGGTGTACCTGGGCCCGCCGCTCCGCTACAACGTGCCGCCCGGCGAGAAAACCCCAAAGACCTTCCAAGCGAAGGGTCTGCAACCTTTCCCGGGCGAGGAGGCCCGTCTCACAGACCCCGAGGAGGTCCGGAGCGTCGCGTCCGCCACGCCGGAACCTCCCTACGGCTCCTCCGCTATCGACTTTCCACCGGCGCAGGAGACACCCGAGATCTCCGAGATCTCCGAGGTTGAGGGCCCGCAAACCTTGCAGGGTTCCTATCCCGAGGGGAAGACGCTCGAGGAGGTCCAGAGCGTCGTCTCGGCCGTTCCGGAGTTTCCCTCCGGCTCGTTCTCCGCGGCCGGCGAGGCTTCAGGAGAAGCGAGGCGGGGAGGGGCCTCGCTCCTCGGGGGCTGCGACGTGTCAGGGCAGCGGGAGGAGGCGCCGAGTAATGAGGCTCCTTCTTATCTTAATCCCCGGGCGCGTGTCGCCCCGATAGACTCCTCGCCTGCCCAGTGTTCGGCAGATACTAAAACGCTTCAATCCAATATTGGCGCCGTAATGACCAAGATAAGTGTCGGCGGCTCCGCGACAAATCCCTCAAAAGAGCCGCCCGCCTCCGCCACGCGTATTAATCCCAAAATTAACTACAGGCCGATCAAAGAGGCCGATAGGGCGGCGGCGGCGGCGGCGGCGGGCAGGCGAGGGGCGGCCGACGCTCGCGGCGCCAAACGGCCCGAAGACAGGACGGCGGGGCGCAGGCGATGGGAATTGAAATCGACCGCGCCGACGGCGGCGGTGAAGAAGAAGCAGGTTGGTATGCGGCCATGTGTTAACCTGATCCTCACAAATCCGCTCCAAGTGTTAGTCCAAGCCCAATCTCTCACTCTGCGTGCCAATGTGAGCGTACGTTAAACACGCCAGTCTCGCCTCCTGCACCCTTCACAACGGCCGTTTTTTTGTTGTTTTTTGTTTTTTTTTTGGCAAAACTTTATTGAAACAAGCAATTTACTCCCGTTTGACCATGATTGCGGCATTCTAAGCATAGCCACATCCCCGGTTGGAAGAGGGTGTGCACACTTGTGCAAACTTTTTTTCTTGTACAGGTCACAATAACGCTGGAAAAAGTTTTTAAATGATTTATCTTGGTCTCATTTCTTTTTTCATTTTTTAATCAACGGGGTTCGAACAGGGGTGTGTCGATTTTTTGGTATTCATCTATAAAACACAGTTTAAAATATGACATTGCCATAGTTTTGATTTTTAATAGGAAATAAAAGAAAACATTTGGTTTAAAATGCATTTGTCCTCCTTGCACAGGTCACTTTTTAATTGGGATTAAAAAAAACAACGAATTATCAGTGGAGTTGAGCTCTCAAATTGACATCTGCATGACTTGATGGGGTTAGGGTTAACCCCAACCCTTTTTTTTTTTTTATCAAAAGCGTTTTACACGCTACCGAGGAGCAGCTCGCAGACTTTTGCACAACACAAAGGAATTCATTAAATGTATTAAATTGATCTCACACAGGCAACTAATACATGAAAAAAGCAGACAAAGCTAAATGCTAAGCTAAAAGTCAATATAAAGTGAATATCCAGCAAGTCAAAATGTATTCTTGATATGACTTTTCTTCGTCTGCATTGAAGTCATGCTTCCTCTCGCTTTGCCCCCAAAATGGGCCCCTCCCCCTCCCCCTCCCTCCCCTCCCCCGAGGTGTTAATGCAAGGTGGGATTTGCAGACGTCTCACTTTCAGGTCCAGGGAACAACATCAGCCTAATTACCATCAGTCGCATTTGATTAGGATTCATCAGCCTTGAATTAGCGCATTTGTGCTCTCCCCCCCCCCCCGCTTTTCTATTTCCTCATGCAAATCAGCGCACAGCCTTGCTAGCGCTGCGCTTGAGCCACTTTTCGCACTTTTGCCTCTTTGTGGGCTTCCGCCCCGCACTGCATAGCAATGAGCCCATCCTGAAAGCGGCGCGACTTGCCCGTCATGCTTTGCGCTTTCACTTGCTCTTTTTCACCACAAAGAAACAGAAAAAGTCCGTTAGATTCATCCTAATAAACTCCCAAAGTAGTATCAGAGGGATCCCCACATCGTCCCAAAGGAATCCGAAATCGTCCCCAAATAATCCCGATAGCCTCAAAATAATACCAATATAGTCTCAAAATATCCCAATCATTGTTGTCCCAAAGTAATCCTAATGGAAATCATTATTAAATGTTTCAAATGTATATTCTCATTATGTGGAACATTCATTTTCTATAATGAAGAAATTGATGAATTTTTTTTCTCTCTCTCCGGCAGGTCAGTGCTGTCAATCGAGACGCCAAGGCCGCACAGGGGCGGAGCCAAGTCTCGGTCCGGCCAATCAGAGTAGGTTGCAAACAAATATGTATTAATACGTATTAATATTCGGCGCCCGCGTTCTGCAACGGGGAGGGAGTGGTCGCCAGTCAATGTCACGGCACGAGGCGTCCGATCAGTTCGCTCAATTTTGGCCCTGAAGTCCGTGTTGGTAATTACACTGTTATTATACACAAGTAAGTACATTTTAAACACATAAAAACAAACCAGAATACTGGGCAACAAAGAATATGTGTGTGTGTGTGTGTGTGTGTGTGTGTGTGTCTGCTGGTGGCTGGCCTATGGGAGCCTCCAGGGCTAAGCAAACCTCAGTGCCCCCGTACTCTGCGCGCGCACACACACACACACACACACACACACACGCACGCGCGTACCCCTCAGGGCAGGGCTCGCGAGTCCTGTAGCTGCTCTGACAGCCCAACAGCTGCAGGTTGTTGTTTCACACACACACGCGCACACACACACTCGTGGACAAAGCTGCATACATACTGGCATGACAAAACACACACACACGTGCACACGTGATATCACGGATGCATGCAGCTGGTACTGACCCCCATCGGGTGTTTTAGTCTAGCCCACCTGTTCACACACACACACAGGCTCAATTAAGGCAATCATGAATGCGCCTCATGATGTGCTCTGTGACCCAGACAGCAGAAGGTCCACAAGTGCGCGCGTGTGTGTGTGTGCGCGTGTATGTGTGTGTTCAGGTTTCATCATCCACTGATACTCAGAAAGTTTCATACTCACAAAAGAACAAAACAGCACACACACAGAGCAGAGAGGAGGTTGAGGTTCACGAGCATAATGCTAACACACAATACAAAACGCCATGTGCAACAGACAATAGCTCACTGAACTTATTATATATACTGCCCCCTGGTGGCCACGGCGGGTACATCCACCAGAAGGAGCAGCACAATGTCTATTGAGTTAAAATACGAGCTGAAACTGTTTAATTTTATTTGATTCTGTTACTGTATGACTATGTTTTATTGAGTAAAATATCACAGAGTGCCGATTTTCTTACGTAAAATACGTAAGAAAATTTTTGGGGGGGAGGCAGAAACGGATTGATGGCATTTGCATTCATTTCAATGAAGAAAGATGATTTGAGTTTGAAAAAAAATTGGCCTACTCAGGGATCTCGTTTGATGTGCGTCCCACGTCCGAGACGCGCAAAAATGATCAGGGACGCAAAAAGCATGGGGGATCTGCGTCCGCTGCCGCACAACACTGCTTACAGTAGGTACGGAAAGTATTCAGACCCCCTTCAATTTTTCACTCTTTTTATATATTGCAGCCATTTGCTAAAATCCATCCATCCATCCATGCATTTTCTGAGCCGCTTTCTGGAGCCTCTCCCAGCTGTCATCGGGCAGGAGGCGGGGTACACCCTGAAGCGGTTGCCAGCCAATCGCAGGGCACATACAAACAAACAACCATTGGCACTCCCATTCGCACCTACGGGCAATTTCGAGTCTTCAAGCAACCTACTATGTCATGTTTTTGGGATGTGGGAGGAAACCGCAGTGCCCGCAGAAAACCCACGCAGGCACGGGGAGAACATGCAAACTCCAGTCGCGTGCCATGAGAGGGGAGCCCCAACACCACGCAGTCATCCAGCCCGGGGGGGCCCGGCCTCAGAAGTGAGAACCCACCTCCCCCCCGGTACTATGACTGCCGGGTCCCCGACTTAGCGTGCGCTAAGCGAGCGATGAAGAGGCACGGCTCCCGCAGGTCGGGCCCATCGGGCCGGACGACCGCCCCCCAAGAGGGCTGCCCCACCCAGACCCGCAGCACCGACCCCGGGACCCCACCCCCTTCCCCCCGCACACACACATTCCCGCCAGCACCCACTACCTATGCGCAATGTGAATTCAAGAAATAAAAACAGTTGGTTATTTCAAAACGGAAAGCAATTAGTTGTACGTTATTAAGTGAAAGGTCTCATTTTCTCGAGTGTACTCAAAATTGCAACCCAAAATATAGTTTGTCCAAATCATCCATTGTTTGATAGAATTTTCAGTAAGATACTTGAGTACTAAAATGTTTGTGAGCCGCAGCCCTACATTCAAGCCCCCCATTAATTTTGTCATATTTTTATTGTTTCATAAAATCCTTGCTTCGGGTCCCTGTGCGATTAGGCTGCAAAAGTTGCTCCTCAAAGAAAAACAAATATTCGGAGCTTTGTGTGTGTGTGTGTGTGTGTGTGTGTGTGTGTTGCTCAAGTGCTTCAGCGAATCATTCTCCACTAAAAGTAGGAGTCCTGTCTTGGTGCTAGCCAATCAGAAAAAGAGAAGGGCGAGTTATCGGTTTTCCCGGACTCGATACATTTTCATTGTTGTGGTAACACCCGGCGCTACTGGCGGACCGGCCTCGGCTCTGTAGACGTAAACAACTGGCACATTTCAGGGAACGTTATCTATTTATTGCGTTCGCTAGCCCGCAAGCTAACTAGCTACGGCGCTAAGCAGCTCACTCTGGCTCGCTCGATCGTTGTGACATCGTTTAAAACAGAGGTCCCTAACTCGCGCTCCGCGTCAGGACCCAGAAGCAGTCCCAAACGGACCCACGCCATCGCCAAAAAACATCCAAGATTAGGATTCAACACAAACGGGGCGCTTTTATTTGAAGCGGCGCAACATATTTCAGGCTTTA
This sequence comes from Phycodurus eques, assembly GCF_024500275.1. Taxonomy (NCBI): domain Eukaryota; kingdom Metazoa; phylum Chordata; class Actinopteri; order Syngnathiformes; family Syngnathidae; genus Phycodurus; species Phycodurus eques. Next base: position 33,171,602 of record NC_084528.1, on the reverse strand, counting down.
CTGTAGCGATGAATCGTACCGACCGATCACATGAGAGTTTCGCCACCATTTCAGCCAATCAAATCTGCATCGCAGGCGGCTTATTACTGAAATCACCGACTGCGCACAAACCAGCCAGTCAAGCGGAGTGAGCGAGAGAGAGAGAGAGAGTAAGCGGAGTTAAAGATGGAGAAAGATCAGAAAATGACCGACAGAGGAAGAGAACTTTTGGAACAAACGGTGCTTAAATTGGAACAGTTTTTGTTTGTACTTCTCAGTGGGAGGTTCCCAATGGGAGCTCTTATTTAACGCGCATATAACATGTGAAGTGCCAATATGAACCAAAGCAAAAGTTTTGAACAAACATAGCCTCTAAAACAGTTGAGTTCAGATTTGTGAAATTCAAATATGTAAAGTTGTTTGAGACTTCACTGTTTTGTCAAGATGCCAAACAGAAAAGGGGAAACTCAAACTTTATTTGTCTGAAGTTAAGCACTTGATTTGAATGCGCTTTCTCGTTTTTACTCGCTCTTATTGCGAAATGCAACCCTACTTTTATTGAGATTGTGCTCATATGTTATTCTGCGAGATGTGTACAATTCTCCATTATGCCCTCATATCATGATATCGGTGGCATAAGAAAAAATCACCAATACTATTGTTTACCTTGAAGGTTTTTGGCAAAATATATTGTTCTAAAGAAAATTGCTCTGGTGGCAGGCCTAAACACAAATCATATTTATAGAGAGAGCAAGAGCAATAGATCACAGGAAAATATTGTACAAACAGTATCAAAAATTGAAGAGTAACAACTGTAATAGAAATCTGCAATATAGCAGGACCGTGAAGCAAGAACCCCGATGTGGCGGACGATGACTGTATCTGTATTCTGTGATGATAAGTTGCAGGGACTCGTTGTTCCAGGGCCGGGACTCATTGTTTCCATGACTTGTGCATCCCGGGACTCACGTCGTCTCAAGTTCAAATGATCTTTGCGACTCACAAGCCAACGCGGCACCGTATTCAATTCCACGTCAGTGTCCGCACGTGATTCTGCAATCTTGTTTTGTTGTCCCGAGCAGACTGGACCCGCAAGAGCTGGAACTTTGATGTGTGACTGCTGAACGAGAACTTCAAGAAGAAAATGGGAACAGAAGAAAGAAACGGAGAAGAAAGTGGGAAGCAAGTTGAAGGAGAAGGTTTGAGGAGAATATCCAAGCTTGAACGTCACAACCAGCAAGCTTAGAAACGGATACCCCGCTCACTTGTGGTTTTTTTACATTGTTTGGTTTTTTGGGGGGCGGGAGGGGGTTGGAACAAAATTTCCCGAATAGCGGGGGTGTACCGCAATTGCCATGTTTTTATTTTTATTTTTATTTGTATGTCTCTTTTTATGAATAAGCGGGGTATCAAGTAAAAAAAAAAAAAAGAAAAAAAAAAAAACGCAAACAAGCAGGAGATGGGGGGGAAATGTACACAAAAATAAGCGGGGCTTCGCGCAGATAACGGGGCATTGGTTCCCAGAAAATCAGTAAAAAGGTGACCACGCAAAGGCCAAACCGCAAATAAGCGGGGAGCCCGCTATTCGTGGGGTACCGGCCGGCCCCACTGCGAACAGCAAAAATGCCGAAATAATTAACGCTCATTGTAATGACTTTTCCGAGGGGGGAATAAACAGAGGGATCCAGTCAAAAAAACACAAATAAGCTCGCTCCAATGTTTGCGAATACCGTGGCAAATATCTCCGAATAATTAACGCAAATACATTTTTTTTTAAAAAATCCAGGGAAAAAAAAGGAATAACTGTGGGATCAGGTCAAAAAAGGTGCGAATAAGCGAGAGGTTGCCTGCATAACACGGCCCCGTAAAGAAGTAAAAAAAAAAACCTGATTAAGTGGGGTTTTCTGCAAATAATAGGAGCTAATTCTGCCCCAGAAATCTGCCAATAATAAACGCTAAATCAAATTACCATGAACAAAAGGTGTCTTTGTTCCCCTGAAATCATACAAATGAGTGATTGAGGAAAAAACTAAAAAAAACATGACTAAGCGGGTGTTTCCGCGATTAACGCAGGTTAGGTTTGAATAATTAATGAGAATTATGATTGGCATGAAGATAGCTTTTTTTGTTTTTGTTTTTTTAAATCCTGTAAGGGAAAAAAACGAATAAGTGGGGGCTTGGTCATAAAAATCAATCAATAAATACAGTGAATAAGCGGGGGTTTCTGCGAATAACGGGGCAAAGTCCCCCCCAAAAATCCACAAATGGCGAACGGCGACTATGCGATGAACGCGGATCCATTCGGGGAAATGAATGGCCGAGTCACATCTTGTTTGCTACCAAAACTGAGCGGATGTTGGAAAACCGAGACAAAATTTAGACGGAAAAAGTCAGCGAAACCTGAATCGAACGAAAACGCAAGTTCCACGCTTCAATTGCTGAATGGCAAATAAGCTTTGAGTTTATTTGTGCCTTGTTTAAGATGACATCTACCTTTTTAGCTGTCATGATGATGATGATGATGATGATGATGATGAGGCCCAACTTGTGTACATTTGTAAAGGCGGAATGCTACTCGTGCGTGCCTTTGTGTGTTCTCGTGTGCGTGTGTTTGTTGCTGCATGTTTCCACACTGGGAGATCATAAAACTCCCGCCAGCCGGCTGACGAATAAATGTTATTCATCGGACGATTTATTTTTTTTGTCTTTTTTTTGACACGTGAAAAGAATGTCAATTTGCTTTAATTGAGAGGAAGAAGAATCCGATGTTGTTGTTCAAATGTCTGGTGGCATCTCATCTGCGGAGAGGCATGCTTGGCTACGCGAGGAAATTAATAAAAATCCAAATTATCCTCATTTGACGTGTGTCTTTCTTGTGCCACCTCATCATGGAACACACATGCTATAAACAAACGCTATGGTAGGCTAATATTCAATAAAAATACTGGTTTCGTCGTTCCTCTTGTGGAAAGTCAAGCGAGGCTAGGGTAATGAGTTTTAATTTTAAAAAATATAATGATTTTGTTTCTGGTATTCTTGTCTGACCCTTTTGGACATGCTAGGCAGGCTCGGCTAAGCTAATATTTAATCGAAATAATGATGATTTTTGACCCTTTTCAACCCACGAGTAAACGAAGCAAAGATAAACTATGCTAATCCTTTTTAATTTATAATTTGGTCTTTTTGTGTTGCCTCATAGTGGCAATATAATGCTAGGCTAGGCTAAGCTAAGCTAATGACAGTTTAAGTTACTCTTAATTTCATTTGAATCATGCTATGCTAATGCTAACATACCATAACCTATACTGAGATTTATGTTTAGCTTGGCTAGGCAAATAATTCTAGTAACTATTATTAAGTTTTGCACATTTTTCTTTGCCACCACTTTGTGGACTCATCATGCTAGGCTAGGTGAGGCTATTGAACAGCAAAGTCCTATTTGTAACTCCAGAGATTATCACATCATCAAATGTATTTCATCCATCATGTTCTAATTGTGTTTGCCTCTAAAAAGAAAGTATTTATATTTTCCAAAAAAGAATAAAAGTGGAGTATTTTTTTGTAGAAGTGAGGAGATGGCGCTAGAAGGAGGATGAAAACAAGACGAGAGCTCGGCTTCCCAGGTGAGTAACGTGAGGAGTCAGCAGAATGTTTTCATGTTTGACTTATGATTCTGATTACCGGAGTCATAAATTTGTGGTTAACGGCAAATGTTTTGCCTGAACTCAATCCGCTTTCTCGCCTCCGGGCGTCATGATTGGAGTGCAAACGCCTTTAAAGTAAAAATGTGTTTTCCTTCTCCATCACAAGGTCACCACCACCACCACAAGGAGGAGGAGGATGATGCTGATCATAAATATGATACAAATGACGAAAAAAAGATGAAGGCGTGTTTCTTTTTACGATCTTAGTGTTGTCCTGATTGAAGGAGCGTCGGGAATTACTACAATTACAACGGGAAAGACAATCACAATATAGTCGTGCATATTTTCAAATGTTTCTATGTACGACATTCTTGTCTTTCATTTATTTATTTGTTTTTTTACAAACAACATTACATTTCCTTTCCTAAAGGTACTGTCGTTTAGATGGATAGATAGATATAATGTAGTAACCTAGATGCTATATTATATTTATATATTGTATTTTAATTTCAGTGCAAAGAAGTTATTAAAACCGGCACAGTGGACGACTGGTTAGCACATCTGCCTCACAGTTCCGGGGACCGGGGTTCAATCCCCGGCCCCGCCTGTGTGGAGTTTGCAATGTTCTCCCCGTGCCTGGGTGGCTTTTCTCCGGGCTCTCCGGTTTCCTCCCACGTCCCAAAAACATGCGCGGTAGGTTGATTGAGGACTCTAAATTGCCCGTAGGTGTGACTGTGAGTGCGAATGGTTCCTTGTTTATATGTGGCCTGCCATTGGCTGGCGACCAGTTCAGAGTGTACCACGCCTCCCGCCCGAAGATGGCTTGGATAGGCTCCGGCAGCCCGTGACCCGCGTGAGGAGAAGCGGTGAAGAAAATGGGTGGGTGGACGGAAGAAGTTATGAAAGAAAAAGCATCAAAACATGAAATATCAAACAAATTTTTTTGAAAGAATAGTTGTCACCTGCAGCTGCCCGGCTAACCGACGTGCCCACATGGCGGCCATGTTGGCAGGGGTGATGTATTATCATTGAAATTATGCCCCCCATAGGGCTGCATAAAGAGTAACTTGTGAGTAACTTATGATTTTTTATTTTGTTTTTAATCAGAGCATCAACATCAAATCAAAGAAAAAAAAAATATAATACATGGGAGTTGACCCACATCTGCAACTTACTGCAAGGTGTTTTCTCAAGTGAGAAGTGGGCTGAAATATCCAAGTTTGGGTAGTCACAATTTAAGAGCTGCATGATAAAACTGTTGTTTTTGGAGTCTGTACAGCAAACACACTGTTTTTTTTTCTCCCCCAAAATGAGTCATTTTGATTGGCTTGCAAAGGCTACGTGCGCGGTCATGTGACTGCCTTGTGTCGTCTGATTGGTGTATTGGAGTCAAATGACATTACTGATCCAGTTTGATTGGCGCAACGGCGCCCTATGGGGAAATCGAAGATGGAGTCTAAAAATAGACCCGGACACGCAAGAATAGATAAATAAAAGTAGCGACCAGCATGTCGATCATTGTAACCAGAGGTGGGTACAGTAGCACAATATTGTTACAAATAAAAAAAAAAAAATAATAATAATAAATGGGAGTTGACACACACCTGCCACCATTTCAATGTTTAACTGCCCAAAAACCAACAGCACATACATTCGGCCCCACAGAAACGTTATTTGCTTTAGTCGCTGAAATGACTTCATGAAGCAGCTGTTTGCTGAACAGACTTATTGTGTGCGACACCATAGGGATAGTGCTAATTTTGCCATGTCCACTGTCAAAACAACAGAAACACATGTTTTCTCAAGTTAGAAATGGGCTGACATATCCAAGTTTGGGCAGTCACAATTTAAGATCTGCATGATAAAGCTGCTCTTTTTTGGAGTCTGCAAAATAAACACAGTCGCATGGCTGCCGCCCGCCCCAAAATGAGTCATTTTGATTGGCTCGCGAAGGCTACGTTGCGGTCATGTGACTGCCTTGTGTTGTCTGATTGGTGAATTGGAGTCAAATGACATTAGTGATCCCGTTTGATTGGCGCAACGGGCGCCCTATGCGGAAGTCGACGATGGAGTCTGAAAACAGACGTAACACACGTAAGAATGAATAAATAAAAGGAAAATGGAAAATGTTACTTGAGTAAATGTAACGGAGTAAATGTAGCGCGTTACTGCCCACCTCTGGTTGTATCTACCAATTGTTCATTTCTATGGTGTGAGCGCAGAAGAAGGCGGAGTCTGTCCTCCCTTTCCTGTCTTGGCTTCCCTCTTCCTGTGTGACTTCATTCAGTTTGTACTTAAACATTCTGGAAGTCCAATCAACACTTCAACTTCACATGTAAGCAGTCATGACCTCATTAACATTTTTAGCATGTAGCTATAGGTTGCTAAAGGTCATGTCCAATAAGGGTGTGGCTAATGTTTGCTGGTGGTGGTTAATATGAGCTACCTATGAACATTTTTGGCTACAGCCTGGTAATGATTGCTTATAGAAGCTAGCCATTTCCTCAAGTTAGCTGTTGCCTGAGGTTTGCTCATGTTAGCTAATGTTTGCTGCTTGTTAACATTTTTTTAGCAGTGCTAATGTTTTTTCGGAGCTTGCTATTATTAGCTGCTCGCTAAGCTGTGCTAACGTTAGCTCTCTGCGTAGGTTTGCTAACATATGCTAATGTTACCTGCTTACTCATGTGTGCCAGTGTTCGCTGTCTGCTAAAGTTATCCTCATGTAAATTTCTTGCTAACATGTTAGCTGGTTACTCACATAGCCAACTGGTTGCTAATGTTAGCTGTTAGCGAAGGTCTCACGATGTTAGTAAGTTTCTTTAAAACAACGTTAGCTGCTTACTCATGTCAAATTCCTCATTTTAGTTTATTAGCTAAATGTAATCCCAGATTTAGTTGATGTAGACAGTGGACCAACGCTATTGGCAGAGTATACGGACCGGGCACGACCGCGAATAGCTGATGTTCATTATATAAAAATAAAAAATACAAATATAAAAAACATTTTTAAAAAGTTTCCAGAAAAAAAAGCATGAATGGGTGGCGCTTGGGGCGGCACGGTGGCCGACTGGTGAGCACATCTGCCTCACAGTTCTGAGGTTGCGGTTTCAAATCCCGCCCCCGCCTGTGTGGAGTTTGCAATGTTCTCCGCGTGCCTGCGTGGCTTTTCTCCGGGCCCTCCTGTTCCCTCCCACATCCCAAAAACATGCATGGTAGGTTAATTGACAACTCTAAATTGCCCGTAGGTGTGAATGTGAGTACGGATGGTTGTTTGTTTCAATGTGCCCTGCGATTGGCTGTCGGCCAGTTCAGGGCGTTCCCCGCCTCCCGCCCGAACCCGAAGATAGCTGGGATAGGCGCCAGCACGCCCGTGACCCGAGTGAGGAGAAGCAAAAATGAAAGGTGGCGCTTGGGCAAAACAATACTGCCAACAAGCGGGGGTTTTCGTAAATCAGGGTTAGGTCCCCCCCAAAAGACAAATGTGTAAATAGGTGAATCCGCGGATGCCGAACCGCAAATATGCGAGGGTCTGACGTATATCCGCGCGTGTGTTTGCGTCGAACATTTGTTGTGCAGCATTTTGTGCTGCATTTCACACCCATGAAAATGGCTATACTGTTTCTATAAAGTTTGGATTGAGTGATTGATTGATTGAAGAAAACAATAAAAGACTCTTGTACGCCGGTCTAATTTAAAGTTCGTCCACCTGTACTGAAGTGTGTGTGTTGTAGGCTGCCGGGCGCTGCGGGGCGGCCAAGTGGACTTCGCCGTGGTCTGCAGGGCGGCGACGACCTGCAGACTCAGCTGGACTGAAGGTCAGAGTTCATGTTCCTAGCATGTGTGTTTTGAGCGATGAAAGGAAAGTGTGTTGTTAATGTTGTTGTTGAGAAGAAATCCAACTGTGAACCGGGCTGTATCCGAGCGTGTGCGTCGAATGAAAATGTGGCGCGTGGCGAGCGAGAGACGCTGGCGAGTAGCCACCTCCTGGTGGCGCCGTCAACATCCTACGCCTCCAAAGATGAGTGCTGAAAACATTCGTTGACATTTGAAACTTTTATTAAAAGGGAATAAATATGTTTATTCATTCATTCATTTTCCGTACCGCTTCTCCTCACGCGGGTCGCGGGCGTGCCGGAGCCCATCCCAGCTATCTTCGGGCGAGGGGCGGGGTACACCCTGAACACCGCGGTCGCCAGCCAATCGCAGGGCGCATACAAACAAACAACCATTGGCACTCACATTCACACCTACGGGCAATTTAGAGTCCTTAGCCATGTTTTTGGGATGTGGGAGGAAACCGGAGCACCCGGAGAAAAGCCACGCAGGCACGGGAAGAACACGCAAACTCCACACAGGCGGGGCCGGGATTTGAACCCCGGTCCTCAGAACTGTGAGGCAGACGCTCTAACCAGTCGGTCACCGTGACACTAAATATGTTTAGTTTTTATAAAAATTGGTGGATTCAAATGTATTCATTTATTTCTATTTACTGTTTTTCATTTATCAGCAACCATCATTATTTATTCTGCGTAATAAAGACATATATTTCAATGTAACTGTTTCAATTTGCTTCATTAAATCAGTGATTCTCAAAGTGTGGTATGAGTACCACAAGGGGTAAGTGGGCTCCCTCTACTGGTATGCAAAAGAATCACTGATTTAAAACATGAAATGAAACCAAACATGAGAGAAGGAAGTTTCTAGCGAAGCGTACAGCCTGTTTGAACTTTCGAAATAAAGTCCAGTCCACTTCTGTTTTTTTTTTTTTAAAGTTAAAGTTCAGTTGTATTGAACTTTTAAGTACATTCGTATTGAGTCGATTAGAAATGTTTGTTTTGAAAACACGCCCTGCGACTGACTGGCGACCAGTTAGTTCAGGGTGTAGTCCGCCTTTCGCCCGAAGTCAGCTGGGATAGGCTCCGGCGCCCCGCGACCCGAACCAGGATAAGCGGAGTTGAAAATGAATGAATGAATGTTTTCAAAACATTTCATTGGATACAATTTCTATTCACTTTTATGTGCAATACTTTTTTGCACATAAAAGCTAAGTGGTGCTTGGTGTCAAAAGTTTAACAACCACCGTGTTAAATAATTGGTTATTTATAATTGACTTATTGTAAAGAACACAGGTGAAGATTAGATAGAATTATTTTACTCTTAAAATAAAGTATTTGACATATTTTACACACACTAACTTTTTTTCCCCTCATAAAAAAAAAAACACTGGGTCGTGGTTCTGTCTCATGCAAATGCGGAATATAGCTTTTGTTTCCATGACGACTGGGGACGGAGCAAGGGCGTTGCCAGACAGCGATGTTTACTTGATGTTGCCAACTTAGCATCTTATTTTTAGCCACTTTTCCAACCCTTCCATTGATTAAAAAAAAAAAAAAAAAGTGACGAGGAACAAATGCAGTGAATTTTCATCACGAGCACCCACAAAGATATCGGATTTTATTTTCCATGGTGGAGGCAGCACTTCATCATACAGCCAGTGGATTTCCAACCTTTATGGAGCGAAGGCACGTATTTTGCAATTGGAAAATCTCACGGCACACCGACAAACCAAAATGTCACAAAAAGTGGAGACATGAATTGCTGTATGTACTTCCTGCCATCGAATAGAAGAGCATTTATTTGTTCCGTCTGTCACGATGCCTCACTGGCATCAATAGAGGAACAAAGATACATGATTTCTTGGAAATGGATAATTTCTTGAGCAGTGAAGTCAAATTTGATCATTTCCCACGGCACACCTGAAGATCGCTCACGGCACGCCGCTTGGGAATCGCTGATATCGCTACCCGACAAACGCACCCGACGCAATGTCGACAGTAGCGCCGGTAGCTATTCTGGGCTAACAATGCGGCTCTGCTTACCATTTGGCTTTGAAATGATAGATTTTCAGTGTGGGGGCGGGATTATGCAAATGAGCCAAACGATCGGTCCCAATTGGTCTCGCCTTACGTTGTGTACCTAATCAAGTGTCTGCTGGGGGCTTTTGATACAAGGCGCAGCCGTCGTCGCGCCTCTCATTAATTGCGCGCGTGCTTACAGCGGCTATCAGAAGACATTTCAAAAACAATTCGACACAAAGACGGCGTGGGGCCGCGCGCTGTCCGAAAAGACCAAAAAAGAAGCAAAGTGAAGATGACGGCGGCGTCCGAGCGACACCGTGACGGCCGCCATCGATCATCACGCTACCTTCGCCTGTGTGTGTGTGTGAGAGGCAGACGTAGGCTGATGTCTATTATCAATCACTTGCATATTGAGGTGTGCTGCTAAGATAACGGTGAGTGAGTGCAAGTGTACGTGTGTCTATTGTCTTTTTCAGTGTGTGTGCGCGTGGGTGTAACTCTCACTGTGTGTGTGTGAGGAGTATGACAGAGACAAAGACATAAGTTGATGTCAATTATCAGTCATTTGCATATGGAGGTATGCAGATAGGCGTGTGTGTTTGTGTGCGCGCGTGTCCGCGTCACCCAGCGTGTGCGTAATTCCCGTTAGCAGTTCATTCATCACTTGTGGCCGAGGAGGCGTCGCAAACGTTTCAGCTTTCATTACCGCGGCGGGAAGGCGAGCTCGGGCTCCGCCGTCACCTTTGACCCCCGTCCGGCCGACCTCATCCATCAAGCATCGCGGCGGGAAAATAGTCATCGCATATTAACGGCGCCGCGCTTTAACTTCCGTCGAGCGAGGCGCGCCTTCGGCGACGCTTGATTTGATTCGACGCCCCTTCTGCTTGTCCTTGTCGTCACGGTAACTCCTTTGGACGTCTGGATCATCAACTTGGAAATCATTTCATCAACCTCATCATCATTAGAAATCTGTATTCTATGATGAAATAAAAAAGGGTGGTGTGTTCAAGTACATCCAGTAACTTGCCCGACCGATGTCAAAGTTACAACGGAGCAACTCAATCCTACTTGTCCCTGAATGCAACACCACATCGTGTGTTTCTTCCAAATGTTCATCACAAGAGTCACCTGACGCGACCGTCACGCTTCCCTCTTCCTGTGTGACGTCATTCGGTTTGTACTGAATCATTCTGGAAGTCCAATAAACACTTCAACTTCACATGTAAGCAGTCATGACCTCGTTAACATTTTTAGCATGTAGCTTTAGCATTCACGCGACAACGCAATTGCCACGCGTCACGTGACCGCGCCGCTTTGGGACGCAATTTCCAATCGGGACGGAGTGCAAAAAAAGGGAGGGAAGCATTCGTAGCGTTCCCGAAGAGAGAAAGTTGAAGAGTTGAGCTGCCGAAAGAGCCGTCACTTTCTTTTTATTCTTGCTTCCCGAGGAGCCTTCAACGGCCGCGTGTGACAAGCGAAAGGCCGCGTACCTCGGTCAGCCCACTTCAGCAGTCGCTACGAAGTTTCTTCACACCCGCCATCTTCCTCCTCATTTCCCAGATCTAAAAGCTCCGGGCGTCGCTCGCGCCCCCGTTTGACGTCACGGCCCACGATGCGCTGCCACCCAAAAACAATGGCGGCCGATGTTGAAATTACGATTTGTAAAGACGTACACATCTGGGAACGATTCTCGAAAGTTGTTTCGGAAGAGATCGCGTACAGCAAACGGGTCATTGCAATCGGAGTTCCCTTTAAAAGCAGTACGTCACGTGACCTCGCACGACATCCAGCGTATGGCCGGAGTTCCGATTTCCACGTGACTTCGACATTCGGTTCGCATATGAGCTCAGGCACGTGCGCACGTCGAAGCCAAGTGGTGCTCCAGCACCTGCCCTTTTGCCCTGGTTGAAAGAAAATCCTTTTTTCTTCATTCATCAATATGAAAAATAAAAAACGAGCGTCTGTGTCGTGTTTTGATATCTGGCAAGCATTGATGTGAGCGCTTGGGCGCAATATACACACGCAACCGGATGTGACTTTGACGCTTTGGAACGACTCGTCTGACTAATACCTTTGAACAACGCGACGCCGCCGACTGCGGGGAAATGTGACCGCAAAACTGTCAGGGGAAGCCTTCTAGAAGAGCTGAGATGAATTTGGGGTCCATCTTTAAATGGTGGCGGTCGGTCGGGCGCTGACTTCAAAATGCAAAACGTGACTTTGAAGGTAATCGCTTCATTCCGAACACTGCCACAGGCCCATTTGAAGCGGGTGTGTGCAACCACACGATCGCACTTGTTTTCAATGAGTCGTACACAAGTTAACTCGATTTATCCTGTTCTCATTTTTGTATATCACAAAAACCTGCCGTTTGAACAGGGGTGTGTCGACTTTTGATTTGCACTGCCGCTTCCTTCCCTTCCTCTCCTTTGCTCATAGTTGCGTGATTGGCTGTGTCGAGTGTGTCCGCAGAAATAAGGACATCATCCAGAATCCCAGGTGTGGCTTCCGATCCGGGCGAAAACGGGCAACCGTTTTGCGGGCGGCGGCACTCGGCCGAGGGGGCCCAGTCAACGGGCGTCGCGCGGGGGGCCGTTCGTTCCAGGACCGCCTCTGCAGAACCCCGACTTTTCTTGGTTGTACGAATAATTTGGGCGACGAGTGCCCCAAAATGTCTGCGCACGTGCCCGAATGAGCTGCTCGTCTTGCTTGACACATTTGAGGTCCAATCGTTCCTCGGAGCAAGTTTGGAAACCTTTCAAATACGTCCTAATGTTTGCTTTTCTCTGCGCACGTCAACAAGCAGCGTCATCATCGGCGCTGATTTACACACGCTGACACGCGCCTCCCGCCAGCGTATCATCGCGCCTGCCGCACTTCCGCGCGCGCGCGCGCACGCAGCTCGCTCGCTCGCTCGCTCGCTCGCTCGCGGGCAGTCGGTGGCGAGGATGGCCGGGCACGAGGCGCTTCTGTCGGCGTGGAGGCACCGCGACGTCGCGCGGCGAGCCGGCGACAACCAAAACAATTGGCGCTCGCTCGCTCACTCACTAAAAGACACTTTGTTTGCTTTTCTTCTTTGCATTGCTTGATTCTTTTCTGTTTTGGACCGAGATGATGTTGCGGACTTCCAGAGTTGCTTTCGAAGACTGAAGAAGAAGAAGAAGAAGAAGAAGAAGAAGAAGAAGAGGAGGAGGAGGAGGAGGCGGTTGTGCGCTCGCTCGTCGTCGCAAGCCGGCCGGCAGCATGATCAGGATCTTCCCGGACTTCAGCGTGCAGGTGTCGGCGTCGGCTACCGGCGGAGGGATGGTGAGCGGAGCCGCCAACGGAAGCCCGCAGAGCGCGCACGGACTCCCGGGCTACCAGCAGAGGTACCGGGCGACCTGTGGCACATCACACGCAACAAACGCAACTCAAAGTCCACTTTTACAAACGCATTTGCGCCCCTCGCCACCGTTTTACGAGCACCTTACCGTCACTCCATGCAAATCTCTTCTTTAAGAGTGACACGAATCGCATCGAGGCTTGAATTCTTCCTCCCGTTTGGTTTGGTTTGGTTTGTTCGAATAAATGTGGCCAGTTTGAAGGGAAGAAGCTTTTGACATTTGTTGAATTGTTTTGCGTGGCGTGTCCTGAGGTGAAACGTTTTGGCGACGACCCCAATCGACGCAGAAACCATTTGGAATGAAGTTTTACAAGGCAAAGAGATGTTTTGGGGGTTCGGGTCATTCCCTTCAGATTTGGGAATTGCAACCGGTAGGACTCGCTCGGTAATGAAGGAAAATTCATGTAAAGTCGTTGAATCGTTCTCAGGACAAGATGTCTTCAGGTTGGCGTGTCCTGCGTGAAAAGTCTCCCCTGTGGCCCCTCGCCCGCGCAATTCCTCTTTTTTTCTGCCTTTCCTGGCCCACAGACTCGAAGGACGACGACACCGCCGAGTTGTACTTGTGCAGCTGAAAAGCGCGTTTATCTTGGGCTCTGAGCTTGACCTGCCCTCCATCCGTCGGCCGGACGCTGAGCTTCCTTCCCCGCTTCCTTCCCCGCTTCCTTCCCCGCTTCCTTTCCCGCTTCCTTTCCCGCTTCCTTTCCCGCTTCCTTCCCCGCTTCCTTCCCCGCTTCCTTCCCCGCTTCCTTCCCCGCTTCCTTCCCCGCTTCCTTTCCCGCTTCCTTCCCCGCTTCCTTCCCCGCTTCCTTCCCCGCTTCCTTCCCCGCTTCCTTTCCCGCTTCCGTCCCCGCTTCCTTCCCCGCTTCCTCCCCCCTCCTGCGCTGGTAGGGCGAATGATTGCTCGGCGGTCGCTTTTGTTTCCTTCTTCTAACCATCTCCCACGTTCAGGTGGCTCTCACGAAGTGTAGCAGCTTTTCCTCTCGTGGGGGGGCATCGGTCCCCCTTCGCTCGCGTCCTCCGGCGGGCGGTACCGTGAGTCAAATGCGGCCGTCCCGGGATGCGCAGGGCCCTCGACCCTGCGCTTTGACGGCCCCAAACGTTGGGAATCGCCCGCGAGCGACGAAAGCGTGATGTGGCCGTTCCGTAGCGTGGTTGGACTGCGCGATGAGCGCAGAGGATGCGCCTTCCGTCCCTTTTTCAAAAGCTTTCTTTTTTGACATCATAACGGAGAAACGATGTTTTTTGCCGGCGGTTCCGACCCGAGCCCACCGGAAATGGCGAAACGCCGCAAGCGAGCGAAGCCCCCCGAACCCTTTTTCATTTCCTCTCTCTGTTCGACGAGGCTGCGTCCTGACTCGGTGGAGCTCCTCCTCTCAGCTGAACGTAGTCGCAGCAATATGTCTGAAGAAGAAGAAGAACCTTTGTTGTCGCACCTTTGGCGAGTTGATCAGCAAATAACGGCGGATGGCACCGAGCGCTCAATGCATCCGCAACTAATGGACGAGCAAATGAATCAGCAAATATCTGACGATCCAATCATGCTTTGGACGGCAAGAAATGTTCTCCAATTTCTGTCGTCCTCCATGGAAACAGGCCGATTGTCTTTGTGTTTTCAAAATAAGACATTTGGCAAACGGTTCGCTTTTACTTTGGAAAACAATCGTCACCATTTTTGCCGATTTTCTGACAGATGTTACGGAACGAACCGGTCACGGATTCATCATCGCATTTCTGTCTTTGAATAAAGGGATGGAAATTCAAGCATGTTTTTATCCCATTCATCCAAAAAAATTTTAAATTGCAACCCAAATTTGTTCCCCCCCAAATTTCCGTAACTTCGCCAATGCCAAACTGGGAACGCGCGGGCGTTCCGTGTGTTGGTTTTCCCGCTGTTTCCCTTGGAAAACAAAGCGCAAAAAACAACATCAAAGGTGAAGGGAATACACGAGTGAAAGTGAGCGTGCGCATGGAAAACGAGTTCTTCTTTGGGTCACGCGGACGATCAAATTGTTGTCATTGTTTCTTCCCCTCGCAAACGATCGTCGTCGCGGCTCGGCGACGTCCGGATGAAGAACTTCTAAAGGGCTTCCGCTCGTCGGCGTACGTCGCCGGCGTAGATGCTCGATCGAACGTGCGCCCCGGGACCAATTACCGCGTGAAATCGCTTCATTCGCCGTGTCCGACCCGCGGGGCGGGGGCCGGCTGCGGCCCGCCGGAGCCCTTCTTGTGCGTCGGCTTCGCGCTTCTCGCTTCTCGCTCTGGAGCAAAATTGCACATTTTCGGCCATTGCAAGTATTTGCCATTTTGAAAATACTTCGGGCGAGAGTCGAGCGAACAATTTTCCCATCCATTTATTGTTTTCGGCGCCATCGTGTATTTGTCAGTCACCCGCTGACGGAAAAGCAGAACGAGGGGCGTTGGCCACCCCGGAAATAATTTGGGGCGACACGCTGACGATCGACATCAGAGAAGATCAGAAGCGAATATACAATTTCATGAAGAAGAACAACAACGATCTTCTTCTTTTCCTTTGGGCTCGTCCCGTTCGGGGTCGCCGCAGCGCGTCATCCTTTTCCGTGGAAGCCTATCTCCTGCCTAACCCGCTTTCCACCTCTTCTTCTTCTTTGACTTCGACCCACAGTAGCTGAATTTCCAACGGCGCCCCGCAGGTCGACGGCGCCGGCGGCGGACGTCGTTAACCCGGGCCACGACCGATCCGGTATGGAATTCTTTGGATGAACGCTCATATTTGTTCGGCGAGGTTTTAAGCCGGACGCCCTTCCTGACGCAACCCTCTGCGTTTATCCGGGCTTGGGACCGGCCTACGGTTTGCACTGACTTGGGCTGCATTAAGAACAACAACGATCCAAAACCCCAAAAAGCCCCAAACTCAAAGCGGCGACATCGTTTTCCAGCCGGGCATTTTCTTGTGCGAGAAAACGTCGTTAATGTGCCGCCCGAGATGAAAAGTGATGAATTCCTCTCTTTCGTTGTTCTTCCGCAAGCGCAATATTCACTAGAATGAGGAGGACGTATTCTTGCGAAAAGATCCGAACCTTTTGGGCTTATTTCCCTTGAACGGTGGCCGAGTAGCGTTCCCGAAATGTTTTTCCGCCCGACTGCTGACCCAAAACAGCCTCCGATGTCTAAAAAACGCTGAACCGTTTCGCCCGATCGGGATTCTGTTTCGTCCGCTCTCATTCGCGGAACGCAATCGGCGAAGACGCGTGGGGCGGATTCGCGTACGCTTTCCGCCGGACGCTCCGCGATCGGAAATGTTTTGCGTGGCGATTCGCGGCGAGGCGGGAAGCAAGGAGGATTCCCGACGCGGTCGCCGATCACTGAAAAAGACATTTTTTTAGTCCACTTCATATTTGATTTCTTGAGAGCCAGCACGCCTTTGACCTTGAGAGGTCATTGATGTCGAGGCCTCTCCGGGGGTTCGTGGCGCTCCGACCGTATTTCGAAATAGACACTGACGTTCGGACAGAAGGATGCAATAAATGTTTCGTGTTCGTTTCAACGGTGGCGACGCTTTGAAAGTTTTTTTCCGTTTTTCCCGCTGAATCCACATTGGAAGTCAACGGGCAACGGCGCCACTTTCTACGTGCAAGCCGGATTTCATATTGCCTTCATTCATTTTGGCACACGTTGACATTTTGTCTGCATCGAATCGACATTTGACAGGTTCGACAGAATATGCAACACGGAAACAAGTTTTTTTGGGGGGGAATAACCCGGAAACAAAGTAGTAAGTTGGTGATTGGTGATTGGTGCGCGTGCGTGCGAGATTTCCAAGGTCGATATCCAAAAGATCCCCGCTGACATTGGAGGCGACCTGGAAGACGCCAGCGAGGGGGGAATTCAATAAAGCCCGAACGCGCGCGTGCACCGAGGCGGCCGCGCGCGCGCACACGCCCGACTCGAGCGGCGTGTTTGCGGCAGAGAAAACCCGCCGCCGCCGCCGCCGCCGACTGAGGAGGAGGAGGACGAGGGGCGACACGCCGCGACTGCCCACCGGCTCGGGCAGCCGCTTCTTGTGGCATTTCTCCGCATCCCCTTTTTCGAACATCCCATTGAGGCCGCTCAGGCTCGCAGCTCCACGCCGGTCCTCCGACGAGGGGGCTTGACGCTCGCTCGCGCGCGCGCACGCACGCACGGACATGGCTTTGTCTCGCGCGGCCGACGTGACGCATTGGCGCTGCCGCCGCCGCCGCCGCCGCGCCGCCGCCTGACTGCGCGGGAGAGGACGACGAGGCAAACGTCGGGGAACATGGCGCCCACCAAGGCCAGCGTCCGGCACGAGCACGCGCGCGCTCAACGGTAACGCGAGCGAGCGAGCGATTGGCAGCCTGTGGCGTGCGTGCGTGCGTGCGTGCGGTGCGGTGCGGTGCGGTGTGTGTGTGTGTGTGTGTTGACGTGCGGGCGGGCACGTGCAGGCTGAGCAACAGTGTGGCGTGCACGCGCGTCTGCGCGGCGGGCGCGCTTGAAGTTTTATGGCGCGTGCACGTGAAGGCACCTGAGCAGAGATCACGTGGGCACTCTCAAATGTTGGCAGCTTCTTCTGAATCTGTTTCATTCGCACTTCTATTTTTAGCCATTTGGCCATTCACCTGTTGACTGTTAGCTTAGCTTTAGCGAACCTTTATCCTCATGATTATTCATGAAAAGGATGAAAGGCGAGTCGCTTTTTTTTTTTTTTTTTTTTTTTTACTTGTTGCTCACATGCTCGCTCGCTGCTGCTTATTTCTTATTATTCATGAGATCACGTGAGTGTCTGGATACGGTGTCCTTTTCATCAGTCCTAACCCTCCTCATGTTGTTGTCACGGCGATTCGTGTCATGATCGTAAACGTCCTCCATCATCGTGTTACGGTGACTTGCAGTTGACTTTCCGCGAAGTGTGCGAGATATTGCGTTCCTATTTTGGAAACGCTTTCAGTTCGGCGAGCTTCAAGAAATTCCCTTCAGGAGCCAAACAGAAGGCTCTGGATGCCATTACATTAGCGCGCACACACAGGCAGAAGAATACATTCATGAAGCATATACATAGAAATATATATAGCGGCAGTCTTTTTAATTCAGGAAAATTATGAAGAAACGTTGTGTTTTTTTTTAATTTACAGTTCGGACATCTTTTTCACTGGACCATGTTTAACTCTAAAAATATATTTCTACACAAAAAACGAATTATTTTGTGTGTGTGTATGTAACATACAGATCACAGATTGTGAAGATAGATATTGTACATGATTTTCACAGGACAGAGACAACGTTCATTTTTGAAAAATGCAATGTTTTTTTTCTCCGTCCATCCAAAAAAACCACAAAATTTGAAGAAGCCTAATTTTCATGGGAAAAAGCAAAAAGCATTGAGTTGAATGTGAGGTGGGGCCTCGCTCGCTCCCTCGCGCTTGCTGCGTGTTTTGCAAATTGTGCAATTTTAACGACAAAATCGTGGACGTTATTGGATTCAAAAGAAAATGAACATAAAGCAGTGGAGAGAGCTAAAATGGAAAGGACATTTCTGTAATCATTATTTGTTGTGCAGCACGGTGGAAAAACTGGCTCGAGCGTCCGCCTCCCAGTTCTGAGGTTGCGGGTTCGATCCCCGGCCCCGCCCGTGTGGAGTTTGCATGTTCTCCCCGCGCCCGCGTGGCTTTTCTCCGGGCACGCCGCTTTCCTCCCGCATCCCAAAAACATGCGTGGTAGGTTCATTGAAGACTCTAAATGGCCCGGAGGTGTGAATGTGTGTGCGAATGGTTGCTTGTTTGTATGTGCCCTGCGATTGGCCTCAGAAAATGGATGGATGGATGATTTGTTGTTGTTTTTGTAACGTCACCAGCCCCTGACCGCACATCCCTTGAGATGTCTTTTCTTGCTTTTCATTTTTTAACAGGATTTTTGTTTTGTGTTTTAAAAATTTTGCATTTTAGAAGTGTGTTTGAGACATAAAGACAAGCTCAAAATAGATTCTTGCTCTTAAATGATGACAAGTGTCTGGCATTTTGATGGTGAGCTGTAGGGGGCGATCACGTACGTAACGACCGAAAAACGAGAGAAAACAACGTGTTGTTGGAAGTCCATCCATCCATTCATTTTCCGTACCGCTTCTCCTCACGGGGGTCGCGGGCGTGCTGGCGCAATTCCCAGCTCACTGTGGGCGAGAGGCGGGGTACGCCCTGAACCGGACGCCAGCCAATCGCAGGGCACGTAGAAACAAACAACCACTCACATTCGCACCTACGGGCAATTTAGAGTCTGCAATCACCCGAGCACGCATGTTTTGGGATGTGGGAGGAAAGCGGAGCGCCCGGAGAAAAGCCACGCAGGCACGGGGAGAACACGCAAACTCCACACAGGCGGGGCCGGGGATCGAACCCGGGTCCTCAGAGCTGTGAGGCAGACGTGCTAACCATTTTTTCCCACCGTGCCGCCTGTTGTCGGAGGTCCAGTGGCTAAATGTCGTGTGTGCTTGTTATTCGTGTCATCGGGCACCTGTACGGACACCTATTTCCTGTAACAGGAAGTGTTGTAGTCGTTTGCAAACATTTCCACTTTGCTCTTCCAGACAAACATTTACATTTCATTTTCGATATCGCAAAACAGTGTAATATTTTTTGCGGTTATACTTTCAAGGTCAGTCGAGCGGTCGGCGGCGATCACGTGTACGACAAAGTCTAGAACTCCCTGAAAACATCACGTGTCTGTTCTGCGGGATGGCGCTTTCCACAATCGTAGCAAGCATAATAGATGCCGTATCGAAAAGAATATTATCATACACTTTTCATATGCCCTAGTATTCGTATGATTGCGTTTTATGATGATGATTGTTATTATTTTTACATAAAAATTTGGTCCTGGTCTTTGGACATCCAGTTAGTTTTCTTCCCCAAAAAAAAAATGTCCAGCAATGGATGAACATTCATCCAAAGCATTTTGATTTTGTAGCTTGTTTGAAAAGTGACGAAGAGACAGCGTGGCGCATTCCACAATGCAAGCTTTTAGGAACAACTCGCATCAATAACAAGCCTCCCGCTCTACTCGGAAACACGGTCGACATTGGTGGATGTTAAATTGTCAAAAGTCAGGCCTTCAAAATAAAAGTATGCAGTGTCAAAACACACGTTGAGCACATTTTCTTAACAGCTGCGCTCAATAAACAAGCACAAACAAGTTCAAACATCTTCCACACTAACTCACTTAAGACTGACACCCTGAACTCTGTGTGTGTGTGTGTGTGTGTGTGTGTGTGTTTGTTTGAGTGAGCACATATGAGTGTGTGTGTGTGTGTGTGCGTGCGTGTGGCTAAACATGAACCATGTAACGCAGTTATTGAGGCGTGCGCATCACTGTGACACACACATGCAGTTTTTTTTATTTCGTCGTCGTAACGTCCACACGACGTCTGTCGTTGGGGCGCCGTCGTGGATCATTTTGTTCCGGCCGGCTGAGGACGCTTCTTCCGTCTTGTCGACTCGCCCGGCTGGCTTTTATGTGGCACGCTTTAACAAGAGCACACCTGCCGCTCGCCTGCAAAGATGGCCGACGTCCAAGGGAATGCCGGGACGTCGGCGCTTCCGCCGAAAAAGTCGCCTTTGCAGTCAAGCCGACTTCACTGCTCGCGAAAACCGCAGGATTTTTCATCCATCCATTTTCTGAGCCGCTTCTCCTCACGCGGGTCGCGGGCGTGCCGGAGCCTATCCCAGCTAACATCGGGCAGGAGGCGGGGTACATCCCGAACCGGTTGCCAGCCCATCGCAGGGCACACCCAAACAAACAACCATTCGCGCTCACATTCACGCCTACGGGCAATTTAGAGTCGTCAATCAACCTAGCATGCATGTTTTTGGGATGTGGGAGGAAACCGGAGCGCCCGGAGAAAAGCCACTCAGGCACGCGGAGAACACGCAAACACCATTTCAAAACAAAAGTGCCGAAACTTAAAAGACAGCCTACAGAAAGGCATCCAGCGCAAGAGAAATCATTTAAGAAATGGAAAAACCTTAAAAATGCTCAAAAAGCATGAGCATGAGAAAAAAGGACGTTTTGAGCCAGGCCTTCAAAAGATTGACACTTTGGGCGAACTTGCCAACTTCCTTCCATTTGTGAGCAGCATTAACGGCCACATGCTGCTTCACCATGTTTCCTTTGCACTCTGTGCTTCTGAATCAGTCGATCTCAGAGCCCAACTGGGTTTATATTCCCTTAGCGTTCTTTCATGTATTCAGGACCTAAACCATTTAGTGATTTATAGACCACGAGGAGAACTTTGAAGTCTATTCTAAAGCTGACTGGGAGCCAGTGTAGAGACTTTAGAATTGGAGAAATATGTTCTGACCTCTTTCTTCTGGTCAGAACCCGAGCCGCAGCATTCTGAATGAGCTGCACTTGTTTAATGCTCTTTTGACGGAGTCCAGTCAGAAGACTGTTACAATAGTCAAGTCTACTTAAGAGAAAAAGATGTATGAGCTTCTCCAGGTCTCCTTGGCACATGCAAGCCTTCACTCTGGATCTGTTCTTCAGCTGCCTGAAGGCAGTTTTAGTGATTGATTTGATATGACTGTTGAAAGTCCGGTCAGAATCCATCGGCACACTAAGGTTGTGGACTTGGTTTTTGTTTTTGAAAGAGAGCCTTCTTCTTTTCCTTTGGGCTTTTCCCGTTCGGAGCGGCCACAGCGCGTCATCCTTTTCCATGTAAACCTTTCTCCGGCATCCTCCTGTCTTACACCAACTGGCCTCATGTCTTCCCTCACGACATCCATCAACCTTCTCTTTGCTCTTCCTCGAGCTCTGTTGCCTGGCAGCTCCATCCTTATCATCCTTCGACCAATAGACTCCCTCTCTCTCTCCTCTGGACATGTCCAAACCGTCCAAGTCTGCTCTCTCTAAAACATTAACCTTGGCCGTCCCTCTTTTGAGCTCATTTCTAATCCTCTCCAACCCGCTCGCTCCTCGAGAGAACCTCAACATCTTCATTTGCTCTGCTTGCTGTCGTCTCTTCAGCGCCACTAGAAAGAGTACCACATATGCGTTATTTGCCCTGTGGGTGTTGAAGGTGAAGTGCATAGAAGGTCTAAATGAGATACATTGTGTCTTTGTCGATCTAGAGAAAGCCGATGACAAGAGTACCCAGAGACGAACTGTGGTACTGCACGCGGAAGTCTGGAGCGGCAGAGAAGTACCTTAGAATAATACAGGACGTGTATGAGGGCCGCAGAACATTGGCGTCTGGTGTCTGACTCCGGGTATTTACTAAGGGCAGTCCTGGTTCATCCAGTTATTGATTTGCTTTAGACAACTGTGGTCATCTGGAGGCACCGCTAGATATAACTGTGCGTCATCTAAATATCATGGTCAACGTTCAAGTTCTGAAGAATTTGACCCAAGGCTAGCAAATACAGGCTGAACAGGAGGGGTCCAAGAACTCGTCCTCGAGGGACCCCATCTGTCATTGCCATCGGATCAGATCGAAACCTTCCAGTGGTCACGAAATAACTCCTTCCTCCAAGTGGGACCTGAACCATTGACGCGCTGTTGCATTTAGTCCTACCCACATTTCCAACCTGTTCTGCAGAATGTTATGATCGACCCTATCCAACGGCGCATTGAGATCCTATAAGACAAGGATTGAGACCTTTCCTCAGTCAGTGTCCACCCTTATATCATTTAGCACTGTGATATCAGCTGATATATCAGCTGATACAATGATGAGTTTGCAAGCCTGAATGAAATTTGCCAAACAGTCCAGTTCATTCAAAACCACTTTCTCGACAATCTTGGCTATGAAAGGGAGGTTTGAGACGGCTCCCAAGTTTGCTCACGTGGAAGCGCCCGGCGTTCTTTTTTTCTTTTGAACTATGACATTTGCTAACATCAGCTTTTATGTTCCAAAAGTCACACAGGAACGACAAAAAAAAAAAAAGAAGAAACATTGCAAAAGTGTTTTAGAGGAAGTAGATAAATATTGCATGTCCAATATTATTAATTCACGTAATTATTGACATTTGTAATTCATGTTGACTTGATCCGCGACCCTAGTGAGGGGAAGCGGCTCAGAAAATGGATGGATGGATGTTGACTTGATAATTCTACTTGTTGCTTATATGATCAGGCATCTGTACGGGCACCTAGTTCCTAAATATGGACTAACTGGAGGTGTTCAAGACCTTAAGTATTGAAACTTTGAACAAACAGCCGCACATTAGCATTTAATTTAGACGTCAAATAAAGACAACTTCTAATTTGAATTGATGTAGCATAATTGTTGCTCATTACATTTTGGCTTTTAAACGTGACAGGCATGTCTTCATGGACGTTAATGACTCATTAACCACATGTATCGTTTTTGTTGTCATTGTTGCAAAATATATTTTGATTTCAATTCCGAGTCAGTTGTTGTTTCAATTCTGCTCGCCTTCGTCGTTCAAAACACCTCCGCTCGTTCTTTGGTACGCTTGCCATTCACGAATTGCGATCAAACGTCAACGTTGTCGCCCTCTGATTGTCGTGTGTGTCTGTGTTTGTGTTTGGGCGTGCGTGTGGTTTGGCGAGCAAATAATATTTGTTGTTGTTGTTGTTGTTGCTGAAAAAGACGCACAGTGTTTTTTGCTTGTTCACAAAAAGCATTTCCCAGCATCCGTTCAGGTCCCGGAAGATTTGATCATCTTATCATCAAACTGCCTGCAGGTGCGCGTGCGTGTGCGTGTGCGCGTGCTGTGCGTTGGAAAGCACTCTTCTGACAAAGACGCGGCGAACGATGATGGGGGCGACTAATCGTCTTTGCGCGGACAAGAAGGCTCCCGAATGGAGATCGGGTTCTGCCGTCTGGCGAGGAAAATACGAGACGACGTCTGCGGCGCAGTGAGGACTTGACGACGGCGAACAAAAACCTACCGTGTGAGATTTGTCGCGACAGTGAACCCCCGTCGATTGCGTTCCAGACCCGCAGTCGGTGAAATTCCGCTATACAGAGATCGCATTTTGTCCAAATTATTGGACTTCCCCCACGCTATCTACATAAAGCATATTTTGAAACACACTTCAGCTTATTAGACGACAATTTTGAAAGTGTTCCTTCGCGCCTGTTGTCGCTCTGACCCGATGAAGAAAGGGCAGTGTAACTTCGTATAACTTGACTTTGAGGAAGGGAAAAGATGTTTTATTTGTCACTCCCAGTTGAAGTTTACTGTTAAAGCGACACCACATCAAAAAAGGTCATTCAACATTTGATGTTTAAAAACCAAAATGTTCAACCAAACCAAATCATGGAGTCTATCCAAAGTCCCCTAGCTTAATAATGCTAACACGTAATGGCAAACGCCAAGCGCGGGTTAATGGAAATTAGCATCGGTTCCAGTACATTCGGGAAGTACACTTCGGTTGTGTTTAACTTGATCGTCCAATACGTTGGTCTTGAATCAAACATACTGCATATTTGCGTATGACGCCGATGTACATTTGAATAGCGTTTGACAAGAGCAACCGCTGCAATCAAATTCTTTTCCTGTTCATCTGCGATCTGCTTCTGCTAAAGCTCCAATTGTGCTCCGGCACCAATTGTGCTTTCATTTCTTCCAGTCGCGGGAGGAAAAAGTTCCGGAACGATTCCGACAAGAAGGGAACGGAAAGTGAAGTGAAGTGAAATGATTTTGACGTCGGAAGAAGAAGGGACGAACGTTTGTGTGATGCGACGGGCGGAGGAAGGGAATCAAACGCTCCCTCGCAAAGCCGCGCGTCGGCATCGCCTTGAAAACCAAACGTAAAGATTTGCCGCTTTGTTTTTTCCTGTTTCCCGTCGGCAAATCGAGGCGAGGCCACAAAACGAGCTCGTTGTGACTCAGACAAAAACTTCGGACGGGTAATTGGCGTCGCTTTGGAAGTGCGGGCGCGGAGGCAGTCGCCGGTCGCTCGCCAGTCAGCCTCTGCCGCCGTAACCGTAGCAACGCCAAATAACCTGCGGAGCGTTCCATCACGCATGCACGCACGCGTCTTCATCATCTTCATCAGCTCCTCAACTCGTCCTTCTTTCACTTCCTTGTCGCGTTCCACGCTTCCTTTTCCTCATCTTCAGTCATCGCCTTGATGCGGCCTCGTCTCCTCCTCCTCCTCCTGCACTTCCTCCTTCTCGTCCTCGTCTCCTCTTCCTGACTCAGGTCGACATGTTCACCCTCCACGTCGAAAAAGAAACATCGGATGGACTTTCAAAAACGGGAGTAATCTTTAACTTCGACTCGAAATCCTTGGTTCAGTGCAGTCTGAAATTTTGCAATTCATGTGAACTAATTTCTTGATGTAAAGCAAACGCCTTATTTCAAGTGGTGCTAAATTCAAATAATTAGGTTGGCTTTTCTTACTTGATGCAAAGAATCCTTTCAGTTTAACCTGAAAACCTTGAAATCATGTCAAGCATTTCTCTGCGATTGGCTGGCGACCGGTTCAGGGGCGCACCCCGCCGCCTCTCGCCCGAAGATAGCCGATCGGAGAAGGGCTTCCCTGAGTCGCGGACCAAACGCAGGAAATATGTTGATAGCTTGAAATCTGCCCTCTTTCACTCTTTTCCGTATGTGTTGGGCCTCTTGTGACGACGGCTGAGACCGTGACAATTCGTCTGCATCTTCTTATTTCTCCATTTCATTTCTTTTCCACCCGTTTCCAACACCGCTTATCCCGGCGAGGGTCACGGGGCGCTGCGGCCTATCCCGGCTGACTCCGGGCGAAAGGCGGACTACGCCCTGAACTGGTCGCCGGTCGGTCGCTGGGCACATGTAGACACGGACGAGCGTTCGCACTCACGTTCACAGCGTCACCGAAGTCCGGCGAGCGGACCGCCGCACCACCAGTGACTCTTCGTCTCTTTTCCCGCCCCTAAAAAGCGACAGCCGTCTTTGTGCCGCTCTGGTGTCCACCTTGGAGTCCGTCCGACTCTTCTCTGCATCTTCTTCTCTTCCTTTTGTCCTTTCTCATCTCCTCATCTTCCCCAAGCCTGCCGGTGAGTGTGTGTGTGTGTGTGTGTGTGTGTGTCTGTCTCTGTGTGTGTAATGGTGTGCGATGTGTCTGATTGTGCAGCCTCAGCACTAATATCTACCTGTCCTTGAAAACACACACCTCAGATGCTTTTAACGCGCACGTGCACGCACTCACGCAATGGATCGCATCGAGTTGTTTGTTGTCAGTGTGTGTCCGCCTTGACTTTTGCTCCATTTTGTGTTTGTTTGTGTTGCTTTGTGAACGCACGACTCTATGTTGACGAGACGGATTTGACGTGATTTGTTGCCATTCTTTTCATGTTGTGGCGCTTTATCATTTCTAATGTACTGCATAAAAAGTGGATCGTGTTCTAAGAAATCCTGAGGTCAGGTATTTTTTAAAAATGTTTTGAAAATCGGTCGGTAAAATGGACACATCGAGTTCACGTTCACGTTAGTTGATTGATCTCCTCCAGAGAGAAATTAAGTCTGAGACAGGGAAAAAGCCACATTACGCCGATGACGTAAACGGGAAGCCACAACAACGACGACAACAATACAAAATACATCAATGTGAAAGACCATAGCGGATTGGATGCAGACCAACAGGGGGGGCGTTGAACATTGTCCATTGCTAAATGTCGTCCACTCAACATCCATTGCAGCCTGAACATCCTGGAAGGGGAATCCCCCCCAGGCTCCAGCTGCGGTCCCGTCTCAAGGTTTCTTGGGGATCCCCCTCGGCTCCATCTGCAGTCCCTTCTCGAGGTTTCTTTACTCCCCGAATGGGGTTTTGAGTTTTTCCTTTCCCGGTTGGGGGGTTTAGATTTAAGGGATGTCGCCAATCATTGGCACTTGTGGGCCTGTGAAGCCTTTTGGGACTCTTTTTGGATGAAGGGCGAAACAAATCGACTCGACGCCTCTGCCCACGCGCTGCCTACACACAAACCTCCGTACCATCTACGAACACTCCATCACAGCATGCCCACGAGCGTTCCCCTCACGTCATCATACCAAAGCATGCCGTCATAAATATAGGGAAAATGCTATGGCTGGGGAATGTATTTATTTCCCGATACGGAACCCCGACTCATTTATGGCTGTTAAGGAGTTTGATTGATACCGCAATTTGTAACGATTGAGCTTACACAGGGGAAGGCTACATCTCCTTCCGTGAGCCAAATCGTTGAAGATGAGATGGAAAAAAAGAAAATCAAGGATAAAGGATGAATACATTCTGATTGATTTTTAAAATGGTTGTATATCGCATTCAATTACATTTAAAGTATGAGGATGATCATATACCAGAAATGGTAATGAATGTCAAATCAACAAATGTATCATCATGAATGAATAAAGTATATATAAGAATAAAATAAAAATAAATGGTTCATTTTTCATGATTTGAATTGATATGGAATTGAATTAAATAAATGGGAAAAAGAATTCAACACAAACGATTGTAATACTAAAGCAATTCCTTATACTCACCTTCATTGATATTTGTAATCAATTGAATTTTGATTCAATAAAATGAATCATCATGTTAATGTACATATTTTTGTTGAGTAATTTCAGTGTTTACAATAAACCAGTGCACCAGTTATTTAATGAGCTAAATGAATAAAAAACATAAATCCACATATGTGAAGCAATTTTTAGCTCGTGATAAGAAACCTCCGGTGGACCGGATAATTTTGTTGTTGTTGTTCTTCTTCTTCATCTTCTTCTAATTCTCCCTCTCTTCCTTTTTCTTCTTCTCTTTCTTCTGCAATCAGGAGCATCTGAGTGGCAATAAAACAATTCAAAGCTCTAATGTGCAATCATAAACAAACTGCTGACCACAATAACGACATGATAAAACTTGCGTGCGCGTACGCTGTTGTATTCGGTCGTGCAGGTGCTCATGTTGTTTCGTTCATTCCGTGAGGAATCATTTGCAAATGACATTTTGTCCACTCATCAGGACAGGTGTTGCGCTCGCTCACGACTCGCTCGCGCGTGCAGATGCGGCGTCGTCATCAAGCGCTCTCTCATCACCTCTTTGACCCGGTTTATCCATTATTCGGGTGAGGATGAGGCGGGTCGGGGGGAAGGTCGACGCAATCAAAACAAAACAAATACGACGTCGACGCTCATCACGCTGCCATAACGCTTACATATATTAGGGATGGAACAATATTCACCATACGGCGAAATGAAAAATGCCTCGATATCGTCGCGCTCTTGTCTCTGCATCAAATAATGAGACGTTGTGCTTAAGATTGAGTTTTGGGCCGGCGAGAGACGCGGCCACTCCGCCGAGCCAGGCTGCTGCGGGCAGACTACAGCGCTCCACTTCCTCGTTAAAGACGCACCCGATCGGATGCGTAACCCATGTTACCACGTCACGACGAATACATCGATTGGCTGACCGGCCCACGTGACCGAAAGGCCGCGGCGGGAGAGAACGGACCTCGGCGGGCGGCCGCCGGGAAGTCCCGCGAGCCGCCCCTCTGCGGACCGCCGCCGCCGCCGCCGCCGCCGCGCCCCCTCGAAGAGGTGAGCCCGCAAATTATTCAAGCACATTCTAACAGTAGCGCTCTTTAGCGGCATGCTAGTCAGCGTTCAGCTCAAGCCGAAAGTCGTGCGTGAAAGAAAGTCACACGGAGAGAGAAGGATGATTCCAAATCCCCGTTACAACCTATCCCTCCGCCAATACATTCCATTAGTCCCAAAAATGGGATCATAAAATAGGTGCACGCTGCACAAATACAGATATCAATGCAAAAATAAATCTGACATCCTTGCCTCTCGTCACATGAAATGTCCACGTTTCAAATGGAAACATATTACACAGGCTGCTCAGAAAAAGAAATCATTCAGCAATATCTCGAAGCGGAGGAAAAGAAACCAAGGAATTAGGGTTGGGCATCGTGTGAATATGAGCGATTGCGGTTCATTTCGATTCCCCTTCGAAACGATTCTCGATTCCGATTCTTTTAGGGGGTTGGGTCGAAAAAAGTTGTGTCCAAATTATGAACATCCATTTTCATAGACTAAAATGAAAATCGGATTGGACCTCCCAAACAATGAATTCACACACAACCGGAAGCTTGGCAGCCACAAGAAAAATGACGACAAAAGACCGTTGCAAAGAAATGAGTACATATTCTAGACGTCCATTTTCTACCGCTATTCTGAGGTCGGGTCGCGGGGTCAGTAGGTAGAGCAGGGACGCCCAGACTTCCCTCTCCCCGGCCACTTCATCCAGCTCTTCCGGGGGGATCCCGAGGCGTTCCCGGGACAGCCTAAAGACGTAGTCTCTCCGGCGTGTCCCGGGTCGTCCCCGGGGTCTCCTCCCGGCGGGACGTGCCCGGAACACCTCACCGGGGAGGCGTCCGGGAGGCATCCGAATCCGATGCCCCGGCCACCTCGTCTGGCTCCGCTTATGTGGAGGAGTAGCGGCTCCTCCCGGATAATACATATTATTATGAATATTATTATATATGTGTATCATATATTATAATAAATATGAACAATGATTCATTCATAATTTAATTAAGTACTTTTGATAGTGTTTGGAGGTTAGTGTTCAGAAGGCTCTGAAAGGCTTCACTGTACACCACTGACGCAAATGTCGCTGGGATAGGCTGCAGCACGCCCGCGACCCGTGTGAGGATAATCGCTACACAAAATGGATGGATGGGTTTATACATATGCACACACACACACACACACACACACACACAGCATCCATCCTTCCATCCATCCATCCATCCATCCATCCATCCATTTTCTGAGCCGCTTCTCCTCACGCGGGTCGCGAGGGTGCTGGAGCCCATCCCAGCTATCTTCGGGCAGGAGGCGGGGTACGCCCTGAACTGGTTGCCAGCCAATCGCAGACACACACACACACACGTATTTATTTGTCTTCCTGGTCATTTGCTCTTCTTCACCGTGCTGTTGTGTTAAGATGTTCATTTGCGCGCGTGCATATGCAGAAAGGCTTGGTCGTAATTGATCCAAGCTTGACTTTCAATTTGTTCCACTAGTGAACACCTCTCCCGTGTCGGCGTCCCATCCCCCTCCCCGCTGACCGCACAGACAATTTCCTCTGCAGGTTTTGCCTTCCCGCATCGTTTCTCAAGCGGGTTGCTTCCTCTATCTTCGCTAATGCTAAGCTAGGCTAGTTAAGTCTAGGCTAACTTTGCCATGATTCAGTTCGTTCAAAGTTTAAGCGTCCGTCATGAGCTTATTCGTTGGCCGTGAACAAAAACTAGCACGGACATTTCATGCTATTACTTAAACTTCTGCTTAAACACGAGGCTAGGCTAAGCTAGGTGAGGCTAAATGCACCGCCATTTCATTTGTTCAAAATTTAGGCATCTGAGCTCACATTTATTGGATATGAATAAAAACTACCAACAATTGTTCACGTTATAACCCAAATTTGCGCTCACGCTAGTCCAGGCTTGACTAACTTTGCCACCGTTCCATTCGTCCAAACTGTAAGCATCCATCCTGACCTCACGTTCGATGGATGTACACAAACACTATCACGGATATTTCACGCTAACACTCAAATTTGTGCTAAAATACCAGGCCAAGCTAGGCTAGGCTAATTCGGGCCACCGTTCCATTCGTCCAAAATGTAAGCATTCATCCTGACCTCACGTTTAATGTGTGACCAAATGAAAAAGAAAATACAAATTTCACGGTGTCACTTTCAATGAAAAGTTCCATCTGGAGATGAAAAAAACAAAACACCATTTGTTTACCACTCTGTTGACCACTGTAACCGTGGCAACACAGTAGCGACACATTGTAGAGGTGAGGTTACCACAAGCGCTGAAAAATTTCAGTCAACTCATTTTACTTTTAACCTTTGCTAAGATTAAACGTGTGTGTGTGTTTTTTGTTGTTTTGCGCTAAATGCCACGAGTGTCACCTTGGTCATTTGGAGGCGGAAGAGTTCAAATGTCAGCACTGCGCAACTTGAATATATTCAAACTTTATTGGGATTCGCAGGGTGACAGCAGGCAGGACAATGCATGGCCGCAATAAGGTTGCACTCATTCGCACGCACGCACGCACGCACGCACACACACACACACACGCACGCTCGTCTGTGTGTTTTAATTCTGTACCACAGCTTCAGTGACTTTGTAACGAGGATACATTTGAGTCTTTCTTCTATAGTTGTGTTTTCAGTATCATCTGTACACACACTAATAAATACACACACACATGCATCCTGATATATTGTGTGTGTGTGTGTGTGTGTTTGTGTGTGCGTGTTAATTGGAGTGTGAGGTCCATGACAGCGACGTATCAGCAGCCCGTTGACGACATTAATGAGAATGATAGCGGCTTTAAAAAGTCGCAAGTCTGTTCCACACTCTGAGCAAACTCATTAACACGCGCGCGCGCACACACACTAACACACGCACACACACACGTTCGCCTCTTCATCCTCCTCTTCCTCTCTGTCCGTCTCCTCTTCCTGTTTTCACTCCTCACGTGCACGTTTGTTCGTATCCGTCCAGCGCGCAATCGAGTTTTTGCCGCTCGTCAGAAGGTGAGGCTGTTAGCTAACGCTAATCTGCGCATCCAAAGAAACGCAACGCAGCTCTGCTTGCCTTTCAAATATGTGGCTCGAAAGCGGCTGCCCGTCTTCAGCCAGCCTAGCTACCAAGAAGAAGTGCTGCCACCATCAGTGGAATTTTTTAATCATCTCTGCGGGTGCTCACCTTTTTTCATACACTCAGGGCTCCGCTTCCGCAAGTAGAACCCGCTCGCCTAGTTGCAACACCCGCGCGCCGTCCCTGGTTGGCACGGTAACGACATCTGCACTTGCACGAGACGGCCCGCCTCCTCGAAACGGGCGAATTTCTACAAAAAGAAAATGCATCATTAAAAAAGTGAATGACTGTTGAAGCATGACTATTACGCGACTATTTAATGATTGTCGCCACGTCAAATCATTTGCATGACTTTTTGCTTGTTGTGGCCCTCCCAATGTGACTGTTAAAATGTATCACTCACACTTTGTCTCTCCTCATTCTCTTTCAATTACATCTGTCATTCTCTTTCTCCATGTCGTTCTTTTATTCCTTCCTTCGGGGCTTTTTAAGTAGATGTGGCTCACTGGCGCACACGCACCCACGAACACACGCGCTCGCGCTGTGCCCCCCCGGCGTGCTAAATTAAATGTAGACTTTGCCATCCAGATGACAAATGACGTGCGGTAATCGTCTTAGCGCCGATAGTGGCCGCAGCCCCGGGCAACGCACGCACCCGCACACAAATATGCTGTCATCGCAGTACGTTTGTTTTGTTTGACTGCATTTGTCCTGGATTCTATCGACATCCCTCCGCATACAGTATGTCAGCTGTACGCGTGCGCGTGCGCGTGTGCGAGTGCATATTAGTCTGCGCTTGTAATCGTAACGTGTATTTATTTACATGTTCCATTTCTGCTTTCATGTTCATATTGCAGTCTCGCACATTTCTTCGATTACTTGTGCGTGTATGTTTTCCCGCCGCTGATAAGAGCCTCGTGTAAGTTTTATTTACATTTTAATAACGTTCATCCTTCATACGTCCGCCCGGGTGTCAGGACGGAGTTTACTGTACTTCAAAGCTAGCGTGCTAGCAAAGTTAGTCACTACGCTTCCTATTCGGCAGTGCGAAATTTCCAATTTTTCTGCTTGCGGTGAACGCAGCGTCACTCTGGACTGTGTCCTGTTCGGCGGTGTGGAACGTTCCCGAATAGCACGCTAACCGGCTGTAACCGTTGACGTATAAAAGATTTTTTTTTGCGAGTGTTTCTGAGCTTCCGTCTCCAGTCTAATCTGTCAGTCAGTTAACAGTTACCATGGCAACTGCCACTGCTACTTTAGCGTACCCAATAAAGTGACCAATGCTGGATGATGTCATGCGGAGTGAAGGAAGCTCCTCAGAGAGGCGCAATTATGACTCTCCTCTTCCTGACAAAACCCGTCTCTGGAGGTCAGCAACACTTCAGGGTGACACGAACATTATTCCAGAGTCGCTCTCACAGTGTGGAGACCCCCGAGTGGAGGATTTCCCACGCTGTCATGGGAAATCCGTCTGTTGCGTGCACACTGTGTGTGTGTTTCTGCAGTGATGTCTCCATTTCTAGTGTTGTTGAAGCCGTTCTGTGACTATGTTCATATCTCAAATCATCCTCCCCTATTGAAATTAATCAAAGTGCACTTAATCCCTTCCGGCCCCACGACAAAATTTGTTTTTCAACATTTCTTTCCATCCATCCATCCATCCATTTTCTGAGCCGCTTCTCCTCACGCGGGTCGCGGGCGCGCCGGAGCCTCTCCCAGCTGTCGTCGGGCAGGAGGCGGGGTACGCCCTGAACCGGTCGCCAGCCCATCGCAGGGCACATACAAACAAACAACCATTCGTACTCACATTCACACCTACGGGCAATTTAGACTATCCAATTCATGCTTGTTTTTGGGATGTGGGAGGAAACCGGAGTGCCCGGAGAAAACCCACGCAGGCTCGGGGAGAACATGCAAACTCCACACAGGCGGGGCCGGGGATTGAACCCCGGTCCTCAGAACTGTGAGGCAGACGCTCTAACCGGTCGCCCGCCGTGCCGCCACATTTCTTTCCGTAAGAAAAAAATGCTCTCGACAATATTTTAGTGTATGAAAACCTTCAGTCATAGCAGATGACGCGCAAAATGCGAGCACAAAACACGACTCTTTAAACAAAATAAGACGAGCGACTTTTATTCGCGCTAAGGAATGGACGTAATGAGCGGAATCACTTTCAAATTGTTTTGACCAAGCCACCAAATATTTTGTGGCCATGCCTCCTCTGTTCAACTTTAGGATACGGTGTGGGAGAGCATTTGAATGACTCATTTCATGATGTTAAATTGGCAAACTTTCCAAATGTTCACGTTTTCGAGATTTTTTTGGACTGTTTTCACATGATCTGTAAAGAAAGCAAATCTTTATTTCTTGTGGAAGTTGATGTGAGTTATTGCTGGGGAAAATATTATATAAAAAAAAAAATAATAATATATAAAATATAAGCTGAAGGAACAAGAAAAAAAAAAAGCAAACACGTTTGGAATAATGTGATTTTCATTGGCTTTTTCTTCTTTAAGCAAAGTTTGCCAGACAATCGAATGAAAACAGAAATCAGATTTGTTTTTTTTTTGCGGTCGGGGTTGGATTGTAGTATGATTGTATCAAAGCCACGTTGCCCGTTCCAACTTCTAAGTACACAAACATCAACATCATGTGGTGGCGGCAGCACTTTTTCAGCTTTTTCAGTCGCGCTGCTCATTTTGGTGCGACCGCCTTAGCCAGCTGGGGGCAGTATAAGACAGACACGCAGATATATGGTTCATGGAGACATTGTGACTCCGCGCGGCTCATCGGTTCGGCACTAATATTAGTCATTCGTCGCAAAGGATTACGAATGTATGCCCTCGAGTATTGTTATATGGTCAGTCCACATGTGTTTCAGCAACATTTGTGTTCTGATATCCATTGCTTCTGAAAAAAACCACACCAAAAAAAAAAAACGCTATTAGCGATGCTAATCGTTAGCATGTCAATGTTATTTTCCATTATATGTTAGCATTAAGCTCGCGGGCCATTCTGACGGCGACAGTCTTTGCTCATTTGAAATACAGAACATGTAATTGTATTTCTTTTCTGTTTAGTGTGACACAAACTTCAGCTGGGAGAGGCATTGAACCTGTTTTTGGAAGAATTCTTCACTATTTGCCAAAGTGCTGCTTGTTGTCAAGCGTGTTGAATTGAGTCACTGCCGCCATGCAGCGCTCCTGTCTCATGTTTGCACTCGCAAGTCAAAGCACAAAATCGACGGAATGACAGCTTGTCTCAAAAAAATCGGAAGTTGTGTAATTTGGATCTTAAGGCACCACTGGAGATAAATAATAAAATATTAAACGATGGCATGGACTGTTTATTTTGGCCATATAAATGACGGGAACGTCTAATTTTTATTATTTTTCCTGTCTCTTTTCCATCTTTAATGAGTGTGTGTGTGTGTGTGTTGTGTGTCTGTATGAACACGGTACCAGGCGCCCCCCCCCCCCTCCGGGCGACCTCCACTTGTCCTCTGCCTCTTTGTCCTTTAGTCGTCTAATTGGGTGGCTGTTTAAAAAAGGCAAAGGTGTTAAGTGGGCGGAATTCCCAGAATGCGCCTTTATTGAGAGCACACACAATCGCTAACGCTAATTGCTAGCTATGAACAAATAGAAATGAGGGGGCACTTGAAGAGCGTGTGTGGAGGAATGTCGAAAGAAGGTGTGTGTGTGTGTGTTGTGGGAATGATGTGTGACTATTTGTGTGTTTGAAGACAACCAACATGTTGTTAGCTTAGCATCATTATCATTGTCAGCATCAACATTCAGCGAGCTCTTTTCATTTTTTGAGCAGTTAGCGCAACATGCTGATTTTGTTGACAACTAACGTGCTGTTAGTTTAGCATTGTGCGCATGTCCAACTGACTTCATTAGCTTTTTGTATTTCCTCAGTGGTTACAAAAGACAGCAAGAGTGTAGACTTGTTTGTCAATTGTAAATGGCATTTCCTGTTAGCTTAGCATCATTAGCATTGTCGGCATCAGCGCAGACGACAACAGGAAGCGCATCCCCGTGGCAAAGGAAGCGGTCGTGTCCGTTTCTCAGCGTCCTCATTTGTCGCTTTCATCAGCGCTAATTAGCCGCGATGCGACACAGCCACCGGAGCGGTGTCGCGCTTTTCTTTCGTTTTCGAGTCGAGAAACTTTCCGACGACGTCGCTTGAGTGGCACGTCTCGTGTGGGTTTCGCTTCCGTTTGTTAAGGACGTGGCCAATCTTCCATCCGGTTTCTATGGCGCTTGTCGTGTCTATCGCGGCGGACTTTGAACGAGAGGCGGTGCGCACGGGACTGGCCGCCAGCCGATGTCAGGGCACATACAGACGAGCTACCACAAAGCAATCAAAGAAATGTGATTGGAACGAATATACCGATCACTTATGTACACACACCCGGTGTGCGCGTTGTCAGTGATTAGCATTAGCATCATGAGACCATGTAGCTTTCTCAGCCTTTGATCAACATGAGAGCTCTCGTGCGCGCGCGCGCACACACACACACACACGACACATGCGCACTCCCTGGTCAGTGGGTGTGTAATTGTCCAGCCAGCCAGCAGAAATTATTTTCTTGGGACGACGACGACGACTCCATTTTGGGTTTTTGAAAACTGTGTTTGTGCCTTTTGTGTTTTTTCCCACTGCTTCTTCTTGTTGAATTTTGAGTGATTATCTTAGCATAAACGTTAGCGAGCCTATACTCCCCATCCAAAATTGAAGAAGAATCTTGTTTAGCGTATCTTAGAAGAAGCTAACTGCATTTTAGAAAATAGAAAAGCAGCTCGTTTAGCAGGCTAGTCAGCTTAGCGTAGCTGGTCCTCGTGAAAACACGAAGTGAGACCGTGAGACTAACTTTTAGTTGAGGCATTATTTTGTCGGATTTATGTGTCCTGGAAGTTTGGAATTGAGCACCAGTAATTGAGTATGTTAGCGTGTCGGTCACTGACAGTCCATCAAAAGAAAACAAAAATCTGATCATTTTAAAAACTTTTGATGTTTTTTTAAATCAATATTTTATCCATCCATCCATTTTCCATACCGCTTTATCCTCACAAGGTTGCGGGCGTGCTGGAGCCTATCCCAGCTATCTTCAGGCAAGATCAATATTTTAATTTGATTTATGATTTAATTTTATTTTTTTTGATAGTGGTGACAAAAGTTGTGTTGTCATCTTTCACATCTTCCTCCGGCTTGCGGTGTTCCCCGCTCGCCTTGCGCCACTTCCCAAATTTGCAGCGACGGCGAGTTAATAAGTGGACGCGGCGCGCACACGCGGCGTGACGGGGCGTCGACACCCGTACTTTTACACCCACACTTTGCACAATTTATGTCTTTTAAAAAGCGACAAATTGGCCCAGAAAACCTCGAAGGGACGCTGGGAACAGAGCAGGAAGGCAAACGCAATGCTGTCCAAGCGCACACACGCACACCCGACCCGTTGTGTGTGTATGTGTGTACATGGGATGTGTATGCATGAGTATGTGTGTGCGCTTTTGTATGTGCGTACGTGTCTGGATAATAATCATTAATAATAATAATAATAATGCATTACACTTACAGTATATAGCACTTTGAAGGCTCTCAAAGACGCTTGGCAATTGCGCACACCCGTCATTGACTCCACAGTGCCACCTGGCGGTGGTAAGCTCCTCGCGTAGCCACAGCTGGCCCGCAGGGGGCAGTCTGACGCAAGCGCGGCTGCCGTTCTGCGCCGACGGCCCCTCGGATCACCGCCGAACATCCAAACGCATTCATTCGTGGGCAATCTGGGCGAAGCGTCTCGCTCAGGGGCGCGACGACGGCGACGTTCTCGGGCGGGGACACCGACCGGCGAAACTCCGCAAATAATCTCGTTACCTCCACCAGGAGGCGACATGGCGGAAAAAGAGCGCGCACAGCGTAGCTTAAAAGATAAAGGTTATGTGTTTGTTATGCGTGTGTATGTGTGCAACTTCCTCTCCTCTAAATCTCATTCATTCATCCACTGACTGCTAACCCTCCACTGATAAGTGAAGAGTTCACGCACGCACGCACGCGCGCGCGCACACACACACAAAGTTGTTCCCTCAGAGCCACAAAGCAGCTGTGACAGAAACTGGGCAGCAGGTTAATAACTCGCGCCTATCGTCACAGTGCCCAGGGACACACACGTAAACACACACACACACACACACGGAGTGTGAGGTCTCGGAAAAAAGTATGTGTCAAGGGTATTGGACTGTATTACAGGAAGAAGCTGGCACATGCACATTCGAACACGCACACATGCATATATACACAAAAACATTCATGCGCACACACACACACACAGTGTTGGTTTTTGGTATTAACTCAGTGTGTAACAATTAGGGCTGTGGAAAAAAAAAATCTGTTCCAAAAATTGGACAAGGCAAAACTTTCTGCCTTGGGCAATAAAAAAAATATTAATAAAAGCACATTTGGACCACCAGGAACTCTTTGGCCACAGTCCATGTTTACCGCTCGGACTTTTGTAGCAGACGCACGCACTGTTGGGCCAGTGCAAAACTTTGCCAAAAACGACGTCTGTAAATGATTTTTCAGATACTATTAGATGCGTAATGTATGAGTGAGCTGAATGGTATTTAGCTTTTTATTATTATTTTTTTTTTACCTAAAATGGTCATCGCTAGTGTGCTAATGCTAAACACAAATGCTAACCATTTAGCAAAGGCTGATTTTTGATATTTTCTCAAATGCTGTACAGTGTTTATACTCTGTTTTACACGATCAGAGTCCTCTAAGTGCTCGAGGACTCTGCATCTTTTTGCACAATTGTCAAAAAAAAGTAGCAACCCTTTATTGCTCATAATCATATCAGAATCATCTTTATTTGCCAAGTATGTCCAAAAAAAACCACCCAAGGAATTAGTCTCCGGTCGTCGGAGCCGCTCGAGTACGACAACAGACGGTCAAGTGACAGAGAACGCTTTGGAGACAGAAAGACATTGACAAAAAAAAAAAAAAAAAAACAGTCACTGAGCAATAAAGGGTGGCTAGTTATCTGATAATGCCGGTACATTTTTGAAATGTATTTTTTATTTTAATTTTTTTTGACAATTGTCCAAAAAGATGCAGAGTCCTCGAGCACTGAGAGCAGTTCCAACGACTAATCTCGCAATGACCCTTGTGCAAAGGGCGCCGAGACTTCAAGCGAGTTGTACGATAGTATGGGGCAATGTCGATTGTGCAAATGTTGCAGATACGCCTCAGTCAGTGTGCAAATGGGGCAGATGCTCCTCTGGCATGAGTGGCCGGTATCGGTCAACAACAGATATGCAAATTGGGCAGCGTGGCGAGACGACTACAGCGAGCGTACTCAGTGACTGTATTTTTTTTTTGTCAATGTCTTTCTGTCTCCAAAGCGTTCTCTGTCACTTGACCGTCTGTTGTCGTACTCGGCTCGTTTTGGGGCCGATCACCGATCAGCGAGTT
This sequence comes from Phycodurus eques, assembly GCF_024500275.1. Classification (NCBI taxonomy): domain Eukaryota; kingdom Metazoa; phylum Chordata; class Actinopteri; order Syngnathiformes; family Syngnathidae; genus Phycodurus; species Phycodurus eques. The sequence continues at coordinate 33,132,671 of NC_084528.1, read as the reverse complement.
TAAAAAAACGCTAACCGATCACAAGATGGAGGAATGTGTCTATTTAAATGACCTGTTCATTTACTGCATGTACTTAATTGCTCCAAAAATTATATTTACAATAAATAATGTATCTTTGTTCATCTATTTATGCCAGTGTGGCATCGTGACAGACAGAACAAATGATAAATGGTCTTCGATTAGATGGCGAGAAGTAAATACATGAATTAATGTATCCGCTTTTTGTGACATTTTTGTTTGTTGGTGTGCCGTGAGATTTTTCAATTGTAAAATATGTTCCTTGGCTCCGTAGAGGTTGGAAATCACTGCTCTCGTCAGATCGTGGATTCTAATCAGTCAGGTCAAAGCAACATGACAACATGACAGAAATAATGGGTGCTAACTTACTGTCATTAAATGACTTCATTTTGAATTAAATGACTTCACCCACACCGAAACTTTAGAGCATGATTCGACGGAGCGGCGGCATGCTTACGTCCAACCGTTCGAGCTAGCAGTAGCTTGACAGCACCTATCGTATTCAAAGTAGGTGAACGTACCTCAAGCGAGCCTAAAACGAGCGTCCTCTCCTGTGCTGAGCACCGGTGACCACCAATTTTGTCCTTAGAATACAAAGTCGGCGCGCTCCACTCCTGTTGTCGTCGCCACGGTAACGAGCGTATCCGGTCGCATTTGAGTTGACAAGATAAAGCCCGATGATCGTAAAAAACGGGACGCGGTGGTATCGGAATACAACATTTGATTGCAGTAGTCTGACATCGTGCAATCGTGAAAGAGCAAATTTGTCTTGCAGTCTCTTTACGTGTTGTCTGTCTCAGACGTGTCGTCTGTTCCGCACCGCCGGCATGTTTTTTTAAAAAACTAACTGTATTGGCCGTCAGTTATGTGCAGCGCTACGTCAAAAGACGCGCGACAAGGCGAAAAATAAGCGAGCTTTTGGATTCAAATATATTGTGCGCGCAAAGTCTTTTGCGATGACGTCATTGACCGCTTTTACACGACATGACGATGATAACGCTGGTTGTGTTGAATAAGTACATGCTTGTCTAAGTGCCTTGCTCTCCTCCTCTCGCTCACTTTGGTTTGGTTTGTTTTTTAGAAAAAATGACACCATACCTCATAAGGTTACACTTTTTTCCGAGAAAAAAAATACTTTTTCCTTGCAGAAATCAGATCTTATTGTTATTATAGTTTGACATTTTTGTCTCAATAAAATACAAATATACGCATGAAATGAGGCATTCTTTCTTGAAAATAAAAAGCGTCTTTTCCCGAAAAAAAAATAAATACATTGATTCAAAACAAAACCAAAAAACCCACTAAAAAAAGATTTATGTACAATTTTGAATTTTTTCTTGACAAAATATGACTTGCATTACATACATTATTCTTGTAACCTATGCCATTAAGAAATTAAGCAAGCTTTATGCTAACATGTAATCAGGCATTCTTTCTCGGAACAACAAATTGTTATTTTATTTGTCTTGATGTCGGTCCATCCAATAATGTCTTTACGTGAAACCGATCCGAGGTGCAAAAAAAAAAAAGTTTGGTGGCCATTGGACAAAAATATCAACGACATCATCGATGAATCAACTTGAACTTGACTTCCATCTTATTGTCGTCGACTCCCCAGAATCTCAGGCCCGTTCGGCCCCGAGTGTCTCGTCCGCCGCGACGCGGCCCTGCTGGAGTGTCGTGCTTGTCGCATCTTTGTCGGACCGCCGGCCCCCCTGAAGTGCGCGCGCGGCGCGCTCCGTCGCTTCTCCGGCGGGCGCGGCGTCTCTGACAGGTGTAATTGCGAGGGCGTCATCTGTTCTTGTTTGCACAAAATCCATTCCTTGGCGTCTCTCTTTCCTCCTCGCTCGCTCTCGTCGCCGGCGCCGTCGTCCTAATCTGGCCGCCATCGCGGCGCCGTCCAGCCGACAAATCCCCCGTTATTTGAACAGATGCTCGGGAATCCATTGTGCTGATAAGTTGCCTCTAGTTAGCATTTAGATTACCCGCAAAAATGGAACAATTTACTACTCTCCCTCGCAGCATCAAACTGCTTTCCCGCCATGATTTGCTCCTCCGACGACGCCCCCCCCCCCTCGCCTTGGGGTGCCCCCACCCTTCAAGTGTGTGTCACGCTTTGTGCTCTGCTGCTTTCCTACCAATTACACTGACGACTGTGTTAGGAGTCGAGCGGGGGGGTGGGGGAGGGGGCGTAGCCAACAGCCAGCCGTGGGAAAATACGCATTAGCGTGGCGCTAACTGATCACCGCTAGCTCACTAGCGGGCAGTGGCGGAAATTGGCATGTGCGACCCCCCCAAACCCACTTTGACAACTATATTAAGCATATAATCAGAATCCTCTTTATTTGCCAAGTATGTCCAAAAAACACACAAGGAATTTGTCTCCGGTCGTCGGAGCCGCTCGAGTTCGACAACAGACAGTCGGTTGACGGAGAACGCTTTGGAGACCGAAAGACATTGACATTATCTGGTCATGCCGGTACAATTTATTTAATAATTTTTTTGCAATTGTGAAAAAAGGTGCAGAGTCCTCTTGCAATTAGAGAAGTTTGAAATGACTAAATGACGAAATGAGCCACAGTCCGGCGCAACGGCCATTGTGCAAAGGGCGCAGAGACGTTAAGCAGTTTAAAGTGACTCGTAGTGCGATAATCTGGGACAATGTCGATTGTGCAAATCTCGCAGATACTCCTCAGTCGATTGTGCAAATGGTGCAGATGCGACTCTGGCATGAGTAGCCGGTATCGGTCAACAACAGATATGCAAATAGTGCGGCGCGGCGAGACGACTACAGTGAGTGCGCGAGTAATATATAATTGACCCGACAGAAATGTGACAACAAACTCAAGTCAAAACATTGCCAGCATGTTGTCATGGAATTGGAGGTTCGCTGTTTAAGAAGTTGATGGCAAGAGGGAAGAAGGTGTTGCAATGTCTGCTAGTTCTAGCCCACGTGAGCATTGGCGTCTCCCAGCAGAGCGAGGGAGTCCCCTTCAGGGGTGCTCTCCAGCACCCCCTCCAGGAACTCCAAAAAGGGTGGGCACTCAGGCGCTTAGGCACAAATAACAGTCAAGACCCGTCCCCCAATCCGAAGTTGGAGGGTGGCTACGCTTTCATCTACTGTGGTGAACGCCAACGTACAGGCACTGAGCTGGGCGGCAATGAGTACGCCCACACCTGCACGGCGCCTCTCACCGTGGGCAAGTCCAGAAAACGCGGTTCTTCATAGGGGGTCTTTGAGCCGTGCTTGGGCTGGACCCACACCTAGGACCTGTTTGCCATGCGTGAGCCTGCCAGGGGCAGACAACTTAGCTCCGAGGATCCTCGGGACACACAAAATCCTCCACCACAATAAGGTGACGACTCAAGGAGCCCATTCGAGTTCAATTCATTTTTTTTAATTTTTTTTTACTGTCAGTAGATGGTGGGAACATCCTTTGCTTTCTCCACACTTCTACACTTTTGAACTTCTTGATGCAACTGGGGTTTAGTTTTATTGACAAGCGCTGTTCCTGCTGTGCAGGTCTCGGCCTCCGAGGGGCAGTGTGATAAACGCATTGAGATGCACACTTGCAGTAACGTAACATAACATACATGCAAATATGTATGTGTCACCATGAAAACGGGAAAAGATGCAAAGAAGAGCAAAGAAAGAAAGAAAGAAAGAAATGGAGTCTGACTTGACATCTCTTGTTTTCGTTTGTCTTCTTCTTCTGTGGTGGAAATGAGGAGTCTGTCATCTTCACCTCGTTTGCATAATCCAATCAAATGTCAGCTGCGATACTTAGCAGTTTATGTTTGTGAGTCGTCTCTTTTTGATGATGTCATACACTCACACTGCGCTCAAATTGTGGGTCACTGAAGTATTTATCACACACGCACGTATGCGCTCGCACACACACGCGCACACACACGCTCACAAACGTTTGTTGGCTCTGCCAAAAAATCTTCCTGGCACGACTTGAGTTGAATTCAGTGAGTTTTTGCGTGTGCGTGCGCGTGCGCGTGTACTTGTTTACAAGATATATGATAGATGAGTTTCATGTCATAACAGCTTCAAGCCAACGTTTGAAGGGAAGAAAATTGAAAGTTGAAGTCTCGTGACTTTGAGCGTCCTTATGATTATTCCGACATCGTTTTGCGTACTTTCCGTTATTCTGTTTGCAACATTTCTGCGTCAATGTTACATTCTCGATATGTAACATTTGAAATTAAACATTTGGAATGTTATCACAAATTCATATCTTTTTGAGAAAAAAATTGTAACATTACAATCGTTTTTTTTCTTTTTCAAGAAGAAAAGTTATAACCTTTTTAAGAACAAATATGTCATTTTTCAGGATAAAAAGTCATAATTCACCAGAATAAGTTAATTTTTTTCAAAGAAAGGAATTCATAATCTTTACAATACCAAAGACGTATTATGATTGGATAAAAAATGTGTAACTCGTTGATGAAAGGGCTTTTTTCAAGAAAAAAAAGTCGTACTTTGTCGGGGGGAAAAGTTGTAACTCAGAAGAATAAAGTTGTATTCCATTCTCAATATGTAACATTCGAAATTAAAAAGTTGTAATGCCATGAAAAAAATATATATTTGAGAGAAAAATAGTACAATGAAGTTTGTAACCTTTTTAAGAACAAAGACGTCATTTTTCAGGATAAAAAGTCACAATTCACCAGAATACGTACATTTTTGGAGAACAAAAAGTTGTAATCTTTACAAGAACAGACGCATTTTGCCGAACTGACTTACGACCGACAGTCAATTTCGAGTGTTCAATCAATCAAGCGCGCAAGATTTTGGGATGCGGGAGGAAAGCGGAGTGCCCGGAGAAAAGCCGCGCGGGCACGGGGAGGACATGCAAACGCCACACGGGCCGGGCCGGATTTGAACCCGCAACCTCACGACTGTGCGCTCACCGGTCGGTCGGTCGGTCAGTCACCGTGCCCCCGGAAGTTGTTATATCACCGTATGAAAGTCCTCCTTTAACGAGTGAATTTGAAAAATAAAACTTTCTTCTTTGAACATTCCGCCTTTTGTTCTGTAAAAAACAGCGCTGTAAATAAAATAGGACGACTGTTTGCAACTGTGTAACATAGGAGATGGTTGCCACGGCGACACGGCCCTCCGAGCGACGTCGCCGTCGACTCGGCTCGCGTTTGAGTTTCGTTGTTGCTCTTCCGACGTGCGAAAGATCTCCGCGGAACGAGCGAGCGTGACCTTTGGTGTCAGCCGATCGCCGTCTCGCTAATTCGCAGCACGCGGCACGTTCACGCCTCCTCCTCCTCCTCCTCCTCCTCGTCTTCCTCCTCGTCAGCGCCTTTATCCATCCCGCTTCCCGTCGGCCGTTGCCGCCGCGCTCGCAGTCCTTCACACTCGCACAACAGGAAATTAAAGGAGCCCCGAGCCAGCGGCGACACGTTTTGATTTGTGTGAGGCGCTATCGCTAATGAAAATCACAAAAGACACTTGTTGACCACACAGCACAACAACGCAAAACATAACAACACAATAACACAACAACGTTCCGGATCTCCTGATGCGTAATCTCCGAGTAAAAGTGAGCTTGTGTTGTTCCGGAATCATACCGCGTTGTTGTTTTTTGGAAGGTCTGAATGTCCTTTCAATTTCTTCCAATGGGGGAAAAAAATGTTTCCAAAAAATGACAAATTAGTTTCTTCAAATAACTCGAATCATCCAATTACAAAGAAAAGTCAAAGCAAAATGTCCGCATCCAAGCGTCACAGTGATCATTTTTCCACACGGACGACGATTACTCGCACGGACGCACGTCTCAAATCATTTACCGCGACGACAAAGGCTGAAAATTGGGTTTGAAAGTTTGGGATCATTTGTCACGTAATACAAAAAAGCAAAAGTGCCAAAAACAGAACTGGCTCACGCAAGAGCAAGGCTACCGTAAGGGAAACGTTGTTAGCCTAGCACTGCTAGTTAGAGCGAATTGTAATCATAGCAGGTTAGGGTTAGGACAACGGTTAGCCAGTTAACAGCCACCCGCTAACCTCAGCCTCTCATTGGCTGACTCCCACGTCACTCACCGGGCCGGGCCCCGCCTTTTAAAGCCGCACACTCAAAGTCACACATACTACAGTGTGGAATGTGACGGAGGCGACCACAAATGGACAAAAAGAATACTTGCAACTCGCATGCATATTTTGTATTGCTATTCTGCGCAATCCATTTTGATGTGATGACTCGAATAATTGATGGGATAATTCGGAGAACAATCGATTCTAAAAATAGAATGAATGAACCCGATAAGTGTGAAAATGCGTGCGCGTGCTCGCATTCCACCGTCGTGCAAAACGACGTTTCTGGCAGCCAAGCTGTGGAGAACATCGGCATCCGAGTCACGAAGGGTTGTCCGAACTCGCTGCGTTTTTCAAGCAGTGTGAATGCGTTCCTGTAAGAAGCTCGTCCTGATCTTCATCTCTTCCGTTCCTCTTCACCTGACGCCGTCTTCTTTTTCTTTTTCTTTGTCGTCTTGTTGTTCATAGGTTCATATCTTAGCTCCGCTTCCATCTCCCGTCGTAACAACCCCCCCCCCCCCCCCCCACCACCTGTCCACCTTCCCTTTGAGCCGCAGACGCTATTTAGCGAACTGCATTCAAGCAAGGTCACCGGCAATTTGAGTAGGCGTGTGTGCGCGCGCGCGTGTGTTTTTCCTCTCGGCCCGTCTCATCCGGGCACTCGGCCAAGAGCGAATGTCTTGATTCGCCACTCAGGACTCTTGCGTACGTAGATATACATCAACCTGCGTGCGCATATACTGTATTTTCACCGGCTTTGGATCTTCGCCCAGACCGACTTTCAAGTCGAGGCTGAGGCAGTTATTATGTAAACTTGCCGAATCGCGACATCACAATCAGTCAGAATTGAGAACAATTTGGGAAATAGTCTGGCGATCGCTGGAAAAAAATCGCTTCGAATCTTCACCCAGCTTATCTTCTGAGTCATGGGTTGAGAGGGTGGGATTATGTAAATGAGCAGAATCGCGGCAAAATAATTGGACGCACATGGGTGGACGGGAAATCAAGACGGCAAAAAATGGATCCGAACATTAAAATGCCAATTTGATATGGTATGCTAATATGCTAATAATTGTTATCTATGTTAATCATTTAAAAATACAAACACTGAAGTATGTGTATAATGACCCGCACAGGAGATTCATGTCATAATTAGCAAATCTTTTATTCCAACTGGCACTTGGACTTTTTTTTTTTTTTTTGCTTTAATGCACTTTTGTAAAAATAAAGTCAGCATTAATTTAAAACTGCAGCTTATCAATGTTTCTCTTTGCAAAGCCCGCCATAAATATTCATATGGATTGGCCACGCATTCTCCACACCCGCCTGTGTGTGTGTGTGTGTGTGTGTGTGTGTGTGTGTGTAAATGCTCGTGTGTGTGTGAGTGTGTTCATCATTAATATCTGCTTGTGGGATTGTGAATGCAGACAGCAACTGTTTACAATTCATTGTCTTTTTGGATAAACGTAGTGTTTCAGCGTGTGTGTGTGTTTGTAATGCAATCCCACTACACACACTCAGACACACACACACACACACACACACACACACACACACACACATCCAAATCTGAGCACAACTGCTCAGATTCTGACGTGCGTGTGCATGTGTGTGTGCGGGTGTGTGTGAAAATGATGCAAATGTAACGACGTGGCATTAGCATTAGCATTAGCATGAATTGAGCATTTAGGGAGGTGGAACCAAAAGTCGGGTTTTGTTTCGGCAAGTCTTGGCAGAAAAAGTAAGTCGAAAAGACGCTAAGCTTTCTTCTAGCTAATTAGCGTCAGGGTGAACGAGGGGTTAGTTAGGCAGTGGCCGACAGTTCTGAGGTTCTGGCTTCGAAGTTCGCATTTTTGCTCCTACGTTCCAAAACACGTTAGCATGTTAGCTTGATTGAAGACGAGGAAGTTGCCCGTAGCTGCGAACATGAGTGGGAATGCGCGTTTGTCTACGTGGGAACTATTTCCGTGGCTAGCGCAAGTCCAGCGCGGCGTGGCGAAACTCTGGAGGGGGGTGCGTCAGAGCGGGTGGTTATAATGTCGTACGCGCAAAAGGTCGTCGTGCCCCATCGCCGCGTGCCGGCCAGTGTGTTGACTTCAAAAATAAAAGTTGGCTAATGAGGACGACAGTAACGACGACGCCTTCGATGACCGCTTTCAACGAAGATTCCGAGGGGTCGATGTACGCTCTTCGCGTATTTCTAAATGAAATCCGTCCGATCTGGCCGCCCGCACCTCGTTCAGATTCGTCGACGACCGGACCTGAACGCGGAGGCGGGCTGGACCCGGTTCCGGTCATTTCGTGGAGCGGCGTCACGGCGGCCGCCGACGGAAGCGGCTACGTGCCTCCCTTTCAAAAGCGCCGCAGCTCGTCTGGCACGATGACGTCAAATATGCGGAGGCGCCTGACTGGAGCGTTGAACGTTAGCGGGTTCCCTTATTAAATACAGAAACATCGCCGGCGGACCTCATCGATATACACGTCCCCGCCGACGATCGTTTCGTGTCCTCGGACGTGCGTGGCGGACACGCGTTTGATCCCCTGCGTCGAGACTTAGACACGATCCCACTGGGTCTACGTTTAGACGGACTTTCTCCAAGCTTGACGCAGACGGGCGTGCCAACGCGCAGCCGGTCCGGCACGAAAATCCAGCCCGCAGTCACCAAAACGTGACACGCGCCGGGCGGAAGACGACGGTCGCGCCCTCGTCGAGTCGGTCGCGGCGCACGCTGCAAAGTCTACGAAGATCCAGCCCCGAGACTTGGGACACTGAGCGGCGACCCCTCGGGGGCCGTTCGCGTCGGCCTCGATGGACTTTTTCAATGTTTTCTTTTTAATGAGGACAGCAACTATCAGAATGCAAACAAGGAAGCGGAAGTAACCCGTAATCCTCCACTTTCATCTTCCGTGCGAGTCACGTCGGACCCCATCTTGTTCGCGGCAGCTGTTTACATTCGCTGGCGTCTTGTGTGTTTTGTGCGTGTTGTGCGTTTGTTGTTTGGAGCGCTGCAAACGACCTTGACGCTCGCCGCCCGCTCCAGAGTTTTTCTCGGTGTCTGTTTGAGTGTTTTACTTGTAATGAAATGCGCACGTCCGCTAAAGGCGCGATTAGCATATATATTGTATTGACACGCGCTTTCCTTTTTTTCTTTTTCTTTTTCTTTTTCTTTCAAGTGTTTTTATGTGCGCCGCACGATACCGCACGCCGCGGCGGTCCGCCTTTATTGACACTCCTCCCCGACAAGGAATTGCCGGCGAAAACAAGACGTGTCCTCCATTTTTTGTTGCACTTTCACGCCCCCTTGGATGCGCGCGTCACTCGGTGATGACGTCATACGCCCGCGCGCAATGTCGTCACATCAAAACGATGTCACACGCTGGCGTTCGTGGCGCTTCTTGATGCGTTAAGTCAATTATTGATGATGTCATAATATGAGGTTGTTTTGTTTGTCCATTTTTCAACATTTCCTCACTTTTGATGATGTCATATGCTCACAGTGATATCACCTTATGATGTCGTAACGCAAATGGATGATGTCACAGGGTACGTGTTTTTTTAAAATAGCGTAATATGACTTACGCACATATGTGGCAGGAATGGCATGCTAATTGTAAATCTTCCTTCTTTCCGTGTTTTTTCCTCCTTCCTTCTCTGCTTCCTTTCTTTCCTTCCTTCTGTCCTTCATTTCCTTGTCTAGTTTTCCTTCGTTTGCTTCCTCCCGTCCTTTCCTACCTTTCTTCTTTCCTTCCATCCGCCCTCCCTTCCTTCCTTCTTACCTTCTTTCCTTCCGTCCTTTCTCGTTAGCTCGTCAGTGTGACCGCGCACACGCGATGTCAGTCAAAACTCGCTGCTGCCGAGTTAAGCCCCGCCTCTCCAAGAGCGCCGTCTGCTCTGATTGGTCGAAAAGTGCAAATTAAGCTCCAAGTTCGGAATCGGGCATTTTTGCTGCGCTCGCGTGCGCAGCCGCCGTCACGAGTCTTGGCGGGTGGACTTGTGCTGGCCGTGGAGGTTGCCAGACATTTTTTTCTTTTTCCCACACACGCACACACACACACACACACACCGGCGACCGGATGCCTTCTTCATCGACCGCGTGTCTCCACGGAAGTGAAGCGAGCGAGGGGACCGTTCGGGCCAAAAAGGACGAGGTCACGATGGGAAACTCAGTTCTCGTGCCACCGGGAAGTCTGCTTGCGCCGCCGGAATCGTCAGCGTTACTTATAATCCTTCACGACGACAACGCGCTGGCCCTCGCTAATCGCCGCTCGTGGCTTTGGTTCGTTCGACTGACGCGAGCTCCGGATAGCTTCCGATCAGATCATAAGTCACATCGTATATTAACCTTTTGGACTTCAATCCTCGTGGTGAAGGAGAATCTTAAATCCTGGCGTTGTTTTTTTCCCCTCCCTTCTGTTGCTGGCTCGCCCCTCCCCCGCTCGTCTCCCCGCCCCTCCCCCTCCTCCTCTCACCCCCTGCACAAATCAGATATGACGGGAAATATTGTCCTTGTAATGGAGACTCAGGGCACTCCGCCTCAATGTGTGCAGCTAAATAGGCCTGATATTCATCAGCACGCACGCGCCCGGCCCGAAGTGAAGTGAAGTGAATTATTGGTCTGCAGTGTGACGCTCATCTGCGCTTGTCGTCGTAGCACAAAGCTTTTATATCGTGAGCTGCTAATTGGATGCTGCTTGATTTGAAAACCAAAAAGTCTTATGAGTGTGTCTGCGCTCACAGAGGTCAATGTGACACAGCGGGCCGGGCGTCGCCATTGTATTTATTACCGAGACTAAGTAGTGTCGTCAGATCGACCTCCAGATTTGATTTTGAAAGTGGTTTCCGTTTTTTGGTCTGGTCTCCCAAACATTTGTTCTCACTTTTTGGCATCTTGTCATCAAGTTGTCTGCAAACGGCGTTTCTATTTCAGGAAGTGGGCGGGCTGGTCCCGTCGTCCAATCGGAGGCGTGCGATTGGCTGAGGTGTGAAGGGCACGAGGACTGTTTGCAACACCGTCACACAGTCAAAAAAAAAATCGAATTAAGCACGGCCGTCCGTCACTTTTAACACCGAAATGAATGATTCACGCTTTATAGCTCACATCTGTCCACATTCTATTATTAGGAATTATTTTTAATCTGATACCTCAAATCTTTACTCAATATATTTGATCCATATTAATGTTTTAGACCTGTAAGCTTGTTCCACACCATTCTAAATGATTATTGTTCATCTCATTTGTATTCATAATTTGGTGTTAAGAACGTTTCTTTGAATAATTTTTTTTTCCATACACATTTTTTTATTATGATGGTAATTGTTATGACCTCAAATTGATGTCACATGTCATTATGAATTATTAATGGTCACCAAATATTTCGTTTTGTATTCGTGATTCAAATTTTACATGAAACTGGCCCAACACATTATTAACCTAAAACCGCAATTCATTATTATTGACTTTTTAAAACACCTTTTTAGGCGTCAAATCAGTATTTTCTTTCTTGTTTGCATGAAACTCAAGTCAAATTATTATTATGCCAAATATTTGTTTTTTATTTGTACTTTGTAGAACCCACGTCATCGTTCTTATCGTAACAATCGTGAATATGATAACTCAAATCTTGACACAGACACACACACACAATGATATATATATATATATATATATATATATATATATATATATACACACACACACACGACATATACCACACACACAACACCATGTCAGGACACACCACACACACATGTAGGCGGCACGGTGGCCGAACTGGTTGAGCAGCAGTCGAGCCGCACAGTTCTGAAGACCCGGGTTCAATCCCCGTCCCCGCCTGTGTGGAGTTTGCGTGTTCACCCCGTGCCTGCGTGGCTTTTCTCCGGGCGCTCCGCTTTCCTCCCACATCCCAAAAACATGCATGCGAGGTTCATTGAAGTCTCGGAGTTGACCCGAGGTGTGAATATGAGTGGGGATGGTTGGTTGTTTGTTTATGTGTGCCCTGTGATCGGCTGGCAACCAGTTCAGGGTGTACCCCGCCTCACGCCCGAAGATAGCTGGGATAGACTCCGGCACACGCGCGACCCGCGTGAGGAGAAGCGGCTCAGAAAATGGATGGATGGAAATATATATTTATGGATTAGGCTTTACATGATCAGGATTTTTGTGACCGATCAGCGAGTTTAAAAAAACGATCACAAGATGGCTCAATATGTCAACGTAAGCCACTTGCCCATTTACCGCATATACTGGTGTACTGCATACTGAGAATCTTCCAAAATATTCTCTCGCATTATCGACAAAAGGTAAAACAACGACCTCTCGGGGGCATTCGAGGATTGGCCACTGACATAAGTTTACAATTCAGTCCGGTCAAACCACCGTGACTTGAGACAGAAACAAACTTACTGTCATTAAATTGCTTTATTGTAATGAAATGACTTCAAAACAAATAGTGTCATGCAAACAAATAGAAGGCAGAAATGTTGCCCCTCAAACAATCCTAAATGTGCAAATTAGGCTGGTATTTGTAACACTGCCTCAGAACATTCAGACAAAACTCCATGAAATGAACAGTCGGACTGCCGCAAATAAAGAGCAGTAACGCGACGGCAGAATAACGAATAGCTCCCAAATAAACAATGACACCCAGGTCAAGTGAAAATAAGCCATGTAGGCAATATGTATTTGACATCGAATACATAGCAGCTAAGTAGTACAGTACATGTACTACATCCATTGTAAACAATGGCCCCCAGGCAAAACAATTAGGAAAGGGGTTTCAACTCGCAACGTGACTCAGGCTGAACGTCGATGCCGAGTGTAACATCGAAGGCGGATGCTTTCGAAGAAAGATGAGCAGCCGCTTCTTCGTTGGTGGCGCGGACGGGTGAGCACCCGCAGCAGGGCCAAGAGCAGAAAAGCCGGTCAGCGTCCCGACGGACGACCGGCTCTGCTCTGGCCCGTCCTCGTGGGATCTCGCCCGGCGTCGATGACGAGGAACCGGGCCGTGGCGGCTTCTCGGCCGGCTCGTCGGGTCCTCGTGCCTCCGTGCGCGCGCCGTGAGCTCTGAACAATAGCATCGATCCGCGTACCCATTCAAAAGAAAAACTATTGAATTGAAAATGTGTTCTTTGAAAATTACTTGGAGGACTTGCCAAATGGTCCGTTTGATTTCATGCGGCCACTCGAGTAAAACTGAAAGTGAACAAATCTATAAGGTTGATCAAATCGTTTTGATGCAGTGAACAGAACATGCGTTCGAAATTACAATTGTTTGATTCATTTAAGTATACCGCACGATGGAGATTATTTTAGGCGAAATCTTTTTTCCCCCTTCCCTTGGGTCTAATAGAGTAGCCAAACCGTAGAGGGGCTCATCTTCAATGCCACCAAATCTCTCAGCGGCTCCGCTTTTTTTGTGGTCCTCACACCGTGACCTGATGGGGCATTTCTGCTCAGGAACCGTTCGAAGGCCATCACGGACGGGATCGCGGTGGAAGAGCTTATTGCCCTTGAGAGCTCCTCCAACGGTCGCAGGATGTTGAAGATGTTTTCGATCAGACCCCACCGGTTGGAACGGAAGGAAGCAGGAAGGTCACGCTCGGCGCGCGTCTTTGCTCCAGCAGGCTTTCGAGCACGTAGTAGCTGTTGTTCCAGCTCGCTGGAACGTTTTGACGCCGTGGCCGCACGTCGTGAAATGCACAATACGCTCGAGGAGCCTGTTCGAAGCGGCCGGCAACGCGTCTGGCGGTCGCGAGAATGCCCGTTATCGTTCGTTGCGCCGGTCATGCGTCACGGACAGCTGGCCGAAGCGCGTGGGCCACGCGTGGCAAAGTCGCTAGCCCCGCTTCTCGCATGGCTTTTGACATATTTGTGTTTGTGTTTATTTCTCTCAGAATCGGAATCGTCTTTATTTGCCAAGTATGGCCAAAAAACACGGTCGTCGGAGCCGCTCGAGTACGACAACAGACCTGTCAACTGACAGAGAACACTTTGGGCACATAAAGACATTGACAAAAAAAAACAGTCACTGAGCAATAAAGGCTTGCTAGTTGTCTGGTAATTTATTTTGTGACAATTGAGTCCTCGAGCACTTGGAGCAGTTCGAAAGGCTAATATTGCAATAGTCCGCTGCAATCTCTCTCGGAATCTGCCACGTTTGGAGCGTGTTGTCGTACTTCGTCACAAACGCTGCAGCAGTGCGGGAGGCGCGGAATTCCCGAGCGAGCGTGTCGGACCGCCGTTCGGAGTTTGAATTTGGCATCCACCCGCTGGGCCGTCGAACTCGGAAGCGACGCGGGGCTAACGTCCGATGAGCAAACGTCTGTGCTGAAGCTCAGCGAAGGAGCGTCTTCTTTCAGGAGGCCCTAGCTCTTTTAGACCGGTCCCGCCACAGTACGTGTGCCCCGGGAGGACGTAGCGTGGATCAAAATGCGCTGGCAACCTTTGAAATGCGGGGTTGGCCACAACATTCAAAGGGAGGTCAGCCAGCGCAACGAACTCCATCAGCTTCACTCCAACTTTTTCACTGTCCCGGGCCGACTATATGGATGCGCGTTGTCCCGGCGTTTTTTGCGTGAGCATCCGTTTGGCTGTTAGCTTCTTTTCCATCCCACGTTGCTTGAACCGCTCGTACGCCTCCTTGTGTATATTATTGAGGTGCCTGATCAAATTGGTTGTGTTGTAACATTTAGTTGACGTTCCCCCACGAGGTGCTTCAGTTTTGCACAGATTGCAAATGGCTTTCTTGTTGTCTGTACGGGACACCTCAAAAGAAAAAAACACCGCCGACATGTTTTTTCACCGACAAGATTGAAAAAAAACAAAACTTTATGGGCCGTCAGATACAGTTCTATGTCACAAAAATGCGACAAGGCTAAAAAGAAACTACCTTTTGGACGGCGACGCGGAAGAAATGTCTTTTGCGGAGCCGATCAATGACGTCATTGATCAGATTGGCGAAATTATGACATTAAAGCTGATCAGCCGATCAGCATAAAATGCTAATTATCGGCCGATACCAATCACACCGATCAGATCGACGTAAAGTCTAAACTATATGTGAGTGTGTGTGCGTTTATATATATGTGTATGTATACATATACATATATGTGTGCGCTGCTGACCTGGACTCGGGACGTCGTGAGCCGGTGGGGAGAATACTTCCAAGACCTCCTCGATTCCACCGACACGCCTTCCCGTGAGGGAGCAGAGTCTGGGTTCTCTGAGGCGGGCTCTCCTATCTCTGGGGTCGAGGTCACCGAGGTGGTTCAAAAGCTCCTCGGTGGCAGGGCCCCGGGGGTGGGCGAGATTCGCCCGGAGTTCCTCAAGGCTCTGGATGTTGCGGGGCTGTCCCGGTTGACACGCCTCTGCAACATCGCGTGGACATCGGGGACAGTGCCTCTGGATTGGCAGACCTTTTTAAGAAGGGGGACCGGAGGGTGTGTTCCAATTACAGGGGGATCACACTCCTCAGCTTCCCTGGTAAGGTCTATTCAGGGGTGCTGGAGTGGAGGGTCTGTCGGGAAGTCGAATCTCAGATTCAGGTGGAGCAGTGTGGCTTTGGTCCTGGTTGTGGAACAGCGGACCAGCTCTACACCCTCGGCGGGGTCCTCGAGGGTGCGTGGGAGTTCGCCCGACCGGTCTACATGTGTTTCGTGGACATGGAGAAGGCGTTCGACCGTGTCCCTCGGGGAGTCCTGTGGGGGGTGCTTCGGGAGTACGGGGTACCTATCCCCCTGATACGGGCTGTTCGGTCCCTGTACGACCGGAGTGAGAGTTTGGTCCGCATATCCGGCCGGGGAAGTGGCCGGGGAGAGGGAAGTCTGGGCGTCCCTGCTAAAGCTACTGCCCCCGTGACCCGACCCGGATAAACGGTAGAAAATGGATGGATGGATGGATTTATATATAAATATATATATATATATATATATATATATATATATAGATACACAGAACTCCGAACTTCACGTGGCCTTCAGATGAGCTCGAGAACAGTGGGCAGAGAGCTTCACAGAACGGGTTTTCGCATCCGAGCAATGCAAAGCGTCGGTTTAGAGACTCTAGAGCAGCAAAGACGCCTTCTCTGGAGTGACGAATCACGCTTCTCCATCTGGCAATCTGATGGAACAAGGTCTGGGTTTGGAAGGTTGCCGGGAGAACGCCACTGGCGTTCTCCCGGCAACCTTCGTGTCTACCTATGAACCTCCTTCTGCCCGAGCGAACGAGCTTCCAGCTGTGGAGCGCTTTTCTCCCGTCAAGGCCCTCGAAGCGCTCTGGTGCCGTCTTTTCATTCCCGGCGTCTCGCTCGAGGACGCTCGGGCCGAGGGTCCGAGCGACGACCTTCGGGGCAGGAGACGAGCGCTCTCGCACTGGAGGCCGTTGATAAGATACCACAAGTACTGATTCTTTCATTCGTTCATTCTGGAAATGATGGCACCCCGCATTATTCTTTATTTCTGTATTATTGTTATTATTATTAGCTTCCGTTTTTTTCTCTCGGCCGCTTGTCTGACCGGCCGCTCTCCTCGCTCTCCTTTCTCTCCTTGCTCGCTCTTCTCGCTCGCGTTCCTTGCTCTCGCTCTCTCTCGCCCTCGCTATTCTTGCGCTCCTCGTTCTCTCTCTCTCTCTCCTCGCTCTCCTCGCTCTCCATGCTCACTCTCCTCACCCTCGCTCTCCTTGCTCGCTTTAGGCGGACGGCCACGTCTTTTCCTTCCTTTCTCCAGTTTGGGGGGATGGATTGAATGTTGCTCCTTGAGATGTTCATGGCTTTTTTCTTTCTTTCTTTCTTTCTTTCTTTCTTTCTTTCTTTCTTTCTTTCTTTCTTTTCATAACCCAATCCTGCTGTCAACTTGACCTGTCTGGTGACTTCCTTGGTCTTTATGATGCTGTTGTTTACTAATGTTCTCCAAGAAACCACTGAGGCCTTCGCACAACAGGCGTATTTATGTATTTAGTGAATCTTTATTGACACACAGGTGGACTCATTGACTTGAGTGACAAGCACGCCTTCCTCCGCCTCCTCCTTCTTCTTTTTTTCTCTTTCTTTCTTTTTCTCCTTTTTCTTCGTCCTCCCGATCCCCCTCCTCCTCGTGTTGTCGGTCCTCCCGGTGTGGGCGTTACCTTTTCGTCCAGACGCGCTGAGCGCTTGATTGAGTCGATCCGGCAGCCGACACGCTCGCTCTCACGCTGCTCTCGAAGGCGCCAGGCGGGACGCCGCCAACATCGAACGCACCTCCGGCGCTTTAAATGCTTCTTCAGACACCCCCCGCCTACCGACTGACTCGCCTCCTTTTGTGTGCCGTCACGTTCAGAGTGAACTCAAAGAAAGACAAGTCGCTTCATCTTTGACGCAGCATCAAAAAGTGGGATTATTTCCTTTCATGTTATTGTGACATAACGCAACTTCAACAAATGTCAAATGACATCATGTGACTTCACGTGGTTTGATGGCGACAACGTTTGCCGATTTGTGACGTGACATCACGTGACTTCATTTTGACATTGTGACATCATTAAATTAAGACGTGTTGTCATTGTGACCTTCTGATTGGGTGTTCAAGTCTGCTTGTGTAGATTTCCTGCATCGGCATTGCGGTCAAATGACCTCGTGTGTGTGCGTGCGCGTGCGTGCGTGTGCGTGTGATGGATGTGGAGTGCCTTTTACATGTAAACGTCAGTCTGGTGACAGCTACAAAAAAATCCGCAGTAAATCAGAGCGCTGGCTCGTCTTGTGTGCGTACGTGTACTAGGCAAAGACGCGAGTGTGTGTTTGTGAGCGAAGTTGTGGCGGATGTTGTTGCCGTGTCAGCGGTCAGAAAAAAAAAAAAAAAAAAAAAGCATCCCACAAAGAGCTCGTGTGGATTTAGCGTCCGGCTGACAGCGAGTGATGTCGTTTCCAAAGAAAAGCTCCTGACGGATGCGCAGTAAACATCGAGCGTTGTTTGTGCGGCCTCGGCCGCGTGCACGCTCGCGACGCCTTCCGGCGGTCCCGGCGGCTTCCTCCGATTCTTATTCTTACCGTGTGTTTTTGTGTGTTCCACAGCGACCCCTACTGGGAGCGTCCGGCCAACGCGGGCAACTGCTCCGCCGCCCGGCCTAAGACCCTTCACCTGGCCGGAGGACAGCAGCATACCTCGTCTCCATGGTAACCACCTAGACACCATACCGCTAGTCGCAATGATGCTAATCCCAACACGCGTGTATGCGTGTCGACTGTTAAATTTGATCGTACGAGACGTAATTTAAGCCAAAACGTCCTCGTCTTTTGTTTCTCAAGGGCTTCTTTGAAACGCGAGCATTAGTTTAGCATTTAGCATCGTCGTCGTCGTTGTTGTTGTGACTTTCGGCTTGTCCCATCAAAGCTCGCGTGTTTTGTTTGGCTCAGTTTTTACGGCCGATGCCCTTCCCGACACAAGCCGCCATTTCTTTTTAAATCCGGGCCCGGTTATTGGGGCACCGGCCGGGAATCGAACCCACGCTGTCTGCAAAAAAGGCAGCAGCATGTACCGCTACGCTACCAGTGCCAGCTTAGCCTTAGAGTAGGACTTGCTCAAGCTACTTTTAAGGTGATTGACCTTAAGAGCAAGTCAATCACCGTCCTCAGGAGTCCCTGGAGGACGCCGCCCTATCCAGGTCCCAAAGTCCGAAAAGCTTGTCCTCATGGGTGACTTCTCTGGACGAAGACAATCGGAACTCCCAGAACTGGGAAGGTTGACGACAACGGCCTGCGACTTCTCATCGCTGGGACGTCAGCAAAACTCCTTTCTCGTACGGGGCCGAATGCTGGACTGACTCCGTTCGATCGGATCCGAAATAAAAATGAAAATTCGATGACCGCACTCGAAGCGGCAGCCCAAGAAGCGTCGGAATCTTAGGACCCTGGCATCCCCTGGCTTGCGACCCAAGTTGACTACCACTGCACCTGCGACATGGACAGTGAGTGGGCAAAACTCTGGTCAACTGCGCTGCCTCCAAAACCATCGACTTTACTCAAAAGCAACATCAAGATTGGATTGAGCGAACGTAAAGTCCATCCCGCCCTGCTTTCCAACCCTCACCCTCCGTCGCTCAGCCCAATGGAACATCAGTGGCGGCTCAACAAACCCCGCCGGATCCAGAGTGATGCCAGCACCGTACAAGTTTTCTATGCACTTCCACTCGGTGCTGAACACGAGAAACCCCTCTGACCTATCAGCGAGATCTCACGCCGTCCCCCTCTCTTGATGAACCCCAAACGTTCAAGGAGGTCTTCTCCGCAGGCGGCAGTCTCGACCACAACGTGAGCCTCGGCTGGCCCTGATGGAGGCCCGGGTGGAACCTAAAAGAGGACAGGAAGCCTGACTCGGCAACTTCATCCACAACAACTGGCGAAGTGAGAACCCACCTCGACTGCGGAAGGACGGTGACACCCTCACCATCCGTAAAAGCGAGCGTGCCAAGGCGTCCTGTGGAAACAGCCGTGGGATCTCCCTCCTCTTGCTTGCGAAAGTCACGTTGACTCTCTAAACCAAGGCGTCCTCCCACAGACACAGTGCGACTCCAGAAAGAGCCAAAGCACGATGGGCATGACTTTCACCACCCGCCAAATGCAAGACAATCAAGTCAAGTTTCCAGTTGGGACCACAGATTGGGGGGCCTTCGGGGATCGACCAGGCTGCGACGGATGTCGAGTGGCGACGCATCATCCGCTGCTGTACAAAGTTCATCAAGACGGACGGACGCCGCAGGAAAGGGCTTCTGCCTCAGGAGCGGGTCGGTCGAAGCGGGCGTCGCTTCCAGAGCGACGCCCGTGCAAGTTGACCGATATCGGGGTAATAGGATCCAACTTTCTCGTCGCGGTCAAAAATCTCGCTGCGGCCGCGGCCCGTAAACCTCGCGAACGCTTTCGACACACTTGACGGCGACGTCCTCGAGGTCTTCCTCGACGGCATACGGGCACGAGCGGTGGCCGTCTCCCTCATTCTCTGCCGTTCTCAGGCGAGGCGCTCTTTTCGTACTCTCGGGCGGACGTATGAAGACGTTCCGACGACGGCGGCGGGAGGTTCCAAAATCGTTTGCGAGCGGGCCGACGCAGAAAAGCACGAGATGAAGCGATCGGTCGACTCGGAGCGTTAAAAGGCCAAGCGGAGTAGACGGGTTGACTCGGCGGGCGATCGGTTGGAACCCGACAATGACGACCGCTACCGAGTTCTACACATCAAAACGGAAGCTTCGTCATCGCCGACTGCAATCGACCGCCCGGCGCGTGCGTGCGCAAACATGGTGCCTCCCCTCTCCGGTCCGCCACCTCCTCTTCTCTTCCCGCCTGCTGAGGTCTTTGTCACTGAGAAGAAATCTTTGCGTGCGAAAAGGAGTCAGAGATGCCGATGACCGCTATTCGCTCATTACGGGACGAGCTTTTGTGTGGCTTGCCCCACGTGACCGGCGTCGCCCGGAACCGGAAACTTGCTGCTCCCGCTTTCCCGCCTTCCTCACCCCAAAACGTTGGATTCGATTCTTTGGATTCTTTTTGTTTCTTTGTTTGCGATTCAATGTTTCAACATCTTCTGCGTCTTTGTGTGCCGTGCGGCGTGTTAATAATTAAGGGTTGAATTCACTCACTTCATTCAGGTGTGTGCGTGTGTGCGCGCGCGCGAGGCCTCGTTTGAAGTGTTTCCGCGTCGTATCGATCGTCCGCCGCTTTGTTGTGCGAAGTCGACGCCGAGAATTTCAGACGGGTTTGTTGGATGAAGACGACAGTTTGGCCTCATCTTCATCACTTCAGGCGGCACGTTAAGCGGCGCTTTGATTCTTTGTTTTGGATGTCGAAAGAGCTCCTTTCTGCTTGTCCGCCATTTCCCACAATCCTCCGGCGCGTCCGTGCAGTGTTATTTTTTTTTGCCCGCGTGGAAACAACTCGTCTGACGGACGCGCACGCGCAACCCGTTGATCGTGTCTCACGGCGACGCAACATCGCACGACGAAGACGAACAAAACAAAAAGAAAAAGCAGATGAAAAGTTCATACGGCGATCCCGCATCAGTGGAAGGGAAACGCGGTGTTGTGGACCGAATTTGCGTTGTCCCGACTCCGTTGCCAAACTAATCAGCGCCGTAGAGCTCGGAGGCCCGTAGTGAGACGACGTCACACTGTGTGCGTGCGCGTTTCTGCAATATTGCGTCAAAGTAGGTCTTTGCGTCTGTTTCTGGCCGAGAACGCAAGAACTGTGCACGTGTGTGTGTGTGTGTGTGTGTGTGTCATGTTAATGAGGCGGTGCTGCTAATTTGTCAGCTAATAACGAATTTAAAAATGTCGTTCCTGACAATCAACTGAGGGGGGAAAAGAAGGAAGGATGAGAGAGAGAAATGTGCAAGCTTACTTTGAAAACCTAAAAAAAAAAAAAATGTAGAAAACAAAAAACCCTCTCACCCACACTCTCGCAGTGTTTGAAGGTCTTCGCGCAACGCTTAACAGCGTAGCTGGAAACCTTAACCTTGAATCCCAAAGTCCGGCTGGCGACTCCTTCCAAGCGCAGCTCGCGAAAGCCGCCGTCCATCGCGGGCGCGCTGCCTCCGTTGTTGACGGACGGTCGGACGAGCGCCCGCTCATCGCTAATTGCCGCCAGATGAATGATGTCATTGTATATGAATTATTTCACAATGATGAACTTTCCTCTCCTGGGAAAAGTCAAAGCAACCACTTTCTTTTTTTCTTTGTAAGTTTCGTCGTCTTGAGCTCCTCGCGACCGCTTTATGAGGTACGCCCTCTCATCACAAACACATCCTAGAATAATCATAATCATAACAAAATGATCAAATAATCCTCACTTTTGACCGTATTTATGCAATAAAAGAATTTCCTTTCGGGGGCTTCACCAAGGCAGAAATGAGCCCAATGTCAACTTTTGGCCAACTTGCTGAGTCGAAATTGCTCAGTAACTTTTGTGTTTCTGCAAAGTAGACGACGAGCCCCTTTGACCTCGTGAGTTTTTGCCGTCGGCTCGTAATTCCGACAATTCGTGTCGGCGCGTCCGAGAAGTGCCGGTGAGTCACTGCGATATAGCGAAGGATGACTGCGTTTTTTTTCAACCCGATCCCACACTTATTTAAAAGACATAATAATTCGAATGAGCATGTTTGCGGTGGTGCCCGGTCGCTATCCTTCGGCATTCGGGGATTTCCCCCGTTATTGGTGGAAAGCCACGCTTATTTGCATTTTTTTATTTTTCGAGGGGAACAAAAGCAGATCTTTTTTTTTTCATGGCAATTATAATGAGCGTCCATTTTTTTGCGAATTTTCGCTTTTCGCGTTCCGGATCCCTCGCGAATTGCGCTGTCACGGCAACAGTGCAGACGGAAACGCACCCTGCTCCTCAAATCAATGATTGCATATTTAATTAATTAAGCTGGACAGTTAACGACCAACTGAAGCGCCTTCGGCCTCCGCGACCTCCCACTCCAAGTGCATTGTGGGTCTCAAAGCAGATCAGCTCCTCCAGACGGCGCCCGGGGCGGCGGCGGTCCGCCTCGGTGTCACCTCTTCGTCTTATCTCGTCACGCAAGTCACTCAACACTTGCCGCTTTTTTTTTTTTTTTTTTTTTTTTACTGGAACCTTCAGGATTTGGGATTTTTCGTCTTTTGCCCGGCAGCACAAAAACCTGAAAACCTGAAGCGTGTTGGCATACGACTCTCCTTCCTCTTCAAACACATCATCATCCTCATCCACTTTTTAATTAATTGACATTTTAATGTCGTCTCCGATAAAACAAAGTGGTTTCATTTTTAGAAGTAGTAACAGATGGAAAGTCAAGGTGCGTTCGTGGACTGCATGAAAGTGTCGGACATTTTTTTGCGCGCTGTGGCCCTTAAACACAACGCAATCAACATTTTCTTTCATTAAAAAAAAGGGAAAAAATGGTTTTATCTGCACATCGTCGTAAATTAGAGATTTATAATGCCGAGAATCATGAATATTAACTAATTAACTGGAGTACTCATGTCAAGCTGAACATTTGACTAATGGCCCTTGAACGCAACACATGAACACATGATCTGATCCAACTCAGTAAAATTGAGTTGTTGTTGTTGTTGTTTTTCTTTTGTTATTCCCAAAAGTATCTGGAAGTAGTGCAGTTGCGTTCAGGGATTGCATAAAAGGGTTAGTTATTCAGAGCTGTAGAAAGACACGTCATTGATGCTAAAACGTAAAGAAGCCTCCATTTCTAAATATGACCTCATTAACTGGCGCAGTTGACAAGAGGAGCACGGAGAGCTTAACGTTTGACAGCCCTTGAACACAACACAATGAGCACGTTCTCTGATCAAACTCAACATAGAGGATCATCATTATTCATAAATAGCGAATTCACTGGAGGAGCACTGTAACGTTTGATGGCTCTTGAACACAACACAATGCGCGTGCAACTATAGCTGAAAGTCGTAGAGTTGCGTTCAGGAACTGCGGGAAAGACCCGATTGATGCTGAGACCTTTTTCATTCATAAATAGGAAGCAATCAAGTCGAGGCGTCCAGAAAAAGAGGAGCATGTGAAGTTTCTTCGATGGCACTTGAACGCGACACAATGAACATATTCCAGTCGAAGTTGCGTTTAGGGACCGAGGGAAAGTCTCAGTAAATTAGAGATGTTGACCGAGGAAGTGTCCTTGAACACGGCACCAAATTTCCCATACCTTTGAACGTGACATTCAGCCTGACGGCGCGAGGGGCGTGGCGCATCCCGCTCGGTAAATCCGCCCGGCGACCGGCCCGCCCGTCACGTGACGCGCGATTCGTTTGACCTCCGCTCGACCTGGAATTGAAACCTCGATCCCGACGGCCGACCTTCGCGGCACGCTCTGTGCCTGCGTACACGCGCCAAAACACACATCTTACTTCCGTCGCTGACAAGTGCGGCGCGGCTCGCTGAACTTTACGACGCACGTGCGCACGCACACGCACACGCCGTGTGTCAAGCTCTTTAAATTGCCATCAAGTCACCGGGCCCAACTTTACGACGCACTTTCAGCTCATGTTTTTAATGCACACACACAAACACACACGGGTGCACAAACAGACAGAAACTCACTGACAGAGAAATACACGTCCATATGTAGACACACACACATACACAGATGCGCACGCGTTCAGACGCATACACGCATGCTTGTCGTCAGTCGAGTTTGTGCGACAAACAGGACAGCGAATCAAGTTTTGCGAGCCGCCGCTAAACGTGACGCCTTAGCTAGCGTCATGATGATGATGAGGATGAGGATGAGGATGAGGATGACGAAGATAAATGATTTGCCCCCATAGAGAAAAAATGATTTTGCAATTTTGGGTCATTTTGGAATTTTTTTTATTTTTTTTTTCGCATTGATTTTGTGAAGCATACTGATCCTACGACCATCGAATGTTGCATTATCAATGATGAATTTGTTGAATACTTCTTCCGGGAGCTCCGCCAGCTGACGTCGATGCGGAACGTCGTCATCACGCGACAGCGAATGACGTCGTTAACGGCGGCCAAGTTTGCTTCTGAACTGTTTTTGTCCCCACGAACCCTTTTGAGATCTCAAAAGGTACTTTTGGACCTTTTGTTGTTGTTTGCTGTTTGTGGTGCCGAGCCGAGCCTTTTCTTGGCGTAGTGTTCCTCAAAGTGTGGTACGCGGGCTCCCGCTAGCGGTACGTGAAAGAATCACTGACTTAAATACGAATAAAAAGGATGACTTTGAAAACAAGAAATCTAATTAGAATGAATTAGAATGAAGCTTGTAGCTATGCAGCCCATTCAAACGTATTTTAAAATGTTTTACCTTTTAAGCACAGCGTATTTTTTAAGTACAGTTCAGTTGTATTTAACTTTTACGTACAATGAATCTAACTGTGAAATTTTAATGTAGTACAACTTTTATTTCACTTTTATGTGCAATGCATTTTTTATGTTGACGACGAAGAATATTGCCGCTAGTGGTCTCTTGCCGTTTGTCTCCGATATAAACGAAGAAGAAGAGACTCAGTAAATTGCTGTAATATTGGTCAATCTTTGCCGAGGATAAACGAATACGCCTGCGAGAGTTGTGATATTATCTGTCTGAATGTGTTCAGTTATCCGTTGCTTCAAGTATTGTCAAACCACGACTATCCATGCTAACGGGGTTAGCATGTCAAAGGGCTTTGCCATGATATGTTAGCATTCAGTTAGCAAGGGCCGTTGTTCCGGCAACGTAGTTTAGTTCGCTTGCTTGAAGATTTCACAGGTGATCCTTTGCGTTTGCAGGCTGCAGGCGCTCCGCAAGGAGAAGTCTCGGGACGCGGCGAGGTCGCGGCGCGGGAAAGAGAACTTTGAGTTCTACGAGCTGGCCAAGATGCTTCCGCTGCCGGGCGCCATCACCAGTCAGCTGGACAAAGCGTCCATCATACGCCTGACCATCAGCTACCTGAAGATGAGGGACTTCGCCAATCAGGGGGACCCCCCCTGGAACCTGCGCATGGAGGGACCGCCCCCCAACACGTCCGTCAAAGGTACAAGCAGCGTGTGCCTGCGCGCGCGCGCGTGCGTGCGTGCGTGCGTGTCCACGACGTCGCGTAAATATCGCACAGTGGCGCCTTGAGGTACAAGTTGAATTTGTTCAAAGACCACGCTCAGAACACGGAACACACAAATCATCGTTCCGCATTGAAATGATTTTTTAGAATGAATGAAAAAAAAAATCTCTTCCAGCCACCAGCAAAATACAACAAAAACATTTGTTATGTTTTTGGTAAGAACTACTGTAAATCGACAGCAATTACATCATTAAAAAGAATGTAAAGAATTGAACAGCTTTTGCTTTAACTCATTGGACATTGTGCCGCTCCTTCTTGTGTGTGTGCCTTGCCTTGTCCATCCGGGGGCAGTATAGTTCTGACATACAGATATACGTACATTTAGATGGTCGCAACGCCTTAGTAAGCCGCAGTAATATTAGCCGTTCTTCGCAGATAAAGAATATAGTGGCTACGGAAAGTATTCAGACCCCCTTAAATGTTACACTCGTTATAATGTTGCAGCCATTTTTTACCTTGCAGCCTTTTTTTTTTTTTTTTTTTTTTTTTTTTATACCTTGCAGCCATTTTTTACCTCATTAATGTACACACAACACCTCATATTGAGAGAGAAAAACAGAATTGTTGATATTTTTGCAGATGTATTAAAAAAGAAAAAGTGAAATATCACACAGCCGTAAGTCTTCAGAGCCTTTGCTGAGTATTTAGTCGAAGCCCCTTTCGAGCTCATACAGCCACGAGTCTTTTTGGGAATGATGCAACACGTTTTTCACACCTGGATTTGGGGATCCTCTGCCGTTCCTCCTTGCAGCTCCTCTCCAGTTCTGTCAGGTTGGATGGTGAACGTTGGTGGGCAGCCATTTTCAGGTCTTTCCAGAGATGCTCAATTGGGTTTAAGTCAGGGCTCTGACTGGGCCATACAAGAACAGTCACAGAGTTGTTGTGAAGTTACTCCTTCGTTATTTTAGCTGTGTGCTTAGAGTAATCGTCTTGTTGGAAGGTGAACCTTGGGCCCAGTCTGAGGTCCTGAGCACTGTGGAGAAGGTTTTCGTTCAGGATATCCCCGTACTTGGCCGCATTCATCTCTCCTTCGATTGCAACCGGTCGTCCTGTCCCTGCGGCTGAAAAACAACCCACGGCGTGATGCTGCCACCGCCGTGCTTCACTGTTGGGACTGGATTGGACAGGTGATGAGCAGTGCCTGGTTTTCTCCACACGTGCCGCTTAGAATTAAGGCCAAAAAGTTCGATCATGGTCTCATCAGACCAGAAAATCTTATTCTCACCATCTTGGAGTCCTTCAGGTGTTTCTTAGCCAACTCCATGCGGGCTTTCGTGCGTCTCGCACCGAGGAGAGGCTTCCTTCCGTCAAGCCACTCTGCCATAAAGCCCCGACTGGTGGAGGACTGCGGTGATGGTTGACTTTCTTGAACTTTCTCCCATCTCCCGACTGCATCTCTGAAACCACAGTGATCTTTGGGTTCTTCTTGACCTCTCCCACCAAGCCCTCTTCTCCCCCGATGGCTCCGTTTGGCCGGACGGCCAGCTCTCGGAAGGGTTCCGGTCGTCCCGAACGTCTTCCGTTTCAGGATTATGGAGGCCACTGTGCTCTTAGGAACCTGAAGTGCAGCAGAATGTTTTTTGTAACCTTGGCCAGATCCGTGCCTTGCCAAAATTCTGTCTCTGAGCTCTTCAGGCAGTTCCTTTGACCTCATGATTCTCAGTTGCTCTGACAAGCAGTGAGCTAGAAGGTCTTCTATAGACGGGGGTGTGGCTTTCCTAATCGAGTCCAATCAGTATCATCAAACACAGCTGGACGCCAATGAAGGTGGAGAACCATCGCAAGGATGATCAGAAGAAATGTCACAGCAAAGGGTCTGAATACTTCTGGCTGTGTGATATTTCAGTTTTTCTTTTCAATAAATCTGCAAAAATGTCAACAATTCCTTTTTTTTCTGTCAATATGGGGTGCTGTGTGTACATTCATGAAGAAAAAAATGAACTTCAATGATTTTAGCAAATGGCTGCAATATAACAAAGAGTGAAACATTTAAAGGGGCCCCTTTTAAAGACACACAGCTAACAACAAAAATTACAGTAATTACACTTTATCAAAACAGTTTATTGCTTGATATTCTCTTTTATTCATGTTTTTATACTATGCAGTGTTATTTTCTTGATTAAAAAAACATGTTAATGTGTTTTGGGGAGGCTGGAACGGATTAGCTTGAGTTGTAGCCAAGCGAGTACCTCGTTCTGAAATCCGTCGCGCAGCTCTTGCACGAGACGGACAGACAGACGGCCGAACGGGCTGTTAGCTGGTGTGCTCACAATTCTTGTTGTCCTGTCAAGCCACATTAGCTTTGAATTTGTGCTGAAGTAGTGAACACTTGTGAAGTTACAAGTGGACTTTACCTTTGAAATCAACAACCGCAGCAGCCTGTGTGTGTGCATGGCGTGCGTGTGCGCGTTGATGTCTGCGCGCATACCGGCATCTCCAAAGGAAGGCGGCGCATACGGTTGCCTCGCCGCAGCAGATGGTGTCATTGTTGTCAGCACTTTGAAGAGCCGCATGCATTTTAATGAAACTAATGAAACTAACCCAAACACCTGCGTGTGTGTGCGTGTACTTGTGTGTGTGTGTGTATATACGTCATGGTTTTGTGACAGTTTTTCTCACGATCGCATATGAGGAGACACTTTGATTGCCATCTTTCCTGTGGACGCACAAAAGTTGGATGAACTTACTCAGACGTACCACCCTAACCACTCCACACCCGCGGGGGGCAACAGAAATTGTGTATTTGCCAAGGAAAGACGAGACGTAAATGCTAACTTAGTAGCTCGTCATTAGACGTTCAACATGTTCCGCTCCAGGCCTGTTGGGGGCAGTATCAAGAGTTTTGAACAAGAAGGAAACGCTAAGTTCAAAACTTACTCAATTGGACCTAATTTGAGCATTTTCCCTCTTTTCTGATTAAAACCAACAAAGGCCTGATTGCAGGGTGTTCCAAAAGTTGATCCTGAGCAATTATCCTGAGGTGTGTTCAAGGTCCTGAGTATTCCCAAATCTGCTGGGAAAACGTAAATGTTCAGCTTGTTCAATATTTGCCAACAACTCAACAAGTCCTCTGTGATCGTGGCGTGAAACGACGATAGCCAGTCGGGAAGCTTGCTCTCGCCGGGCAGAACGGAGTTCAACTGCTCGTGTTGAGCGTTTGCAGACGCGGCGGGACCCGGCCGGAACGGAGAAAAACGACATTTGCGACTCACGCCCGCACGCTGAGCGATCGCGTGCTGCACATCTGCTGACGCGCTGCGACGGAAAACTGCGAACTTTTACTTTTAGGAAGCCATAAAAACACGGGTTGCTACAAAAACGAGTAAATGGGTGGGATTTGGAGGAGTTCAGCTGGCCCCGTTCACTTGGAAGTACTTGGCGCGCGCTCCGTATGTCCTTCGCATCCGTTTTGCTGACAGAGAGGAACAATCTTCGCTATTTCATCTACAGGAAATATGAAATGATAAACATAATGAAGTGTCGTTGTGAAACACAGCATCTGTATGCTGTACACAATATTTGTATTTGGCTTAATGTGTCAAATCATCAGGTCATGCAGCACAACAGCAGCAAGGAAAACTACTGCAATGCTAACAGTTAGCCTAGCTTCTAGTTCTATTTCTACCATTACCACTAATACTACTACTGCTTGTACTGCCACTACTTCTACTAATACGACTACATTATCACTAATACTACATGTCAGAATCAGAATCAGAATCAGATGATTCTGATTCTGCTTTACTACCACTACTTCTACTACATTACCACTACTACTACTACTACTAGTATCACCTCAACCACCGCTGCCACCATTGGAAGGAAAACAAGGTGTGTGAAGGTAAATGGGGTTCAGTCCAACCACTGTCCTAAAGACCTGGGAGTGCCACAGGGATCAGTTTTCGGTCCAATATTGTTCTCAATTGACATAGACCTCCCGAATTGCTGTCAGGCTGTAAACTGCCAACTGTATGCTGATGATACTGTCCTCCATGTCTCTGCTAAAACACCGAGTCTGGCTGAACAAGAGCGAACACAAGCCTTATTTAAAATCAACAACTGGCGAGAGGAGTCTCATTTAACATTAAATGTAAAGAAATCCGTTTCCATCTGCTTCGCAATTAAAAAACGAATGGTGCATATCAACAGTCAGTTAATCAAACATGTGAATGAAACAAAGTACTTGTGTATTATTCTGGTTAATAATGTAGAATTTTAAAGCTAGCCACTCACGTTAAAAATGTATGTAAAAAGGTCAAAAAGAAACCTGAACTGTTTCCGTTTCATCAGACGAGACTTGTCTGTAGATGCCGCTCGCATATACGCGCCTGCCAGGCTTTTCTCTCATTTTGTCTTACTGCATCACATGCTGGTCACAAACATCACCGGCCACAATGAAACTGTCATCTCACTTCATAAACAGACAATTAAGGTAATGGGCAAAAAGCCGATACGATGGCCTCTATAACGATCCGTATTCATAACAGCGGGGCCCCCGAAGCTTACAACCGAGGTCTGCCGATAAAACCAGACCTTTATTCAACCGAAAGAGCACTGAACAGTGGGCATAATCAATTGTAAAACCAGAACATCAGCAACAAAAATCTAGACAGGTGAACAAACGTGAGAATAACACAAACAGACGATTTAGATGAGCGGCGCACGACCGGCGGCAGATACCGATAGAACAAGAAGGACTTCCCTCAACTAAAGTGCAACAAGAAAACGAACGACGAAAAGTATATAAACACCGCAAGGGACTCACTCAAAGAGCGCAAAGGACGCAAAGAAACAACAAAGAGAAGTTGAGCAAAACAATGACGAAAACTTACTACTCGATCTACGCTACACAAGTATAGAGAGACTAAGACAGGAGACTAAAAAAGCGATTCAAACGTGAGAACAGAAGGTACTTCAAAATGACCGAGAAGGACTACTGAATCTTACACGACGACGATACACAAGCACAAAGCAACTGCTGAGTAGTAAACAATAGTCGGGCGGGCATCTGCCTCCAGTTTCCCCCGCTGATTGTCACGTGGCGCAAATGCGCTCGGGAGGCTCCGCCCATCCACGGCAGCCACTGGGAAAAACCCAAACACACGAACGGGCAGCGTCACTGCAAAGTCAGAACAAAGCGCAAACTTTTTCCCTTTGACTGAATACTTCTGCGCCATCGCCAGTTTTCAACTCTCATCAGCAGAGATGAACCACTCGAGGCTCCGGCGAAGGGGATCGTTTGGATCCTCCCAATGCCGAAGACCTCATTTGGACACTCGACTTTGTCCTTGAAAGGAGTTCGCTTCCCAGTGACTTGAAGCAGGAGACTGGTCCTAAAACGTTTGACAGGGGCCAAAAAAAAATGCCTTCAAAGCTGCTCACGTCACCGTTTCGATGTTTAACATTGAAACTACTTGCTACGACGCTGACTTTAAATATCGACCGAGTGACTTGTTTGCACGTACAATCCTCTATTTGATGTACTTTGTATTATATGGTAGCAGACATGCTCCCCGCAGACTGAGGTGACACCCCACGGTTTGCTGTGAGACTCCCACAAGAAGAGGCCGAGTGGACCCTAAAGTAATTAGCGGGTCCCCTCGAAATCCTGGTTTACAGTCATCGAAGCGTCCTTTCGTCGTTTCAACTCACAACAGCCCAAAAGGGACCGATCGACGATGGAATGCAAATACAGCAACAACCGATCAACTTAATATTCCAAAGTGCACGTAAGGCGCCGCCCACTGGCGTTTGAGAGTACTGCAACCCGTGAACTCTCGTTTGATGTTTGACCAAGGATAAATGTCTGTTTTGATATTTTGCAAACGCTGCAGAAATATTCCAAGTGTATGCCTTGAAGTCCGCGTCAGTGGCAACTTTACAAGCGCAATTGCGAGATTTTGAGAATCGTTTGTCTTGATTTGATTCATAAGCAGTTGATTTGCCAAAACTAAAGTACAAACAGTCGGTCCGATAGGCTTGACCTCTGAGTAAAGAGGGTACCAAGTTGAGGTTATCTTATATGAATATATGATTTTAAAGCCATTTGATCAAATTTGTAGACAAGATTCAAGCTGACGGGTGCGGTCCCCTCCGTCCCTCTTGCGCACGCCGACCGCCGCGACTACTCCTACTACCATCAACACGACGACTACTATTACCGGCCCTGCTACGAAGGCCACTGTTACCACGACGACTACGTGACTATTACTACGACTGCCACCGCGTGTACCGCTTCTACCACCGGGACTCCTCCTACTCCTGCTGCACTGTTCCCAAACTTTGTGAAGTAGAAACATACTGTAGACTTTTGGAATTGTCTTCACTGAGCAATATGAGCACAAACTCCCCCCCCCCCCCCCCCCCCCACACGCCTGCCTGCCCTTTGCGTTAATTGACCCATCAGTTGCTCTTCTGCAGTTGAGTGTTGCAGCTTTTGACTTGCTGTCCCACACTCTCCACATCTGCTGCGCCACACAAACAAGCCTGACCTTTGCAGCATCCCGTGCGTGTTTGTGTGTGCGCGCGGGCGTGCGTATTACAGGCTGACACGGGAGCGGGTGTCGACTCCCGCTCGCTCCCGCTCCCGAGTGTCGAAAGAAAATTGCGCCTTATCCCACAGACTGAGCGGAAATTTTACGGACCCCCGCCCTCACGTTTTTTTTTCCTGTTTTCCTGTTTTTTTTTGTTTTTTTTTTTCTTTTTTTCCTGTTTTCCTGTTTCTTCCACATAAATGTATGAAATGAACAAAGGTTGTATTAAAAATAAAATGGAACTGCATGGCGGTTTGACTCGCGTTATGTTTTCCACTTGTTCTCCCGCCCAATCCCGCGATTGACGGTGAAATTCCTTTCCCGCGACCCGGTGGGAAACCCCACAAATGTTAGCCTCGAGCGTGTTTTACAGTATTGCAGTGTGGAGGAATGCGGGAAGGGCTGCACAATGAATTGAATATTCATTGTGATGGCGATTTTGGCTGCCGGGATGAAATGAGCCTGATCGTCGGTGATTTTTGACATTTCAAATGCTTCGTTTGCAGCAGCGCCCGCAATCCGGTCAGCCAGCCGACGTACGGTTAAGGCTTCGTTATGCGCCGGTGGCCAACTTCAAAATAAAAGTCAAAAAGGGCACCGATGTCCAACGTCGTCAAATCGGAAAGTTTGATTTCGAAGTTGGCCCCCTCAGCACGTCGTCACGGTAAGACACGACGAGCGATCGCGGTCGCGGCCGCCTCGACCTCCGCTTTTCGGCCGGCCCGACCGCATTGAAAATCCCGGAGTAGACGGAGAGGGAAATCACGATCGCTGAGTTCTTTTCAGCGCGCGGCTGACCGACGACCAACGGAGACGTACCGCATTTGACAATTGGCTGTATTGACTTTCAAATGAAAAGTGATGTTTTTGCCTCTGACGCATGAACTCTGTTTGCTTCCGTTCACTTGCAATCGTGACTGCGCTTTGTCGTCACATTTTTTCGGGTACATTTATTTTGTATTATTATCGATCATTTATTCTTATTTAAAGATTTGTTTTGAACTGAAAGCTGTTCCATATTGTTTTCAATAAAAATAAATATTTTTTCCCTAACGTGAGGAAAAATCATGATTCCAATATTGATCAAAGTCATCGTGATTGATATTATTTTGGGCATAATCGCGCAGCCCTAAATGTGCGTGTTTTTGACGATCACCAGCGTGCGTGTGTGCGACAGCCGCAAATTCGCATTATGCACGCGCAGAGCAGCGGACACCAAAACGACACACCAGACAATCAACACGCACACGCACACACACTCGTGTGTGTCTGTGTGCGTGTGTGTGTGTGCATGTGTTTTTATGTACTGGTGTTTGTGTGTTTGCACAAGTGTGAAAGTGTGTATTTCGATGCGCGTGCGTGTGCGTGCGTCAGGTGGTTGATCGCGCCGTCTGGTGCAAGTGCGTTTTCTTGTTCTGCTCGTCACGATGGGTCGCTGACACAGATAGATGAACAACGATACGCTGCAAAAACTCAAATCTTACCAAATGATTTCTTGTGTCAACATCTTCTTCCTGTACTTATTCTTAAGAGCGTTTTGAATGTTCAGCAAGAGAAAATGATAGAAGATCATTTTTGAAGAATTGTATTCAGTGAATCCATACTCGTTCCATTGCAGATTTTTTATCATTTCCCCTATGCTGATTGTAAACCGCGGCACGGTGGCCGACCGGTTAGAGCGTCCGCCTCACAGTTCTGAGGACCCGGGTTCAATCCCCGACCCCGCCTGCGTGGAGTTTGCGTGTTCTCCCCGTGCCCGCGTGGCTTTTCTCCGGGCGCTCCGGTTTCCTCCCGCATCCCAAAAACATGCGTGCGAGGTTGATGGGAGACTCTAAATTGCCCGTAGGTGTGAATGTGAATGTGAGTGCAAATGGTTGTTTGTTTGTATGTGCCCTGCGATTGGCTGGCACAGGACAGGAGACAGGAGCTTTCCACAAAGTCAAGCTGCGTCTCATGCAGACTAAACGATGGCAGAGCGAGCGAGTGAGGGATGACGAGAACAAAGAGAAAAATGACAACAGCTGCGTAGCGTCGCCGGCGTAACGTCGGGAATCTCGTCTCGTAATCCATCGTCTTTGTAGCAGCGGCTGATGTTTTTATGATGCGGCAAGCCGGCCGGGCTAACGGCTAATGGCTCGCTATCCGTTTATCCATTACGCGCCTTGAACACGCTAACTAGGGTTAGGAACGTTAAACCGATGCGAGCGGCCGTCCGTTCGTAAAGGCGAGAGATACGACCGTATCGGTAGCGGACTCCTTAATCGATCCAAAATCCTTCAATACATCGTTTTTTTGGCGGTGAACCGGATATCGCAAAGCTAAGAATCGGTTGACTGAGGCTTTCCAGTTTTCATGTCTTAAAACCAGCGCGAGTGCAGCGGCGTCCTCGCTTGAATGGCAACCTCGGTGCGAGACCCCGTTTGTTTGTGCAGATTATTTTGTCGACAAAAATAAATTGTCGTGGTCTCTTTCAATAACTAGTTTATTTTGATATTTTTGAATATTGTACGGAAGATAATTTTGTCGTTTATTCTTTAAAGTGCCGTAAAGCAACGATGTTCAGTCTAAGTCAAGGTTCTTTTTGCTTAACGTCTATGTTATGGCATTGTTTCGCAATCGAATCAAATGGCTCCCATAAGGAAACCGAATCGTGTCTGACCGATCTGCCTTTCGATATTTCTTCGTATGGAACGGCAACCCGCATTTCTCGACCCGAACTGTATCAAATCGGCCTCACGCCGCAGATTCCGAACGCTAACCCCGACTCGCCGAAGCTGGGCGGGTAGCTTGTGGTGGCACGATCGAGGCCTTTGCCCTCATCCGCAGCTTTTTATTACTGGTCCGAGGGAGAGTGGGCGGTCCCAAATGTAGTCCCCCCCGGATCTACCAGGAAGCGTACCGATTGGTCACAAGCAGGTTTCAGGTTTTCTGTTTGAACGTCAGGATGTTGACGAGCCGCTCGCGAAGTAAGCAGGGAGCGATTTGAGATGTTTTGATTCTCGCGTCTGGCGCAGCGAGCGAGAACGCGTCGTAATTAGAAAAGTCATTAATGAACGCTGATGAAGCCCGCAGGCTTTTGCATAACTACATTTACGCCAGGAAATTGCTTTGGGCGGCGACCGCGCGCCTTCTTTTTTCGTCTTGTCGCAACCACACGAGGAACATAATCGCCATGGAAACAATGACAGCAAGCCCGCACGCAACTTTATTTTGTCGGCGTACACAAAAGCCCCGCGGGGGCGTCGTCACGCCGCAAAGTGGCGTAATGGCAGAAGATAGGCCGCCGTTGTTTGTGAAAGACGTTCGGGCCAATTAAGTCCCACGCGCGCCCGCTTTTCAGTGCGACGGCGCCACTTTGTCTCGACGAGAGGACACGCTAATGCGCACGCTAATCTACACGCTTCCAACACGGATTGCTGCACTTTTCACGATTGATAGTGAATCATTCTCGAGTTTGATGCCTCTCCCGGCTGAAGTTTACGCTCACACTAACCCTAAAACCGAGAATTTCACGCTGTGTATTTGAAACCACATTGCTATTAAAATGAGCTCCCACTGACCACCGCTGACCTCTACGACTGAAATACAGTGGTATACATTGATCATTTATTCCTATAAGTTAAAAAAACGATTTTGTTGAGACCATCATTTGTTTTAGCGTGCGCAAAGCATTCTGGGAATGATGACGTAGAACGACTGTTGTAAAATTGCTTCGTCGTTGCTCTCTGCGGAGCCAAGCTAGCCGCTTGCCAGCAACTTTTAGCGTCAGCGAAAAGAGCGCCATAAAATGCCACACTGCGCAATTTCCAATCGGGACGGAGTGCAAAAAAAGGGAGGGAAGCATTCGTAGCGTTCCCGAAGAGAGAAAGTTGAAGAGTTGAGCTGTGCCGCCGAAGAAGGGAAACAATCATAGGAAGAAAATGGCTGATATCACAAAACAAATGAAATATTATAATTTAGGATGACATGATTTTAATGCTAAAGTAGCGTATATTGGTTTTCTCCAGGCACTCCGCTTTCCTCCCACATCCCAAAGACACGCGTGCTAGGTTGACTGAAGACTCTAAATTGCCCGTAGGTGCGAATGTGAGTGCCAACGGCTGGTCGAGAAAATGGATGGATGGATGGAGCGCATATTGGTTTTGGATAAGAACGCAATTAATTTCAGAAAAGAATACAACGGAAGCAAACGCATGCGTTTACTTCGGCTTACGTTTAACGTTACAATCAAGCGGTCATCTTTGTCTCGGAAAGGGGCACCGCGTCTCTTTTTATGTGTGGAAAATTGCGGAAAAGTGACGAAAAAAATGACGAAAAAATTATAATAATAACAATGGTTATCGAATGACAAATCACCATCCGTAAAGAAAAATAGCACGTCAAAATGTGCCTGAATAGGTTCCAGCGTCTCGAGCTAGTACAAAGTTGGAATTTGCTTTCCCCAAAGATGATTCGGCACAAATTATGTCCATTCCGGCAACGGTTGTCAGGCTCTACTCGGTTGACCCGGCGACGGTCCGCGTCCGGCATCTCCGGAGGAAAGGAGGCGGCTTTAGTCGAAGAAGGAGAGGCGCAAAAAGTCAAAACCAAAGAGATGCAAAAAGAAAGGAACTTTTCCCGCCGCAACGGGTGCAGCGAACCGGCTGCGTGGTTGACATTTGATTGTCGAGCATGAAATAAAAAAAAAAATGGACGTGCGCATGGGAAGTTGTTTGTTGTATTATTATTATTTCTATTGTTTATTTTTTAGTTACAGTTATTCAATCAACCTACTATTTAGTATGACAAACATAACGAGCAAATAAATAAATACAAAAATAAACAGAATTGATAAATGAATAAGTCATTTAAAATAATTGATTCCTGGGCAAAACATTAATGCAACAATACTAAAATAAGTTTCATGTTGTATTTTAAATGTAAAATATATAAGTCTAATGAATTAACCATGCTTCAATCAAATAAAAAGTGTTCACTTTGGATGTAAAATGATTGCCTTTATGAGTTGATTTATTATTTGTTATAATTGTTTTTATTTGTTTTCCCAGTTTATGTTATTTTTAACAATTAATCAACCTGTCATTTCATCATAAAAATGACTGGAAAATAAAAATAATAATAAATAAAAAGTAAATCATGTTCAAATAACTCACGTCAGGAGAAAATGGCTAAATTGTGTCGTTGGCAAATTGTTTATTTGACTGATATTTATTTCATTATTTGCGATGAATAAACGTACATATTATTTGGTCATATAAATGACACAGAAATCAATTTAAAAGATACAAATAAAAATCACCATTTTGGGTTGTAAAAAAAAAAAAAAAAAAAAAACGAGTTCTAAATGAATGCAGACAACATTCGGTGGGCGGCAGTTTGGAACATTTGCCCTTCCGTGCGCTTCAAGGTCACCTTGTGCTCGCACAAGTGACTCAGCACCGTAAACAAGATTCAAACGTCCGCCCTCGCCATCATCATCCTTAGTGATGTCATTACATTTGATGCTTAGTGACAGTGAAGCAAAGCCTCACTCCTGACCTTCATGACGACCTTCGGTGAGCACGGCTGCTTTAAAGCCTTGTCGCGCACACGGCCTGCATTTATTGTGTTTGTGGGAGCGTCGGAGGCCGCGAAGATGAATGAATGAGAGGAGATCGAGCGGCGGAGAGGAAGAGGGAGAGGGCGAGTTTGCGGCGTGGGGGAGCGGGGGGGGGGCGCGTTCGCCGGCCTGTGAAGTTACGACGCCATTTGAAGAGGCGCTTAGCGGCCGGCCCATTTGCTCATAACGCTCCTCCTCCTCCTTCGCGCCGTCCTCCGCCGATCCGCCTCCATCGCAGCTTCCGTGTTTTCTTCCTCCCGATTTGCCGAGACGGAAGCCGACGGCGTGCGAATTTCCCGGCAGGTTGTGTTGACAGTGCAGGGCTGCGCGATTGTGGCCAAAATGATTATTATTTCAAGCGACCGCCCCCCCCCCCCCCACCCGACCTCGGACGAGCGCTGAATGGATGATGATTTGGATCCAGATTGTAATCCCCATGAAATATATCGCAATTATTCCTCATCTGTCGCCGACAATGAAGACGAGCGGAAGTGGACGTCGACGCCACGAAAGTCACATTTTCACAAGTCAAAGTCACAACTTTGATGCTCTTGAAAACATTCATTGATGAAAAACAGCGAACTGATTGTGCCTCCAGAGAACCAAAGACTCGCTTAATCGATTAGCATTCATATAAAAGACCAAACAAGCTTCATTTGTCATTATTGCATCATTTCCAGCGTCTCACACACACACTTGGCATCAATAAACACGCCTTCCTTTCGGAGAGGAGACAAAGTAATTACGAGGCTGTCAAAAGTGTGTTTGTGAAGTTCCAAGTCCCGTTTTTACTTTGGACTTTTTCGCCTTCACCAACAAACACAATGAATTGTGTCGTGCAGTTTTCAGTGTGGACGAGCTTTTATCGCGCGGTTATCAACTCACATCAGTTGCGTGCGCGCGTGTGTGCACGTTTTCCCATAAGAGGCCCGGGATGAGCATCATTCATCATGGTTGTACTGTACCAGATAGCTTATCGCGTATGTAACGCACACACACACGCAGACGCAGCGGGAGTTATTATTATTGTTGTTGTTGTTGTTGTTTTTTTCAATTTGGCGCTTTGAGATAAAACTTCGATTGTCAAGCCAGGAAACGTTCTGCTCGTTGATCACGTCACGTGTCAACAGGTGTGCGCGCGTGCCCGTGCGAAAAGCCTATTCTCCCGAAAAGAAGGGCTCCCATAAGGGTCCCCTTATGTTTTGGCCGGCTCCGGCGAGAGGCGGGGCACGCCCCGGATCGGTCGCCGGCCAACGGGAGACACGTATTGACGAACGCGCTCACAATCGCAGTTCTTGCTCTTCAATCTAGCGAAAGTGCTGACGCATTTTTGGAACGTGGGAGAACCCGCTTTTTCTCCGGGTTACCCAGCTGACGCCCGAACGCTGGAATCGAACCCGCAACCTCCAAACTATGAAGCGGACATGCTAACCACGAGGTCACCGGGATGCCCAAAAGAAGATGTTTTGGGGAAAAAGGATAATCAGAACAAGAAAACCTTTTATTCGTAAGCGCCTTTCGTGGGCCTCGAGGACACTGGAGATCAATCGTAGGCGACCTCGAGCGGGCGGCTTAGGCCTTTGGATTCCAAGGCGGCGAAAGAGAGCGAGGCGCGGACCGGGGCGGCCACGCCGAGGAGCTCGGACGAGGTCCCGGGCGAGGTGTAACTCAAATTGCGCTGAAGTCGCCCAAGGACGCGCTGACCATTTTGCTGATTTCGCCACCACTCGGAGGGAAGCCAAATATTCTCCAAAAGTTTTGAGAAAAACTTGTGTCCTCTCTTTCTCAAAAAGAAAGTTGCGGCTTTTCGAGAAAAAAAAGGAGTTTTATCCAAAAAAGACAACTATCCTTGTAGTAGAAAGACATACATTTCCCTGAAAATTGTACATATTTTGCGTCAGCTCCTCCTCCGACCCGCGGCGCCGCTGCCTGTCGCGCTTCCCGTGACGTCATCTTCCGCCGACATCGCGACGTCCGTTCTGCAACGAGAGCTGATCCGGCTTTGGTTCCTTTGGAACCTCAGAGGTGAAGAACACGAAGAAGAAGAAAGCGACACGGATAAAATTCCCACGGACGAACTACTAGTGCGCTCCTTCAGCTGCGAGACTCGCTCGCTTCTCACACACCAGCTTGTGTTAGAATGACGCTATTCTGGTGTTCCACTGATCCCCGTGCGGGTATTCAAGACTCGTTCGCTTCACCGCTGAGCCGTCACGGCGCTGCCTAATTACACTGTGCGTGTGTTACAGGAGGCTGGTTCCTAATTACTCGTCCGCACCCTGCGTTCCCCCATGCCAATAGCTTCCCGCCTCGCTCGACCCTCGCTGTGTGTGTGCGCGCCTTTGATGCCCAAATAAGCGGCCATCGCACGTTTTGTTTGCGTTGCTTTTCCGACAACACGCACGCACACGTCGCAATTTTCATGCGAAGAGCGAGAAACGCGACATTTTTATTCCCGGTGCCAAGTTTACGCAAGTGTTTAACGAGCAAAGCTACGGGTGATCGAAGCGCTGACCTGCGTCAACGTCAGCGGCGCGTGAAACCGGCTCACCGGCGGTCCGGACTCCGCACCGCCTCGAAAGCGTTCACTTTTCCTTGTAAATATTATCGAAGCGAAGTATTGGAAGTCCTTCAGCGAGTCAGTCCTTACCGCCGTGACGATTTGTGACCGTGCGCTTCGGTATGAATGATGTACCCACAATACGTCGCGGCCTTAACGCGCCAGTAAAACTCGATTCTTAAGGTGTAAATAAAAAAGTAACAACAATCAAGGACATTTTTTACAAAGGAAAATAGCCCAAATAGTGTGGCGACGGCGAAGCTGTGCATTTCTATTGACTGCACCTTCACTGTGGATCGTATGATAAACATCCAGCTCGCAGTCGTCAGACAGCTCGCGGCAAAATGCGATCGGACCGCTTGCTCGTCGTTCGCTCCATTCAGTTTGATCGAGTAACCGTAATCCGATTACTCTTCCGGATACGGTCATGTGTTACATTGCTCGTTTTGGAGCGGAGCCGCTCTCGTACGACAACAGACGGCCATTTGCCAGAAAAGACTTTTGAGACATAAAAACAGCAAAAACACAGTACGGACTCACTGAGCAATGAAACTTTACTGGTAACGTGGTGATGCCGATACTTTTTTCCCCCTTTTTGACAATTGTGCAAATGACGCAGAGTCCTCCAGCAATTTAGAACAGTTTGAAATGACTAATAGGCCAATAGTGACCATTGTGCAAATGGCGCAGAGACTTCAAGAAATTGAAGCCGTTTCAGGTGACTTGGAGTGCGATAATGTGGAACAGTGTCGATCGTGCGACCGGTGCAGATGCTTGTCGAGCACGAGTGGCCAATATTGGTCAACAACAGAAAGGCAAAAACTGGTTTTCCAGCTTTTCTGCATCATTTTTCTTTGAAGAAAGGGTCAGCTGGTTTCTAGCGCAATTCTACAGGGCTCCCTACCCACTTCGACAGGCGTTCTCTGTCCCGCGGCTTGTTGTTTTGAACGTGCGAAATGTTTTGGTTGGTAGGCACGCCTCTTCACAGAAGCTCGTATAGGATGCGAGCGACACCGTCCGTATATTCATCCAGGCTGCCAGTTGTTCCAAAGGCACTAAACAGCCTTGGAGTTCCTCGTAGATCCACTTCTTCGCTGATTTCACCACAGGCTTCGCTAGTTACAGGTTTTGCCTGCATGTTGGCGCGAAGTGACTTCAGCGGTGGTCAGACGAGCCCAGAGCTGCGCGGGCGATATGCCTTCTTTAGCCTGCAAGGAAATACGTTTGCGTGTTTGCATCAATACAAAGTGAGCAGTATTATCATTTGTTGTATCCGTTTTTTATTCATTTTATTTTTATGACTGCTGATGACAAATTGTGAGGGTGTACCTAATCAAGTGACGCCTGAGTGACCTTGCGTGACCTTCCCTTCGCCAGCATTTAGCCGCGTTGAAAGCGGGAGCCGAGTGAGACGTCGCCACCTGAACGCGACGCAATTTCTTCCTTTTACGATATTAGTCGTTAGGGGCAAGCTCCGCCTCCTCCTCGGTCCGTTAACGTCTCATTGGTCGACGTGAGCGTGTGCGTTCCAGTTGGCGCACGTGTCTTTGGCGTCGCTGCGAATTAAAACATTTTTATCTTGGAATAAAATGTTTCCACTTGACTTTGTTAGCGAAAGTAGCTCGTAAACTTCGACACATTTTTGGGAAACAAAACATGATCAAAGGGTTTAATTTTTAACAACCCTTGATGTGGGGGGTGCCGCGATCGGTCAACCGGGACGTCGAAAGCGAATGGCGTAACCAGCGGCCGCAAATTATTGACACGCGCGCTCGTCAAATTTTCAAGACGCAGAAAAGTTGGCTAATTAAAATGAAATAAATTTAAACGCCTGCAGCGCTAATGTCTTTTTAAACAGCCCAGGGAACACGCGTGTGTGTGTGTGCGTGTGTCATTAGCTTGTTAACACTTCAGATTATTAAGACGTTTATGCTAAAGTATGCTATGCTAATGCTAGCAGCTAGCCAGATAACCGCTGTTTGACTTTGGAAGGCAAAATTGAACACGCACATGCTAATTATAGTTAGTCTGGGGCTTTTTTGCTTTGCTTTTTGCTATGCTAATGCTAGCAGCTAGTTAGCTAACAGACTCCGCCATGTTTGACATGGAAATGTGAAATTTACTTGCCTTGATGGCCTGCGCGCGCACACACACGCACAATACATTAGACATTTGTGATGCTAGCAGTAGGTTGTTGTGTTTAACCA
Organism: Phycodurus eques; assembly: GCF_024500275.1. Classification (NCBI taxonomy): domain Eukaryota; kingdom Metazoa; phylum Chordata; class Actinopteri; order Syngnathiformes; family Syngnathidae; genus Phycodurus; species Phycodurus eques. The sequence continues at coordinate 33,090,120 of NC_084528.1, read as the reverse complement.
ATTGACTGTTTGTTTGTGTGTAGGGCAGGCTTTAACACACGCACGCACTGATGCGCACACGTGCACGCTCGTAGCTCAACGCTGAGAGCGTGGCCGCGGGGCGTTTATTGTTTGTGGACTTTTTCTTTTTATTTTATTTTGTTGTTTTGAAGTCTCCGCGGTCCTCTTAGTGCACCTTGTCTGTTTGATGATGAAGATGAAGCGTGCCCGGAATCATCCGACTTTTAAGCAGAGCGCAACGGCGGGCGGGGCGGGCGAGCGTTCAAATGAGCTGCCCGACGATCATTAATGGCGGCTAACTGCGCAGAGTCTGAATAAAGGGGAGGGGGCGGGGCCAGGGGGGCCACGGGTGCGAGGCTTGAAATTTGCCGTAATGAGGTCTGGAGGGAACACGCAAACACCTCAGGCCATGAAATCACACATGCGCACGCAAACACACACACATCCTGTCTCGCCACCCGTCTGTCCGCTTCCGATGCAAATTGTGGACACGTTCTTCCTCTACTTCCTGTTTCCGCGACTTCCTATTTCTTCCTCTACTTCCTCTTTCCTCGACTTCCTACTCTCGACTTTTGTGACTTCGCTAAATGTCTGCTTTTTTGCTGACATCCCATAATGCATTGTTGTTTTTTGTAAACACGTTGGTGGTTAGTGTGCTGAGAACAGGCGTGGGAGCGCGGTGCGGCAGTGGACCGACCGCTCACCATGGTGTGCGTGCGTGCGTGCGTGCGTGCGTGCGTGTGTGTGTGTGTGTGTTTCAGCCAACGCACTTTGTCGGTATCTGGAATTTTCTTTTTTCCCTCTCACATAATGTTGATTTGGATGGCAGTTGGATGTCAACCAATCTTATATCTACCACACACATGCGCGCGCACACACACAACAAACTGCAGTTGAAATGCATCATGGGAAATGGAGTTGATGATTTAATACTCCTATTTTGCCACTTTTGAACCTTAAATACGTCTTAAATATTTCATGTCGGTAATGTTGGCGATGATGTTTATTGATTGATGTATTTATTACGCACGATTAGCTCCTGTCAGCTAGCTGTCATGATAGCATAGCCCCGCGAGGGCCGATTAGCGTGACGCTAACCTGTAAACTGCGCAGCTGACCTCACTGGTTCCTCTTGTCCTGTGCAATGTGTGTTTGTCACGCCAGGCTGTGTGTGTGTGTGTGTGTATGTGTGTGTGTTTGTGTGTGCGGCTTTGCTTGTTTCAATGTGTCCGAGTCTCACCGGTCTTCTTCTGTCCTGTCCTGTGCTTTCTCTCTCCTCGTGTGTACTGTGTGTGTGCATGTGTGTGTGTGTGTTTCTGTGCATGTGTGTGTGTACACGCGCGTGTGTGTGTAGCAATCGGCAACCAGAGGAGGAGGACTCCCAGCACGTTGGCCTCGGACATCTTCGAGCCGCACCTGGGCAGCCACATCCTGCAGGTAGGACCGCGACACCGTCACGTGATCTTGGTACGCGACGCTGCAACGATCGGCGCCGCCCGCGACGTCACTAGCGAGGCTCCTCGGCTCGTTTCTTACCGACAAACTCATCTTCGAGCAAACGGCTTTCGTTTATTTCCCATAATTCGACACAGTGTGTGTATTTGAAGTACAAAATTAATTATTGTATCCTGAGTATGAAATAAATAAACAAAATGCCAATAAGCGGGGGATCGGGGAAAAAATCTGTAAATAATTGAGGTTCAATAAAGTGTGTGTGAATAAATTGCATGTCTGTGAAATTCAAGTTTCGACATGACTGTAATGACAAACAAATGCCAGTGGATGGCGACGTTGCATCGCTTTGGATTTGTGATCAGCGCAGCTTCTGAGTAGAAGAGAAAGATCAGGTGGTGAATCTCAGCATGGCACGTCGATTATGACAGCGAGAAATGCCAACGCGTTTAGGCAGCTGATACTCCAACAGCGTACGTATAAGTATGATATCAGTAGTAGTATGTCGCGGGAAGTAGCGCAAAGTGTTTGTCACCGTCGTGAAAACAAATGGAGTGAATGAGGGACGCCATGTAAAAAAAGCGCTGTTTAACTCGGGCCATGCGGTGAATCAGCATCGCGCGCGGCACATTTCCTAATTGTATATCTGTAAAAATATAAAATTCAAGTCACCATCAAAAGCCCTTCCTCAATCTTGTTTTATAGTTTGAAGTGTCACAAAAGCAAAAAATAGGAGCATCAAAGTCAGTGTTCTTTTAACGCTCAGTCCCGAAACCCGGTCCGTCTAAAACCAACGACAGAATCACCTCGACGGCAGCGGCGAGAGGGGGACGCGATCGATGGGAAACGCCGCGTCGACCCGCGGGCGGCGACGGGTTAACCAGCGCGGCGTGACGGGCGGAGGGCGCGGCTCCCTCTCGCTGGAATCCCGCCGATCCGCTTCACATCCCATAATATATTGCTATAATCCCCGGAGTGTCGCCGCGGCGGAGCTCTGCCGCTGATCGAAGCGCGGCCGAGATCGGAAGTGACACCCGCAACGCTGCCAAGCGTCTGCGTGCGTGTCTTTGTGTGTGTCTGCGTATTTGTGGTTTTGTGTGTGCTAGAGCAGGAAGGGTCTTTTATTTGCGTTGTGCTTAATTGGTGCTAATTGTGGCCCCATTGTGTGACGAACACGTTGCCGCAGTCGATTGACAGTCAAGTTGATCTCAAGTCTCGTGTCTTTGGGGAACAAAGTCCAAGGCCCGCCACGCATCGAGCGCCGCTGAATTGAACCATCGCAAAAAAAAAAAAAAAACACAAGAACAAAAAAGTGACAGTCGGCTCCGCGCACCGAGCGATCGAGCACCACACATTATCCGACGTGCGGCAACGGGAAAATTGATTGATTTATAAAAAAAAGAAAAACTGAAATATCACACAGCCATAAGTCTTCAGACCCTTTGCTGAGTATTTAGTCGAAGCCCCTTTCGAGCTCATACAGCCGCGAGTCTTTTTGAAAACGATGCAAACGATCCTCTCCAGTTCTGTCAGGTCGGATGGTGAACGTTGTTGGACGGCCATTTTCGGGTCTTTCCAGAGATGCTCAATTGGGTTCAAGTCAGGGCTCTGGCTGGGCCATTCAAGAACAGTCACGCTGTGTTAGCTGTGTGCTTAGGGTCACTGTCTTTTTTGAAGGTGAACCTTCGGGGGTGGGGTTGGGGGGGGGGGCTGCAGTGATGGTTGACTTTTTAGAACTTTCTCCCATCTCCCGACTGCATCTCTGAAGCCACAGTGATCTTTAGGTTCTTCTTGACCTCTCTCACCAAGGCTCTTCTCCCCCGATGGCCCCGTTTGGCCGGACGGCCAGCTCTCGGAAGGGTTCCGGTCGTCCCAAACGTCTTCCGTTTCAGGATTATGGAGGCCACTGTGCTCTTAGGGACCTGAAGTGCATCAGATTTTTTGGGGGGAAACCTTGGCCAAATCTGTGCCTTGCCACAATTCTGTCTCTGAGCTCTTCAGGCAGTTCCTTTGACCTCATGATTCTCATTTGCTCTGACATGCACTGTGAGCTGGAAGGTCTTCTGTAGACAGGTGTGTGGGTTTGCTTCTTCTTCTTCTTCTTCTTTTCCTTTGGGCTTGTCCCTTTAGGGGTCGCCACAGCGCGTCATCCTTTTCCATGTAAGCCTCTCTCCTGCATCCTGCTCTCGAACACCAACTGCCATCATGTCTTCCCACACGACATCCATCCACCTTCTCTTTGGTCTTCCTCTCGCTCTCTTGCCTGGCAGCTCCGTCCTCATCATCCTTCTACCAATATACTCACAATTTCTCCTCTGGACGTGTCCAAACCATCCAAGTCTGCTCTCTCTAACTTTGTCTCCAAAACATGGAACCTCGTTTGTCCCTCTGATGAGCTCATTTCTAATTTTATCCAACCCGCTCACTTCTCGAGAGAACCTCAACATCTTCATTTGCTCTGCTTGCTGTCGTCTCTTCAGTGCCACTGTCTCTAATCCGTCCATCATGGCTGGCCTCACCGCTGTTTTATAAACCTTGCCCTTCATCCTAGCAGAGACTCTTCTGTCACATAACACACCCGACACCTTTCCTCCACCCGTTCCAACCCGCTCGGACCCGTTTCTTCACTTCCTGACCACACTCCCCATTGCTCTGGACGGTTGACCCCAAGTATTTCAAGTCCTCCACCCTCGCTATCTCTTCTCCCTGTAGCCTCACTCTTCCCCCACCGACCCTCTCATTCATGCACATATATTCTGTCTTACTTCGGCTAATCTTCATTCCTCTTCTTTCCTGCGCGTGCCTCCATCTTTCAGTGCATGTTCCTCCACCTGCTCCCTGCTTTCACTGCAAAAATCATGGTCCACGGAGATTCCAGTCTCACCTCATCTGTCAGCCTATCCATCACCACTGCAAACAGGAAGGGGCCCAGGGTTGATCCCTGATGTAGTCCCACCTCCACCTTAAATTGGTCTGTCACACCTTCAGCACACCTGACCGCTGTTCTGCTGCCCTCGTACATGTCCTTTATTATTCTAACATACTTCTATGCCACCCAGATGTCCGCGTGCAGTACCACAGTTCCTCTCCTGGTACTCTGTCATACGCTTTCTCTAGATCCCCAAAGACACAATGAAGCTCCTTCTGACCTCCTCTGTACTTTTCCATCAACATCCTCAAGGCAAATAATGCATCTGTGGTACTCCTTCTAGGCATGTGGCTTTGCTAATCAAGTCCAATCAGTGTAATCAAACACAGCTGGACTCCAATGAAGGTGGAGAACCATCTCAATGATGATCAGAAGCAATGGACAGCACCCGACTTCAACATAGGAGTGTCACAGCAAAGGGTCTGAATATATAAATATGGGATATTTCAATTTTTCTTTTTGAATAAACTTCAACAATTCTGTTTTTTTTCTGTCAATATGGGGTGCTGTGTGTACATTCATGAGGAAAAAAATGATTTTCGCAAATGGCGGAAATATAACAGAGTGAAAAATTTAAGGGGGTCTGAATACTTTTTTTGAATACTGTACATATAGGTGGCGCTAATCAAGTTTGAATCAAGTGTGACACCTTGTGTATTTAAAATACACGATAGCTGATTATAAGATGGTTTTTAAATGTATTTATTTTTTTTTTTTACATTAAAAAAAAAAATGCTTTTAATCATGTAAAGCACATTGAGTTACCTTGTGTATGAAATTCATTCATTTTGGGTCCCGCTTCTCCTCACTCGGGTCGCGGGCGTGCCGGCGCCTATCCCAGCTATCTTCGGCCGAGAGGCGGGGCACACCCTGAACCGGTTGCCAGCCAATCGCGGGGCACACATAAACAAACAACCATACACACTCACATTCCCACCTACGGGCAATTTAGAGTCTTCAATCAACCTAGCACGCATGTTTTAGGGATGTGGGAGGAAAGCGGCGTGCCCGGAGAAAAGCCACGCAGGCACGGGGATTGAACCCCCGTCCTCAGAACTGTGAGGCAGCTGAACCAGTCCGCCACCGTGCTGCCTGTGTATGAAAGCTTTCCGTCACTAGCTTCATGCTAATGCTATGTATCTGTGCTGTAACCCTTTAAGCGATCAATTGAACACATGCAGACAGACAATATAATACTCATTGTCACATTGTCTTAATCCTCTGCATAGACTGACTAATATTAGTGCTATACTGAGGGTCTGAGAGAGAGTTGAGCACTTCTTTATGAATCCCACTTGACTTCTAGAAGGGACACGCCCTGCTGCAATATGATTGGCAGCTGCAAAGAGGCAAGGACTGCCTTGAACTCAAGTGTTATTCGTAACAACTCTTCAATGAGCTGTCTGTCCGTCTTAAACTACCCCCAACTGGTCAAGGCGGGCACACCAGAAGGAGCAAAAACTCTCAAATTATTTTAAATTCTATTTGATGATGTCTTCATCTCTGTTTTATTAAGTATAATATTATGGACAGCCATTCTTCAGCAAATGTTGTTGCTTTCCGGCAGGCCCGGATTAATGGCATCGGCATTCATTTCAAGGCAGCACTGTATTAAAAAAACAAAAATGTATAGCCGGTGAGTGTGCAACATCAAAGAGGACGAGGAAGTGCGCGCTCATCAAGTTTGTCCAGCTCGCTAGCACGTGTGCTAGCGCGTTGAAATCTGCCGCCGCGGTTCCCGTCTTCACGTAGACGTCGGACCCGCGGGCCTAATCTCCCCACCCGGCGTCGTGGGCGCATCGCTAAGTGACTCGCTGGCATTCATTAGCGGCGCGCTCGGGCCCGATCAATCACACCTCCTCGCTCGCTCGCCCGCTCGCTCGCTTTCTTTCAAATGTCATCCGCAAACTTCTCACAATCAATTAGGCCGACGATTAATGAGGCCAATTTGCAGACATGGCCGCCGCCGTCCCGCTCGCGCAAAGGTTAATATATGGACATTGGTATTTACATATAGGTGACCATCACGCTCGGTGGGGCTACGCTTATGAGCACGCTTTGACGGAAAATGCGCCTTTGAAGCCACACGCGTCGCTCGGACCTGTCGAACATGTCAACACGTTCGTCGCACGTACGATTAGCGCTAATTAAGCACGGCGCAAATAAATGTCACTTCCCGCGCTCACACTCTTGCTTTAAACAGATGTGAAGTAATCCTTCGCTATATCGCGTTACTGCGGATTCGGTGGATTGCGGATTTGTTCTCACTCACACATCTTTGATCCAGTCAACTTTTGAGGCTAATTGATTGACATGTGCCAGCGATGACTCACAGGAGGTCACTCTGGTTCAATCTTGTTCTTAGCAGAAAAAGAAACCTTAACTGCTTAAAACAAGCCACACTCAAGAGTTTTATGAAATAAATTCCCAAATACCAACCTTTGCCTGACCAATAGCGAAAGCACAACTCAAAACAATATTAGTAGTAAAGAGCAACGTTGAGCTTGATTTTTTACAGCTAGAGTACTGGAGTTCAAAACATCACCACAATGAATTCTGGGTAGCCATAATGCTATTTGCTGGCTACATTTCAGGACCGGGAGGAACGTTACAAATGGTCAAGGCGGGAAATAGCCCGTTCGCACCACGTCCGCACGGGCTGTTGGTCCCGATGTTCCCGGTGGGCACGCCTAAGAGGCATGTGCTTGTGTTGTATGTGTGTGGACGGCGACCTCAACTGGACAAATTAAATACCTGCACCACTCTTGAAAGTGCAGTTCTAAAGATTGGCATTGGAATGCATATCTGAAACTTAGCAATATATTAAGTATTAATATCGATATTTAGTCGCAATATCACAGATTTCATTTAGTGCGGCATGTAACCCCCGAGTTAAACGAGGGGTTACTGTCAAATATGTTCGTCAAGTACGTTTTTCAACGGGGAGGCCTGGAAGAGGGTGCCGTCCGGCTCATCTGTGAAATTCAAGCTTCTACGTAACTGTAATGCCAAACAGACGCCAGCTAGATGGCGGCATTGCATGGCTTTGGATTTGAGATCAGCGCGGTTTTTGAGTAGAAGATTAAGATTAGGGGTGAATCTCAGTTTGTCACGTCGATTGAGAAGAAGAGAAATGGCAACGTGTTTACGCACCTCACACTGCCCGAAAAATCAAGTCGTCCCCCGCATATTCACGGTTTAGAATTTGCGGATTCACCTTTTCACGTACTTTTGGGAGTACCAACCATGTGTCCCCCACCAGCATAATGACTGGACTCCAAAAAAAAAAAAAAAGCACTACACACCTCCATCATTTTAATGCTCGCTCGCTCGCTCGCTCTTTGCTCCATTTTATTCTAATCTCTCTCTCTCCATTCACTCCTAATGTGTCTCGCCCTTCATTCATCTGTATTGGCTATCACTCTCATCCTGTCATGTTGCCCTTCTGTTATTCTGTGTGTGCGTGCATGTGTGCGTCACGGATGCTGCAGCAGCTGGCAAGGGCAGTCCCCAGAGGCATTGTGGGTAGGCAGGGGAAGGTTATGGCTTCAGTCCCATCAGCAATCTGTTGCCCGAGCGTGTGTGTGTGTGCGCGTGTGTGTATGTGTCAATCCTATTTGTCGTGTCACGTGTCATCGCGTTGAGCTCCTCGACATTCTCGCACTGTTTGTTTCGTCCTTGGCGGCGCCCCAGGCGAGCGGGGTTTACCTCACCGGGGTGCGTTTGTTCTCGGGGTGCCGGATTGATGCAGTTGATGCGTTAGCGCTTTTGGTGCCAGATTTAGCAACTTTTCAGACTGCCGAAGCAATCTTTTTCCCAAAAAGCACCTCGTAATAAATGTGGCGATACAAAGACATCATAATTGGTTTTGGTCCTGGCCGTGGAACAGTGGACTAGTTCTACACCCTCAGCAGGGTCCTCGTGGGTGCATGGGAGTTCACCCAAGCAGTCTACATGTGTTTTGTGGACTTGGAGAAGGCGTTCGACCGTCCCTCATGGAGTCCTGTGGGGGGTGCTCGGGTAGTACGGGGTACCGAACCCCCTGATACGGGCTGTTCGGTCCCTGTACAAACGGTGTCATAATTTGGTCGGCATCGGTCCGGTTTGGTGGCCTCAGCGTTGCGTCTCTGGTTTTTGCCGATGATGTGGTTCTGTTGCCTTCATCAAGCCGCGATCTCCAAATCTCACTGGAGCGGTTCGCAGCCGAGTGTGAAGCGGCCGGGATGAGAATCAGGACCTCCAAATCTAAGACTGTGGTCCTCAGTCGGAAAAGGGTGGCGTGCAAAAAAAGAAAAAAAAGGGCAAAACTTGAAATTTGCCACTCCGAGTTGAAGTTGGACTTAAAAATGAAACGTATATTTAAACACCAGAATTGTTCGACCAACACAACATGTGCAACACACTCAAGAGAGGGATACTGTAAAACCTCTTTGGGGACCTTCTCTGCCTCTTCTTCATGCGTTTACCTCATTAACTGCCTCTCTATTCGTCAACTGGAGGCAAACCGTGAACGGCCACCCACTTAAGAGGTCTCGTCCAGCTTGTCTGTGAAATTCCATCCATCCATTTTCTACCGCTTATCCGAGGTCGGGTCGCGGGGGCAGTAGCTTTAGCAAAGACGCCCAGACTTCCCTCTCCCCAGCCACTTCGTCCAGCTCTTCCGAGGGGATCCCGAGGCGTTCCCGGGCCAGCCGAGAGACGTAGTCTCTCCGGCGTGTCCCGGGTCGTCTCCGGGGTCTCCTCCCGGTGGGACGTGCCCGGAACACCTCACCGGGGAGACGTCCGGGAGGCATCCGGATCAGATGCCCCGGCCACCTCATCTGGCTCCTCTCGATGCGGAGGAGCAGCGGCTCAACTCTGAGATCCTCCCGGATGACCGAGCTTCTCACCCTATCTCTAAGGGAGAGCCCGGACACATTGCGGAGGAAACTCATGTCGGCCGCTCGTATCCGGGATCTCGTTCTTTCGGTCACGACCCGCAGCTCGTGACCATCGGTGAGGGTAGGAACTTAGATCGACCGGTAAATCGAAAGCTCCGCCTTTCGGCTTAGCTCCTTCTTCACCACAACGGACCGATACAAAGGCCGCATCGCTGCAGACGCCGCACCGATCCGCCTGTCGATCTCCCGTTCCATTCTTCCCTCACTCGTGAACAAGACCCAAGATACTTGAATTCCTCCACTTGGGGCAGGATCTCATCCCCGACCCGGAGAGGGCACGCCACCCTTTTCCGACTGAGGACCACGGTCTTAGATTTGGAGGTGCTGATTCTCATCCCGGCCGCTTCACACTCTGCTGCGAACCGCTCCGGTGAGAGTTGGAGATCACGGCTTGATGAACCCAACAGAACCACATCATCTGCAAAAAGCAGAGATTCAATACTGAGGCCACCAAACCGGACCCCCTCTACGCGTCGGCTGCGGCTTGAAATTCTATCGATAAATGTTATTAACAGAATCGGTGACACAGAGCAGCCTTGGCGGAATCAGACTTACTACCGGATATGCGGACCAAACTCTGTGACTCCGGTCGTACAGGGACCGAACGGCCCGTATCAGGGGGGTTCGGTACCCCATACTCGCGAAGTACCCCCCACAGGACCCCCAAGGAACGCCTTCTCCAAGTCCACAAAACACATGTAGACTGGTTGGGCGAACTCCCTTGCACCCTCGAGGACCTTGCCGAGGGTGTAGAGCTGGTCCGCTGTTACACGGCCAGCACGAAAACCACACTGCTCCTCCTGGATCTGAGATTCGACTTGCCGACGGACCCTCCTCTCCAGCACCCCTGAATAGACCTTACCAGGGAGGCTGAGGAGTGTGATCCCCCTGTAGTTGGAACACACCCTCCGGTCCCCCTTCTTAAAAAGGGGGACCACCACCCCAGTCTGCCAATCCAGAGGCACTGTGCCCGATGTCCACGCGATGTTGCAGAGGCGTGTCAACCGGGACAGCCCCACAACATCCAGAGCCTGTAGGAACTCCGGGGGTATCTCATCCACCCCCGGGGCCTTGCCACCGAAGAGCTTTTTAACCCCCTCGGTGACCTCAACCCCCGAGATAGGAGAACCTGCCTCAGAGAACCCAGACTCTGCTTCCTCATGGGAAGACGTGTCGGTGGAATTGAGGAGGTCTTTGAACTATTCTCCCCACCGACTCACGACGTCCCGAGTCGAGGTCAGCAGCGCCCCATCCCCACTATACAGTGTTGATGGTGCACTGCTTCCCCCTCCGAATGGTGGACCAGAATTTCCTCAAAGCCGTCCGGACGTCTTTCTCCATAGCCTCACCGAACTCCTCCCACGGCCGAGTTTTTGCCTCAGCAACCACCAGAGCTGCATTCCGCTTGGCCAGCTCGTACCCATCAACTGGCTGCCTCAAGAGTCCCACAGGCCAAAAAGGCCCGATAGGTCTCCTTCTTCAGCTTGACGGCATCGTTCGGGGATTGCCGTCACGACAGGCGCCGACCACCTTACGGCCACAGCTCCGGTCGGCCGCCTCAGCAGCGGAGATACGGAACACGGTCCACTCGGACTCGATGTCCCCCGCCGCTCCCGGAACGTGAGCAAAGCTCTGTCGGAGGCGGGAGTCGAAACTCCTTCTGACAGGGGAATTCCGCCAGACGTTCCCAGCAGAGCCTCACGATACGTTTGGGCCCGACACGTCGGACCGGCATCTTCCCCCACCGTCGGATCCGACTCACCACCAGGTGGTGATCGGTTGACAGCTCCGCCCCTCCCTTCGCCCGAGTGTCCGAGACACGCGGCCGCAAGTCCGATGACACGACCGCAAAGTCGATCGTCGAACTGCGACCGAGGGCGTCCTGGTGCCAAGTGCGCCTGTGGACACCCTTATTTTTGAACATCCTACGTCTGGAAAGAAACAATTATTTTGCCATCAAAATCCCTACCTGTGTCTTGTTTTATAGTTTAAACTCTCACAAAAGCAAACATATTTGCATCAAAGTCAGAAACAAAAAGCTGTTTTTGTTGAAACTAACCCATGTTCTACTTTTTAGATTACTAAAGAAGGGAAAAAGCAAGCTACAAACCTTTCTTGCAGTAGGTTCAGTCGGCCTCTATTGTCACAGAACAAAAATATTCTGTGTTACCGTTTCAGCCACGGTTAGGGTTTCAAATTTCAAATAAGAGTGTGAAGCAAAATCTTATGGTTTCAAATTAGAGTTTGAATTCAAGGTTAGGGTTTAACATGAGGCTTTCAAGCAATAGTCAGGGTTTCAAAGTTGGGTTTTAAGCCAAACAACAAGGGTCAGAGTTTGAAAGGAGACGCTTTTATGTCAGGGTTAGGGTTTCAAGCCAGAGTTAAGATTTTCAATTAGGGTTTGAAGCAAAGGTTAGGATTTCAAGCCAGGATTACAGTTTCAAATTAGGGTTTCAAGCCAGGTTTAGGATTTCAAACAAGGATTTGGATTTCAAATTAACATTTGAAGAAAAGGTTACGGTTTCAAAATAGGATTCAAGACAGATTTGGGTTTCACGACAAAGTTAGGGTTTCCAATTAGGGTCTGAAGCTGAAGTTTGGGGTTTCAAGCTAGGGTTAGGGTATCGAGCCAGAGTTCGGTTTTCAAATTTGGCTTTCAAGGCTGGGATCGGGTTTCAAATAAAGATTCGAAGCACAGATTAAGGTTACAAGCCAGAGGGCTTCAAATGAGGCTTTCAAAACAACTTTAGGGTTTCTAACAAGGTCTGGATTTGCAAGGAGGGTTTGTCACGCATCTCATTATCTCAATGCGGGGAGCTGCAGTGGCTGCGTGACAGCCGTTACGTTCAATTGCAGCGGGTTCTGTGTGGATGGCACTGCTGAATATGAATTATTATTATTTCAGTGCGCAACTGGTTAGCACGTCTGCCTCGCGGTTCTGAGGTCGCAGGTTCAAATCCGGCCTCGCCTGCGTGGAGTTTGCATGTCCGCCCCGTGCCTGCGTGGCTTTTCTCCGGGTACGCCGGTTTCCTCCCACATCCCAAAAAACAGCCATGCGAGGTTGATTGAAGACTCTAAATTGCCCGTAGGTGTGAATGTGAGTGCGAACGGTTGTTTGTTTCGATGCGCCCTGCGATTGGCTGGCGACCGGTTCAGGGTGTACCCCGCCTCTCGCCTAAAGATAGCTGGCATGGGCGCCGGCACGCCCGCGACCTGCGTGAGGAGAAGCGATACGGTAAATGGATGGTTGATTATTACAAATATACACACACGTATGCTAGCTTTCGGACTACTCTGATTGGTCAGAAAGGAGCGAGTGTCGCAACAAGCATGTTTGATGATGTCAAATTTCTTGAAACATGATGTCACTTCCTGGTCCGCCTCCATCTTCTCTTCTCTGCACGGCCTCACTTGCTCACTCCCTTTTCCTTTTTTTTCATCTGCTTGATTTCCTGGCGTGCGTGCGTGCGCTAATCAAAACGCATGAAGGCCGTCACAGCAAATGAAGACAAATGGAGGCCGGCCGGCGCCGCTTCGGACTCATTATCCCTCAGAGCGGTGCCCTCCTCCTTCGCACACCCGCTCTCCGCCCCCGACCACCTTCCCGCGACGACTCAATTTGGACTCGAACGCGACAGCGCCCCCGCTGGCCTCCAAAATCGATGCGCCTCACAGTGATGTAACCTCATTGGTCACGTGGCCGATGACGTCAGCGGTTGTCATCAACGACAGGTCACGTGACTCTTGACGGCAAGTTTGAAGGCAGGAGACGATTTCAAGCACTTTAAGAAGACTTGCAGTTCCACCAGTGACCATGGGTGGCAGTAGAATCAACATGTTGGGAAATACATTCATTATTGTTCGACGCGCATGATGTAGACGTCTTTGGGAAATGACGGTTATGAGCAAATGTTCGGGTTTTAAGTTTGGGTTTCAAGCCAGAATAAGGATTTCTTACAAGGGTTTGGCTTTCAAAGAGTTGGGTTTTCAAATGAGGATTCAAAGCAAAGTTTTGGGTTTCAAATTAGGCTTCAAAACCAAGGCGGAAGTTTAAAATGAGGTTTTGGGTTTCAAGCAAGAGTTAGCATTTGAAACCAATGTTAGGGTTTAAAATTATGGTTTCAAGAATAGTTATGGTTTCAAATTAGCGTTTGAAGCAAAGGTTTAGGGTTGCAAAGAAGGGTTAGGGTTTCAAATTAGGTTTCAATTCAAGGTTAAGGTTTTAAAACCAAAACCTTTACTACAAATACTAATTTGAAACCATAACTCTTTTTGAAACCAACATTTGCAACCTCAACGTTGGTTTCAAACCCTAATTTGAAACCCTATCCCTGGCCCTGAAACAGTAACCCTGGCTTGAAACCCTGAGGAGGGTTCTAAATAGGGTTTCAAGCACTTAACTAAAATCCTGAAGGAGACTTGCAGTTCCACCGTTGACCATTGATGGCAGTAGAATCAGCCATCCATCCATCCATTTTCAATACCGCTTATCCTGGTTAGGGTCGCGGTGCGCTGGAGCCTATCCCAGCTGACTTAGGGCGAAAGGCGGACTACACCCTGAACTAACTGGTCGCCAGTCAGTCGCAGGGCACATATAAACACGGACAACCGTTCGCACCCACATTCACACCGTCACTGAGTGGGAACTGAAGTCAGGCGAGTGCACCACTACACCATCAGTGACCATCCATCCATCCATCCATCCATTTCCTGAGCCGCTTCTCCTCACGGGGGTCGCGGGCGTGCCGGAGCCCATCCCAGCTATCATCGGGCAGGAGGCGGGTACGCCCTGAACCGGTTGCCAGCCCATCGCAGGGCACATACAAACAAACAACCATTCACACCTACGGGCAATTTAGAGTCTTCAATCAACCTATTGCGCATGTTTTTGGGATGTGGGAGGAAACCGGAGCGCCCGGAGAAAAGCCACGCGGGCACGGGGAGAACATGCAAACTCCACACAGGCGGGGCCGGGATTTGAACCCCGGTCCTCGATACTGTGAGGCAGACGCTCTAACCGGTCGGCCACCGCAGTAGAATCAACCTTTAAGGAAATCAATTAGTTCTGATTTAAAGATTAGGAGGAGGACATTATTTTTACCATTTTAAAGTGAAAAATAAGCAAGTCCGGGAGACGTCTCATCGGTAATTAGCGTGAAACATTAGCATTGGCGACATCCGCCATTAATCGCCAATAACGATAATTAGCGTGCGTCGTGATTGATGAGTCGTCATTGCGGCCGCTTCCTGCAGCTACATCAACGCTAGGCTAACGTCACACAGCGCATCCATCAAAGCGACATCGGCGTTGTTCTCGCTGACAATAAAAATGTGACAACGGAGCTTCGATCGCAAAGATCTGCATCTTTTTGCACAATTTTTATTTTTTTTTTTTTTGCACAAAAAATAATAATAATATACCGGCATTACCAGATAACTAGCAACCCGCTCGTTATCTGTTGCTCAGTGACTGTTTTTTTTGTCAACGTCTTCCTGTCTCCAAAGCGTCTGTTGTCGTACTCGAGCGCCTCCGACGACCGGAGACAAATTCCTTGTGTGTTTTTAAGATGATTCTGATTCTGATTCTGATAACCAGGAAGTCGGATGACTGGACACGCCCCGACCCGCACCGCACCGCACCGCGACGCGTTGCTTGACTTCCTGGTTAATATCAACATGCTAATTCTTTACGAACCTGTGCCTGTTGATTAATCAGGTCTCTCTCACACACAAACCAGGAGAGTTGCAACATGCCACACACGTGACATTAGGCGCTTTTGTGTGCGTGTGTGAAAATGCGTGTGGCTGGGCGTGTGTTTGTGTGTATTTCGGAAGGGTACGGCGAGGTTAAGCGCGGCGAGAAGAAGCGTCATCCACCTGGAGAGCATTTCAAGCGTGCGTCCTTGAGTTTGAACGGTTGCCGTGACGTCTGGTTGCCACGGCAACACAACACCGCAGCCCAGCCAATGCTAATGCTAATGCTAATGCCGCCTTTCATTAGCGACCATTAGTGAAAGTTCCTCTTTTTCACGTGACCTTGAACGCACCACTTGCAAATCGACAAACAATGGACCGGTCGTCAACACGGATTTTTTTCAAAACTGTGATGTCATTTCTTCTTCATCTGCGATGATGTCATTTGTTTATTTCTCCAATGATGATGTCATTTCCTGTCTTTCTGTGACAAGAGGACTGGAAGTGTTGAATTATTTGAGAAAATGACATCTTGCCTTGATCTTCATCAAGATGATGACGACAACGATTATTGACGAGCTTATTTTTCCGTCGGGGTTCCCGGCTCGCCGCGCCGACACACCGACCTTCTGTCCTCCCCTTTCTCTCCCCTCCCTCCTTTTTCCTCACTCGCCCTTCCTCGGTCATCTCCGCATTATTGACACGTTGACCTTTTCTGACTCCCCCGCTCGCTCTCACCTCGCTCGCCCCCTCGCCCGTCCGTCCCTGGTTGCCCGGCCTCCCGCTCCGCCGCCGCGCCGATCGATGACTTCATCCTGATCGTTCTATCGCCAATCAGCAGGAAGTTGACCTTTTGGACTTGGCAATGATGGTGCCAAAGTTGACCTTTGCAGCCCGAATGTCAGCCAGCCGGCCGACCTGTCAGTGCGGCAGAAGGACAGGAAGCGCCTCAGCTAGACAGGAAGTTCTTTAGCTAGCCTGAAGTGAGGTACTTCAACTCAGCAGGAAGCGTTCCAGGTCGACAGAAGGTACCTCTGCTTGAGCTCAACCAAAGAGGAAGTAAGTCGCATGGTCAGGATTTGAAACAGGGGATATTGTTTCATCGTAACTTTTCAGGCCAGAGTTCAGGTTTCCTCCCTTAAACGTCATCCTTCATTCAGCACGCACGTCATGCCAGGAGAAGGATGCGTTCCTTCTCCTTCTTCTTCTTTTGTCCCCAAACTCCTTGTCCCTCCATTGCTCATCTTCTCCCTAAATTGCTTTTAATCACGCTTCCCGTTCCTCCTCCTCCTTCTCTGCGCTTGATTTCTTTACTTGTCACTTTGCCATACATCACGCCCTTTTCTTTTACTCTTCATTTGTTGTTCTACACACACACACACACACGCTCACACACTTTTTCCATTTGTCACAACGAGGCAGCTCGACAGTAACATTTAAACCGGCTGTTGTGTATGGTTAAAAGATGGCCTCATCTTCATTGTGTGTGCGTGTGCGTGTGTGTGTGAAGGCGGGCGATCGATGCAGTAATCTTCAGAAGGTGGGAAGCAGAGAGAGCGAGAGAAGCATTCAGCAGTGCTCGCTAATCAATTGCACTTCTTTCTTTTACTGTCTCAATGTCCTCATTTAGACTGCGTGCGCGCGTGCGTGCGCATCCTGCTACCAACTGTAGTTGGCGCCAGTGAGGATTTTGATCTGGTGTCACTCTGATCGTCGTAAAAAATGTCAACATTCATACTTCATTGCTACTATTATTAGTAGTAGTAGTATTATTATTATGTACTGTAATGCAAATGAAACTACAGCTCTTGTTACCATGACAACCAGAGGCAGCGCGAGTGCGTTGCGACAAAGCGAAGGATGTCCCGATCCAACTTTTTCACTTGCGATCCGATACCGACGTCGCAGCCTTGAGTTTTGGCCAACGCCGATATCGCTCCGATCCGATTTCATCGATAATTCTACATCATTTACATATTTTGTAGTATGGAATGTTAGGAAAGGCTTATCGTCAAGTGATATTACTTAAAAACAGATCAGCAACAGTAGGTTGGAGAAAAAGGGATTAACCAATGGCTTCTATCAGTGAACCGCTTGTGCACGTGTTGACCTCCTCGGTCGGGGCAGTGTGGTGCACGCAATGAGATAGACACTTGCGGTAACGAACAAAGTACAAGTTACCATCCAATATTCTTACTATGACCAATTTTTCACACAGTTTGAAGAATTATATTGCCTGTTTGTATGTGTTTACACAGTGCTTGTGGACAAATATTCCTCATTTATTATTTGTATTTAGAGTGCTGTGAGTTGACTGCTAATTTTCTTTCCCTCGTCAATGGTGCTTTTCCTTCATTGTGTTAGCGTTGCGCTAGCGATTTTTTGTGAACAAAAACAAAGAGAGAAACAAAGTCTGTGATGTATTTGAACAGTCAATAGGCGTCATTATTTTTGTTACGTGTGCTTCTTTCTTCAACTGGAGTGTCAATAAACGACTTTAAGCGAGCAACATTCACTCTTACTCCTTGCTACTACGTTAGCACCTTAGCAAGCTGTTGTTGTGATCACGTGCGCTCTGCACGCCGTCCGGTCGCTGCTGCAGCGGAGCGGGGAGATTTTAGATCCAGTCCGATCCGATACTAGCTTTTGACATCGGACCGATTTTCGATCTTAAAGATCGGATGGAGACACCCCCGCTACTCGATGTTCGTTGTGGCCATTTTTAGCCACCAGCGGCAAATCAAGCCACTTTTTGTGGTGTTATTGGACACTCGTAAAGTCAGAGAGAGAAAACCTGACTGTGCTTTCCAAGCAGCCCTCTTACACTTTGTCAATTCATGTAGCCGATCCATGCATGTGGCGCATGCAGCAGATACATCCCCGGCCCCACGTTAACAACTGTACTGACACCGATACCGCTGTGAGATGCTAATCTGTGCTATACCTATTAGTCAATTCTAATCTCTAACTCCTGTAACACTATGAGCTCACGCTAATCTGTTTTTACTCTGGTAAAACTGATAGCTAATGCTAATCTGTGCTAACACTGTTAGCTAATGCTAATCTGTGTTTACTCTGGTAACAGTGTTATCTAATACTAATCTGTGCTAACACTGTGAGCCAATTTTAAACTGCGCTAGCATTGGTAATGCTTTTAGCTAATGCTAATCTGTGCTGACACTGGCTCCACTGTTAGCTCATGCTAATTTGTGCCCATAGTGTTTCACAAAGTGTAGTCCGTTTGACAATGGTGAATATTCACCCGCCCTAGCTACCAAATCATGGGTGGAGGGTGGGATTATGTAAATTAGCCATATTGTGACCTCACAATTGGTGAAATTTAGAAGGACACAGGTCAATTTAAGATCAAAAGTCCCCTTTAGGTGTTCTTAATATTATGACCTGACATCTAGCAGTAAAAAAAAAAAAAAAAAACGCAATTTGTGTTCATATTTGTGTTATGAGCAAAAGCAAAGTTTTGTCGTGTCTGCAGAAGCGACTGAAGCTTTTTCAACATTTTCATTCTGCTTAATAGGATAAAGGAATTTATTGTGGCGCACGCACACGGCACACACGTTTTAACTCAACACGAGCGGTCCACACACAATGAATAAAATAAATAAATGTACAATCAAAATTGCAATTACCTGCCGAATTTGTGAAGGGTAAACAAATCTGGGCCTCAGACACAGACACACACACGCACGCACGCACACACAGGCGGCGTTAGCGTTCTAGTTAGCATGCTGAAATGAATACAGTTAGATCCAAAGCAATTTCCTTTTATTTATCTTAGCAGCCGTGCATAAATAAAGGCAAGGGCATCCAGACAATTAGCATAATTACTACGAGGCGGTCAGAGCCTCTGTGATTCTCTCACACACGCACACACACACACGCACACATAGCCATGGGCTGTGTGTGCGTGTGCTTAGAGACAATGAAATGCGTGCGTGCGTGTGTCGCTACTGTTTTTTGTTTTCTTAACTTGTGTGTGAGTGGCTGACTCCTGTGTCCGTTTGTTACACGCAAACACAGACACACACACACCTCGAGGCCCAGTGTGTGTGCGCACGCGTGTGTGCTATTAATATGCAAATAGGTGGGAGAAACAAGCGGCGGGCCTTGGAAACAATATCCCGTCTGACAGGCGAGGTCAGCTGATTCGGGATCCGCCGCTCGCTCGCTCTCGTCTGATTGGTTTGCGGAGCTGATGCTTGCGTCCAGCTCATGAATATTAATGAGGCCCGGCAGCTGCCGCACGCGCGCGGCGGCTTCGTGACTAACGCAAACTTTTTCTTGTCATTCGGGATGATGCGCAAAAAAGTGTCGTCTCAGGTTTAATCAAGAGAGCGTCTGCGTCGTGTGTGAGAGAGCGTTTCAGTGATGGATTTGAGACAAAGCAAATTTCACCAGTCCAGTATGTGTTGAGTGTTCAATTAGCGCCTACGAGAGAATTTAAGTAGGTTTTCTCTCAGCATATAAGGAGTGTGTGTGTGTGTGTGTGTGTGTGTGTGTGTGAAAGCGAGAGTGAGAGAGAGAGTGTTTCAGTAGCGTATATGAGTGAAAACAATTCAGTAGTGCGCATGAACTTTTCAGTAAAGTGTGCATTTTCAGTTGTGTGCGTGTGTGTGTGCAAATGAGAAAAGTCACGACCGGGAGAGCGTTCAGCGTTTGTGTGTGTGTGTGTGTGTGATAGAACGTTGCGGTAGGGTGTGTGAGTTTGAATGAACATTTGACTTCTGCATCTTCTTATTTCAAAGAAGTTATTGTGTCTTTATTTCAGATGAAATGTCAACAAAGCAGTGCAAAGTTGACTCAAAGCGTAACAACAATAAAAAGTTGAAATTTTGCACCCTTTGAACTTGATTTACATGTAAGGCGTAATCCTAGCAGCTAATGCTACACTAGCCTGAGAGCTTGTGAGCACGCTTCGGTTCGTGACCTTGTCTTGACCTTCCTGGGAAACTTTCCTCGAGGTGGTGTTTTTCTACGTACGGCTTATTGTTTACATCCTACGCATATCAGTATGCATCAGCGTCATTTACATATACGCGCACACACAAACACACGCATGCGTAATTAATCTGCTTTAATCCGTCTGCGCTCACCTGCAGCTGCATGTTGCTAACGCTATGATAACGTGTGGAAAAAACCCACAAATGTGATTATCTCAACATTTTCAATTTGGAGGAGCAGGAAGTCATTCGTCATTCGTCGTCGTAGCAGTAGTGTCCGAAGGGTCGCCGGTTCGAATCCCGGCTCCGACCCTTCGAAGTGTCCTCCAGCGAGACAGCGAAGCCTAATTTGGCAGCAGCCGCCCGCCCGTCCGTGTGCCAATGTGTGCGTGATGCTGTAGATGAAGTGCGGTCCTTTTACCGTTTCATTATACATAAAATAAATTCTATTTGAAATGTAGTATATATTGAAAGTTATTATTGTCATTATTATGTTATTTGCAATATTAGTAGTGGTAGTGTATATTTTACTATTATTATTTATACTATTGGTTGTTTTCTTTTTGATGAGTATCATTCTTATTATTAATAATAATAATATTATTATATGTCCTTTTGCATCAGCATCATTTACACACACACACACACACACACTCACTGTGTGCCAGCAGGGCTCCGTGTGATTAACCTGCCTGCCTGCCTGCCCGCCTGCGTGCGTGTCAGTTCGCTTCCTCGTCTCACCGGTCCGATGTAAGACACGCACGCCTGCCGTGTGCGCGCGCCCATGGAGCGTCACATAAATGCGCCACAATCTGCTGCTGCAACTTTGTGAGCGTGCGCGTGTGTGCGAGTGTTGTGCGTCTCTGCGGGACGCATCAGGCAATCATCTTTGTTTGTGTGAACACAGGTGAGAAACAGCATTGTTGTGATTTCGGGTTGATATCTCGGTGTGACGTTTGCGCCAGTATCCTGCTTTGCTGTGCTCTGTGTAGAAGTCTCGTTTATTCTGAGAAGGTGCGAGCAAATGTTGGCTAATGCATCGACAGCCACAAAATGCTAACATGTTGTCATTAATCTCGCCTCGTCACGTGTGTCGATCGGGACGTGCGCTCGCGCCGATGATGTCGTCTTGATGGTTATGTGTGTGTGTTTTTCCCAGTCTTTGGACGCGTTCGTATTTGCGCTGAACAAGGAAGGCCGCTTCCTGTACATCTCGGAGACCGTCTCCATCTACCTGGGACTCTCGCAGGTCAGTCTACTTTGCGCCTTGTATATCTACGTCTTTCTCTTTCCTCCTCCTATATTGACACTCTCAAAACATTTGCCTGAGAAATAGAGGACAATTTGGAGTCTTTTTGTTGTTGTTGTTCTTTGTAACCCAATCATAGGGTCAAAAAGGGGCCGTCCGCCGCTTGGGTCAATTTGACCCCAAGAATTGGGCTATTCATTTGACCCGATGAATGAGTGTTAAAATGAATAACCTAGCGGCACGGCGGACGACTGGTTAGCACATCTGCCTCACCGTTGTGAGGTTGCGGGTTCAAATTTGCACGTTCTCCCCGTGCCTTCGTGGCTTTTCCCCGGCTTTCCTCCCACGTTCCGGGAACAATTTATTAATTTGTCTTTTCTTTTCGGCCGGTCCCGTTCGGGGTTGCCACAGCGCGTCACATTTTATTTATTGATTGATTGACTTTTGTTTTATCGTATATTTGACATGTCTGCACTGGCGAATGAGCTGCTTTCAATCTCATTGTACGCGTGTATCATGACAATCAAAGCAATTTGTTTCTATTGTATTCCTACACATTCGCCACATACTGTAGATCTCATTAATATCAATCGGTCGCTCTTTCGATTCTTCACTTACTTTGATGAAGCTGTCTTCGCCGGCATATCTCCAACATCTATATTTATATGTCTCCATCTGCAGATCTATTTTCGATGTGTCTTTTGCGTTTGGTGCCCTCCGTCCAATCGGGGCTCGTTTAATCGTCTCATTTGGTCAACAAAGACAATCGTCAACAAATGAGCTTCATTTACAATCTCATCGACGGCACACGCGCGTGCTTGTCAGCTTGCTAACGAGCCGTGCGTCTCCATTGGTTCACTCTCCACTGACTCGCTTTAATGGAGGCCTGAAGGTCAGCGCGTTGACCTTGACAAAGCTAATAAGTCATTACTGATGAGCTGCGTGTGCGTGGGCGCACGCGTGTGAAGTCAATCGCTGCTCAAACTGGTAAAATCTCTTCTTTTTTTCAATTTTGACACTTGGACCTTTCAGTGTTCGTGTGATGAATTATGAGCATTTTTTTGCATAACATGGAAACAGGCGTTGTCTGTAGAGCACCCCCGTGTGGCAGAGAGCTGTACTGAGCGGAGTTGGCCTTTCACGTCTTCACACAGCGTCGACCGGCTGTGTTTGAAAATGCCTTTGAATCTTCACACATCTCACATGGTCGAGTCAGGTGCAGAAACTCAGTGTGGGGGCGGGATTATGCAAATTCGCCGGATTGGGACGTCACAATCCGCTGTATGCGTAAAGTCACGTGACCGACGCGGAAACCTGGATGGCGGACTTGCTATTTATGCTACGCTAACGAGCATGACTACGCTTTGGTGACATGATCGGTTGAAGGCGAACTTGCTAAAATTCGGACAAAAGGTAAATACATGTTTATCATCCGTTGATACAAATATGATGTGAGATATGTAAACCCGAAAAAAGCCTAAATAGCAAATATTGTCGTCTTTGGTGACTTGTGGTGACATCTTGTGTTTAAAAAAAAAAAAAAAAAAAAAAAAAAGAAAGCCATTGTAGACGTTTAAGGTTGCGACGGTTGCTTTGAAACGCTCGCCTTCACCGTTCGGCCGAGCGAGGAGGAAGTTCGTCGACCCGTTTTGCCGAATGCAGACGTACGAAATTGGAGAAGGCGCAACAATTGACTTCCAAAATGTGAAAAAGTCACGTTCATTGCACCTTAAAGGTCCCGTATTTTGTCTATTTCGACCTCCATAGAGTGACTCTCTAGCATGGACTTAGTATCAAAGTGTCAATTTCCTTTGAACCTCGCTTTTGTCATCCGAGTGTCCAGAAAACACCGGCTCGGGAGCGCAGAGGTAGGCGGAGATCTTCGCGAGCGACGTCCATAACTTCGAGAAATTCCAATGAGCTGATTTCAGGGCAGAAAAATGTCTGTGCATCAGGAATGCGTGGACCGTTTGAATTCCTATTTCACATGTTTACTGAGGCACCACTGAGACTATAACACATCGCAAATCCTAGAAAAAGTTGGCTTGGAAAAATGTGGCACCTTTAAGCACTAATAATTCTCAAACCCCCAAAATATTGAGGAAAGTTGTGAAGATTCCTATTTTTGAAACAAAAATTTGCTGACTTGAACTCCGCTGGGCGGCCATTTTAACGACTCATTAGTGACGTCCTTTAATCTTGTCTTCCGATACGTCGAGTTAACGTTGCGAATAAATTCGAATGACGGCTCGTCAATTTGTGAAATGAGATTTTTTTTTCTCTTCCTCAACTTCACGACACCGCAACGCCGCCGCTGCCATTTTTTCATCAAGTTGCATCATAATTAGCAACAAAAAACCTGAAGAATTAACAAGATGGAGGATGAGGAGGTGTGTGTGTGTGTGTGCGTGCGTGCGTGTGTGTGTGTGAGAGAGTGAAGGCCGCGCGTGAACACACCAACGACACGCTAATAACGCGCACGCCGCGCGACGTCGGCTAGCGTGCGATAAAAGCCACAGAACAAGATAACGTTTGCTCGCTCGAGGGACCCGTGTGACAATTAATCAATTATTTGATAGACATCATCAATCAATGGTGGAGGTGGGATGAATCCAGGGAGGGAGGAAGGGGGAGGGGGGGCCCGACGAGCCTGGGGAGGGGGGGCCCGACGAGCCTTCCTCTTTCACTTACGAAGCCGATCGGCCGCGTCTCGTTTGGAACGGACGGAGAGGAACTCGTCACTTCCGTGACGGCTGGGCCCCGCCTCTGCGTGGAGGCGTGTGCGCCTCCACGCAGAGGCGCGCTCACAAATATACACACGGTAACGGACACCCATCCGCACACACAGATGCTGTACACGTAAACGCTCCCGCTCGAAAGACTTTTACAATTGCAAAAGATTTTCGGTGTGCAAACGTTGATTTCCAGCGCCGCGTCGGTGACGGGAGGTCGCCATTTGCATGAGGATGACGACGGGGAGACGAGGAAGGTCGCACTTAATTGAGCCTCCCCGCTGAACTTTGTCTCGCACGGGCGGACACGCACACGCGCGCGCCGTCTGTCCCCTTCATATTTTATGACTCCATTACAACCAAATCGAATCTCGAACAACTCCGACGCTGCGCGTTTGCGTGTGCGCTTGTGGTGTAGATAGACACTGTCCATCAAATTGCATGACGGTGCGCAGTGTGTAGATCAGGGGTCAGAGTTCAGAGTTGAAAGGTTGTGTATTTAAAGTGTGAATTTTGTTCTCGGGTCTTTCGGCGTAGACGCCCGCCGGCCGCCCGAAGGACCCGCCGGAAAAGCGCTCGCGCATCACGAGGCGGGCTCGGGTCGGAGGTCGTGACCCGACGGAGGCGGCGGCGGCGCTTGTTGCGCACGGTGGCGCCTTCTCATACATTTCACACGCTGGCGGGGTGAGGCGGGCGTGCGACCTTCACAAGGACGCCGCGCATTTCAATTCTGCTTTTCAAATAGAAGTCGTTCTTTTTTGGTTTCGGTCTGATTCACTCGCCAAAGTTGAAAGCGTTTGAGGTTTGACCTCGTCAAAGTCAAACGGCAAACCGAGTTTTTCCACCACTTTCATAAACTTTCCACGTTGAAATGAACAAAATGATTTGAATCCGTTCCCGCACCCCCCGAAAAACAACAGCCTTTTTTTTTTTCATAAAGCAAATAGCGCTCCATAATACTTTTGCTCTTTATACAAACTCCAATTCCAATGAAGCTGTGACGTCGTGTCAAAAGCAAATAAAAAAAGAATACAAAGATTTGCAAATCCTTTTCAAGCTATATTCAATTGAACACGCTGCGAACGCAAGCTATTTCATGTTGAAACTGGATCGTGTTTGTGGCAAATATTCTTTCGTTTTGAACGCGGTGCCTGCAAGACGTCGCGGTCGTGGTCGTCAAATGTGGGCGAGGGGCACGTTTCCCGCCGCGTGACGTCACCTTTCCTTTGACTCAACACTCGAGAAGCGACGAAACGAAGTGCTGACGTTTTGGAGGTGGAATGCTCGCTTGACGTACAACTCGGGTTGCTCAAGAGTCCGGGCGGGCTCTCCGTTGCGGTATTTTCCACGGGAGACAGGTCCGGACTGCCGGCGGGCCGGTCTCGCGCCCGCGCTCTCCCACGACGCGGCCACGCTGCTGTAACACGTGCACAATGTGGCTCGGCGGCGGGCGTCTTGCTGAAATAAGCGGGGAAGATGTCGCTTGGATGGCAGCGCACAGGGACGCCGCAATTAATTGGAAGATGGTAGAAAAGTGATTTCATGACTTTGGAAAATGCTTCTTTCTAAATAAATAAAAAATCATTTTCCTTGTTTCGTGATTGTTTATCTAATATTAGTTTCTCGTGATGGTTACTTTTTATGGACAAACCGACACACGCTGTCTTTTTCCTTCTCTTCCTCTTTTTATCTGTCTTCTAGCGCTTTCCTCCTCCTCTGCCTCAGTTCCCCTTTTAACATCCTGCTTTGATTTTGACGTCTCCGTCGCTGCAGTGAAGAGATCAGCGACACCTTCGGGATCGCAGCCGAAGCGCGCGCAACACGTGACGCACAAAGAAGCCGACGACTCGGGAGGCTCGGGAGCGGTCCGAGGTCGCCCGAAGTCGTCCGAGGCCGACGACGAGCGCCGGTCGGGGATGGGGGGGCCTCCGAGCGGCAAGCGACGGCGTGTCGCGATATGAAGCGGAACGCTAACGAAGTCCATTAGATGCAAATGAAGGCGATCATTTTTATCGACACGCCCGATCGATGGGCGGCAGAAGGTCAACGACGCGCCACCGATTTGAACACAAACCCCGCGGGGGTCCTCGTGTCCTTCATTGACATGCGCGCGCGCTCGTGTCAATGCAGGAAACGGACGACCTTGAAAAAGATTTGATGAACTTGAAGTGTTTGAAAGCGCGCTTGAATGTTCCTGACGTCCTTGAACGTCTCGGGAAGGAAGAAAGGACTTTTTGTTGTTGTTTTTGAAGGTACCGGTGAGGGCGTAAAGGAACCGTGTGATGATAACCCTAAAACCCAAGACTGGAACGTGTACACAGAAACTTTGCAATGGACCTTTTTTGTGTTACAATGTTTTCTTTCTTTTTGAC
The DNA here is from genome assembly GCF_024500275.1 of Phycodurus eques. Lineage (NCBI taxonomy): Eukaryota > Metazoa > Chordata > Actinopteri > Syngnathiformes > Syngnathidae > Phycodurus > Phycodurus eques. Next base: position 33,063,794 of record NC_084528.1, on the reverse strand, counting down.
TGATTATTTTAACCTTCGAGCCGGAAATGAAACCTCGCCCGCGTTTGGCCTGATGACGAGGGCGCACGTCCGGAAGTGTGAGTGATGTCTGTAGCGTTACGGCTGCTTTATTACCAAACGAGTGCTAATTAGCGCTACTAATGATGCGCTGCCGGTGGGTGAGGGGGCGAGCCTGCTTGGGGGGTTAATTGGGTTTCGGGCGGGCGGGGGGGGGATTTCATTGTCATCAACTCACACTTGACGACTTCATCAATCTCTTTCTTTACAGTACGTCTATTTTTATCCGATACAAACACCTGCAGGATGGCGCGGGGGGGGGGGCCGTTATTCATGGGGGAAGGTGAAGAGGAGGCGGGGCTAGGGAGTTCAAAGGTGAAGGCGATCACCTCACTTCCTGCTTGTAAACCACGGCAAATGAAAACAACTTACTCCAACGGGAAGACAACGGAATTTTTGGATTTCGCAATTTCCAATTTCCAATCCATCGATGAAGTCGTGATTTAATGAGATCAGAGAATGAGAACTAGCCACCGAATACGGCAGGAGTGTTGCAAATGGAAATGCCGCGTGGACTGCAGGCCAAACTTCAAGTGGGAAATATGAAAAGAGGAAGACGCGAATGTGACATCCTGCGTTGGTGCTGAGCAATGACCTTTGCCGCTCCTCCTCTTCCTCCCGTCTTCATTGCTGCTGCTTCTCTTTCATCTTCTGCTTTTTCCTCTCCTCCTTTCTTCTGTTTCTCTTTGTTCTCCTCTTTTTTCCTTCTTCTGGTCCACTTCCTGTCGTCTTTGCGCACGATGATTCTCATTACAGATACGTTCATTTCTTTTTTCTTCGCCGGCACGGTCGACCGGTCGGTCGTGATCTTTGATCTCAACTCCCAAAATGAACTTTGAACTTCCCACGATTAGGAACGGCGTCCGTCTCGGACGCGACACGCGATCGATCGCCTTCCCGCGACGCGCTCGGAGGAAGGGGGAGGGGCTTATCCGCATCTCGGCGCCAGCGGGGGCCCTCGCGCTTCACGCTCTGACGCCACATTGACAAAGACGCGTCAGATCGAAACCCAAAGACGTTGCGGGACTGCGTGATGGCGTGCGCGCAAAGAATAATCACTCAGTGTGACATCCCATCGTGCAAAAGAGGCACTAATACCGCGACGTGTGTGCACGCGTGATGCGTTCATCCTCCGCGTGGCCACCGGGTGGCACCAGTCGGAGTGCTGAATTTGTGCGTGCGTGTCGGAGTCAGCGGGTCGAAGAAGCTGAAGTGATTTGGGCCAGTGAGACGCAGGTGTGCGCGACCGTGTATTGGTCGCACGCACGCACGCACAGGAGTTATGGAGGGGTGTTGAGGTTCCGGTCCGGCTGCAGACAGACAAACTTGCAACGCGCTCGCTGCAAATATTCTGCCGTGTATGCACGCGTGTGCGTGTATGGATTGCACCTCCTTCGTGGTCCGCAGGGCGCCATTGTTCTTAGCGTCCTGTTTTGTTCGGGCTAATACATCACATTCTAGCACACAAGGCAGTCGTAAACAGTTCGTATCGGAGCGTTCATTTGTCATCTTTTGAGCGGCTGACAAGCAGAGTGTTTACTTGCCGCGTGTGTGCGTGTGCGTCAAAAGAACTTCATCCTCATTCATCTGACCGATAACGCACACGCGCAAACGCACACATTTACGTCTCGAAGCAACTGCGCAAGCTGGCTGGAATCCCATAATACTCCGAGAAAAGCAAAGCACGAACGCCGGCGTTCGCCGACACGGCTGCTCCCGACCAAGACGGCCGCCTTCCTGTTCGTATTCGGGCTCGGGTCCTTGAGACTTTTTGGGGCGTCCCGTCACGATAGACGCGTGCGGCAAATTTCACGTCGACCGGTCGAGCCGGTGTCGAGGGCGGCGTGTGTCTCCGGGGGGCGTTTCGGAACCCCGAAAATACATCGGCGGCAGCACGCACGCTTGTGCCGACACGGGAGTTTGGGGCATATCGAGGCCCGCAAAAGGACAAAATAAGATTTGCGGGTGCTTTCCGTGGCGCCGCGGGACGTGATCGTTCCGAGCGACCGGCGAGGGCGTCTGAGGGAAACCGAGGATGTTTTCGTAGCGGCGGGCCGCCTCGTTAGCGTCCGCCGTCTAATTATGCGCCGCCAAAGTCGGAATATTAGCCCACTTAGCTGATGTTTAATGTCCTCGTTAATTCCGGCCCGCGTCCATTTGTCGGATTACTTCTTTGCGAAGTCGCCGGGCGCTTTTACGCTCTCGTCACTGGCCGTGCGCGGGTGTGCTCGCGTGCGTGTGTGCTTGTGCTTTCCGAGCTAATGAAAACGCCATCAAAGATTGAGATGAATGGGAACATGTCATATTTTGGAAATTAACCTTTTTTTATTGTTATACTTTCAGGGTGCATTTGTTTTACTCACCCTCCCAGTGTGGAGAGAACGAATCCAGTTTGTCCGTGGAGGATGTGAGAAAATGTAGGAGAAAAAAAAAGTGGCAATGTGTGTGTGTGTTTTATAAACTAATGGTAAAATGAATGCATTAATCATGAAATGAAACAGGTGGTCGACCGGTTAGAGCGTCAGCCTCGCAGTTCTGAAGACCCGGTTCAATCCCCGGCCCCGCCTGTGTGGAGTTTGCGTGTTCTCCCCGTGCCTGCGTGGCTTTTCTCCGGGCGCTCCGGTTTCCTCCCACATCCCAAAAACATGCGTGGTACGTTAATTTACAACTCTGAATTGCCCGTAGGTGTGAATGCGAGCGCAAATGGTTGTTCGTTCCTATGTGCCCTGCGATTGGCTGGCGAACACTTGAGGGCGTACCCCTCCTCTCGCCCGGGATGGGCTCCAGCACGCCCGCGACCCGCGTGAGGGGAAGCGGTACGGAAAACCCTCTCAAACCACCTGTTGTGTTGGCAGACTGTTTTTCTTCAGAATCAGAATCAGGTGAAAAGTTGTCATCGAGTTGTGCAAACGTTTCCTCTTCGCGTGATTTCCGAACGAATAAAAACACAATCCAAATGAAGGTCGTTTTTCAAATGCCGCTTTTGCTCTAATGCCGCTACGTTTTAATTTGTTGGTGCGTTTGTTTCGTGCATCTTCTGACCAAATGTTTTGATGAATAATAATAATAATAGTCATACAAAAACAGCCTAAAACAGCGGTGCCTTGACTTACGAGTACGAGTCTTTCCTTGACCGTGCTTGTACCTCGAAACCTTCGCATCAAACGTAAATGCCATTTATCCGTTCCAGCCCCGAAAGAATGATTTGTAGTATAAAAATAGCACACGACGCTATTGTACTTTATGAAAACATGCAGTGTGAACGTAATTAAAAAGAATGTAAAGTTGTAAACGGTTTGTGCGTCGTGATTTCACGCTTGAATTCAATGGAATTGTCTGGAGCGCGTGCGTGGCCACCAGGGGGCAGCGCAATACATACAGTCAAGACACGTACATTTGATGATGAAACACAGAAGAAGGTCGCAACTCAGCGGCGCGGGGACTCCATCGTTCTGCCGGGGGACTTCAACGCTTACGCGTGGGCAGTGACAGTCGGGCCGGAAGGTCGTCGGGCATCCGGCCTTCCCCGGTGAGGTGTTCCGGGCACGTCCCGCCGGGAGGAGACCCGACTCGGGGTCCCCCCCCGGGAGAGCCGGACGAAGTCTGGGCGCCCCCCCCTCGATGCCCCCGCGACCCGAGCGCAAGAAAATGGACGGGTGGACATCAAGTCCAGTTGCTCCACAAACGTTTCCCACTTCCAGGAAGCGTGCGCCGGTGTGTACGTGTCGGCGTGTGCGAATCCAATTAGCGGCGCTCCGTGTCGGCGCGGACCCCGACTCCCATGATGCTCGGTGTTTTTGCCGCCACGCCTTCGCTAATCGGCGCGACGCTTGATGACACACTCAGCCGCCTGAAAGGAATTCCTTAATAACAGGATTATAGGAGTGTAATCCCGCCGTCTCCGCGGACACGGACGATCTGCGTGCGTGCGCGGAACATTGGCAAATCGGTGAACAATACTTTTGAAGTGCCACTAATGTGTGTGTTGGTGTGTGTACAAAGTTCCTTGTCTTTCCAGTAAAACAGGAAGTCAAAGAAAGTGTGTGTTGGTACACAAACCGGAAGTTGTGCATCTCATTTTGCTGTCCAATTAGCAAGTAGCGCTTCTTAAATTGGTCCACGCACTGGAAGCGGCACAGTAAAAGCTGCGGTGTACAAAGAGGGAGGGGCGAAGGTCCATTTCTTTGGGAAGGTTCGATCCGACTTGGCAGCTAACATTCCGGCGGTTGGCATCAGCAGAGAGACCAAAGCGCTCGCTCGTAGGAAGGAAGGAAGGAAGGAAGGCAGGAAGGAAGGAAGGAACCCGGACGCCGCCTTCCTGTCTGCCGTGAGGGAATCGCAAATCAGATGTGGAAATAAAACATCGACAGACTGCTATGGTATTGACATGAGTCTAGTCATACACAGTATTTCAAAAGCACTTACATATATGTGTATATATATATATATATATATATATATACGGGATATACGGGGCAGACGTGCTAACCATTTGACTCTTATTGACTCGGAAAGCTTCTGTTGCCGCAGAAACAAATGTGAAGAGCAGTGTTGGTAACCTAACAGGAAGTCATGACTCTTCATCTGAAAATGTGCTTTGGCTTCTCTTCAAAGGTGATTTTGGGAAGTATCATCGTGGGGGGATGTAACATGTCCGAAAGTGACCTTGCGTTCCCGCAGGTGGAGCTCACGGGCAGCAGCGTTTTCGACTACGTGCACCCGGGCGACCACGCGGAGATGGCGGAGCAGCTGGGCACGAAGCTTCCGCCCGGGCGGGGCCCGTCCCTCTGCGCTGGCGCCGCCAACGAGGACGCCGCGTCGTCGGCGTCGTCGGCGTCGCGCCCCGAGACGCCCGAGCCAGGTACCCGACGGCACGCTCGCGTTCCCCGCGATTCCCTGCGCCTCGGACGCTCGTTAACGTGCCCGAAGTACGACGACTTCGTTTCGATTGGAACTCGTAACCGAGATGGGAAGTCCGTTCGCTCGCGGACCAAATCAAGAGTTTATGAGTCGAGTTGGGGGGGGGGGGCTCCTTTTGAAGAGACAAACACGCCGACTAAAATTGAAAACAAAGACAACGTCAAGACAAATGCCAACATTATTTTAAATCCAATTGCAAAAAAATTGCTTTTGAACATTTAACATGAAATTGAAAAAAGTTTGTATTTCAAATCATTCTTTTTTACTTTTTTCAAATGTATTTCAAAACAATTGTGTGACATATTCTCATATGTTTGTTTGACTTCAAAAATTGTGATCTGTTGCAACGTTCAAATCGATTTAAAAAAAGAACACCAAAATGCTTGTACATGTACGAAAACAATTGAAGTGACGCGTGAAATGTCACAACATTCAAATGTATTTCAAAATAAAATTCATTTTTTACATCGACACAATTATTTGCAGAAGTGCGAATAAAAATGGCGCCACGGCGGAGAGACCGGTGAGCACGTCCGCCTCGCACTTGTGAGGTTGCGGGTTCAAATCCCGGCCCGGCCCGTGTGGAGTTTGCGTGTTCTCCCCGTGCTTGGGTGGCTTTTCTCCGGGTGCACCGCTTTCCTCCCGCATCCCCAAAACACGCCCGCTGATCGCCCGCGGGTGGGAACGTGAGTGCCAACGGTCGTTTGTTTTCTACGTGCCCCGCGATTGGCCGGCGACCAGTCGAGGGCGTACCCCGCCGGCACGCCCGCGACCCGAGTGAGGAGAAGCGCTTCCCAAAATGGATGGATGTGAATAAAAAAACGTTTTTCCATGTAGAAAGGCAATTGAAATAAAAGTGTGGTACCCTGTAGCATTCACATTTACTGCAAATTGGATTTTTTACATTTTTCTTTTTATTGCACCTTTATTGAACTGAGAATATTCCCATTGATATTCCGAATCTCTTTCGCAAGGGACAGCACAATAGTTCCAAATCGAATACACACCAAATACATCATTAAGAACAATCGGCAGGAGTTACGGTATGCAAATCACATGGGTGAAATCAAAAATCTGCTTTTATATTGGGTTGAAAGAAGTGATTTTCTAACATGTTCTTCTTTGAAACAGCAGAATTCCCTGCGCTGCTCCTCGGTCACTGGGAGGCAGTCGAACACGCGATGAAGAAGAGACACAAATCTTTTTCTACTTCTCCAGTAGTCGTGCCTGCAAATCAGTCGCCTTTCGGCCAAATTTGTTGCTCACTATTTACTTGAGGAATTATTCCACTGTGTACTTTGTACTGCTCAGTCATTTTTGGGAGGACTACTTTTGACTTTGACTTGAGTCACATTTACTGTCAAGTAAGAGTACTCTTCCTGGAGTCCAAGATTTGGCTACTCCACCCGCCTCCGGAGCAGACACCCGCTTACGTTTAAGCAACGTTTTTGCTCATCGGATCGGCCCGTGTCGTATTTGTCGCGCCGCGTCGAGGCGCTGCGGGTCGCGGCCCCGGTTGCGGAACGGCGAAGCGCACGTAACGTCGGCGACAAGAGTCGATCCGCTAGTGAATCTTGTATTAAGTACATTTCTCGAATTAATTGACGGATGTTAAAGTTAAATGAATTAAGCGACGGAGCGATGTTAGGGATGACGTCACAACACAGAATGAGCTAACTTCAAATTCAGAAATGGCCAATAAAAACTGAAAGTTATTGTACTTCATATTTTGCTGGAGGATGCATTTGGGATTAGCCTTTGAAGTCGGTAATCCGTATCCTGAATCCTAAATTTCTACATCAACAAGTACCGTAATTTCTCGTGCATAATGCGCAGCCATGTATAATACGCTCCCCCAAAGAGGACCTCAAAATTATAGAAAACCCTTCTACCAATGTATAACGCATGAATTTGTTTCTACCCATATGATCAAAACATGAAGCATAATCTGTATTGTGTTGTGTTTTGTTATTCAGAAGTTAAGCACTTGGTTTGAACACTTCATCCTTTTTTTAATTGACTTGCTCTTATTTTGAAATTCACAGCCCGACTTTTATTCAGTCGATGAGAAAACGCACAGTCGTACTCGTATGTTTGATTACCCGGGCGGAATTTGTAAAATGGGTACAATTCTTGAAAGGAATCATGGAGGGCCAGGCGAAACAGGGCCTTATTGTACTCTTTAGAGTCTTCCAGATTGCTTAGGTTATCCATCCATCCATCCATCCATTTTCTGAGCCGCTTCTCCTCACGCGGGTCGCCGGAGCCTATCCCAGCTATCATCGATCAGGAGGCGGGGTACGCCCTCAACCGGTCGCCAGCCCATCGCAGGGCACATACAAACAAACAACCATTAGCACTCACAGTCACACCTACGGGCAATTTAGAGTCTCCAATTCATGCATGTTTTTGGGATGTGGGAGGAAAGCGGAGTGCCCGGAGAAAAGCCACGCGGGCGCGGGGAGAACATGCAAACTCCACACAGGCGGGGCCGGGGATCGAACCCGGGTCCTCAGAACTGTGAGGCAGACGCTCTGACCAGTTGTCCACCGTGCCGCCTGCTTAAGTTATGTTAAAGTAAAAATAATTCTCTGCGGAGGCTCAGGGGATCTCCCCCCAGAGACCCGCCCTAAAATGCTTAGTTTTTTTTGTCACCTTTTTCGTGCGTTTGGTGTTTGCATGTCTGAGTAGTAGTAGTTTTCTGTAATATTAGTCATTTTTCAAAATATGCCTGTGAGTATTGTGATTTTATGTCGACATGTGTTGCTCCACCGTTGGTGTTCAAATGACCGTCGCTTCTAACTCCGCCATTATCGATGCGAATGTTGGCGTTTTGCATTATTTGTTAGCATTAGGCTAAGCAGACGTTGATTCGGCAAAGCTCCGTAGTTTTAAACACACAAAGTGTCATTGTCTTTGTTTAGTTTTAGCGTAAACTTCAATAGGAAAGTAGTCATCGGTATTTGCACAGGTTGCGAAGTGGCGACATACGCCGGCAACCAAAATCCCCGGAGGATGCGATCCAATCCAAAGCAATCCCGCCCATTAGCATTCGGCGCGCGGCGCGTGGAAGACTTTTCACCTGGCAAAGCTTCTCACGCCGCTGCCGATAATTTGAGAATTAGAGCGAAATCCATTTGTAAATTAAACAAAGCGACTTGATCTGGGCGGAGGACGTCACTTCATCAGGACGTTCAAACACGCCGCAGATTGCCTCGCCGGCTGCGGCTGTCCGCCGAGACGCCGCGCTAATTACATCTGCTGCGCATTTATACGCAGCTCCGTGCTGCTGCTTGACGGCTGGGGGGGGGGGGGGGGGGGGCTGTATTCATTAGAATTCAACATTTTTTTCCCTTTTTTTTTTTTTTTTTTCTTTGACTTTCTGCAAACATCTAGCAGCTCAAGATGGCCGACCACTGACGCTAATCTTGGACTAAAAAGTGTGGAACATCTGCGTCTTTTTCTTCCTGACTTCTTCTGATCGTCCTCAGATGAGGCACGACTTAGCTGGGTGTGCTAACATTTGTGGCGTTCACGATAATAATATTTTAGTTTTTTTGCAATTGAACCTTTTCCACGTGTCGAGTATACGAGATTCAAATGTGGTAGCGATCGGTCAGCCTCTACGACAAGTTTGTCTTTGAAGAAACCAAAATGGTAGACTTCCTGTATGTTTGCAGGCATGGCCTCTTGAGACTTTTTGGTGGCTCTCTTCATGATAGACATGTTGACCAGCTTTTGTGCTGCCAAGGCAAAGTGGCTTTTCAAAATTTGGAAAATTTCTCTCCGGAAATGGCCAAAATCTCCGCTTTAAGGTAAAACAGCAGACTCCGTGTGTCTTTTCAACTCTGGCTTCCTGAGACTTTTTTGTGGGTCTACCGATGATAGATAGAAGCTCCTCCCAAATTTCATGGAGCTCAGTGAAACTGATTTCGGGGGCTGAATTTTCCAATACTTTCAAGGACCCCCGCAAATGCGCCAAATCGCCCCGAAATGGCCGCATGAAAGCAAAACGTGTCTTTTTGGGCATGACTTCTTGAGACTTTTTTGTGGGTCTACTCATGATATACATTCCTGCCAAATTTCAGAACGCTCAGCGCAATTGTCTTCGGGGGCCGAATTTTCCAAATGCGCCAGCGCTCCGCCCCCGTTGCCCACGAGCGCACGTTTGAGGCGTCGGCATGAACGTTGAAAGTCGGATGATGAAAAAGAGAACATCCAGTTGACCTTGGCGGACGTTGGGAGCTCGTTGCAGTGAAGAAAATCATCTTGAAAGGCGCGTGATGCAATTGGACTCTTACAAGTCCACAAGATGATTCATGCGAAATGGAAACGCCGCGCTTTCGCACATTGACCTTGAAATTCCCGTTCAAGGTCGCTGGAATGTACGTTTGCCCTTGAGAGAAGCGTTCAACGAGCAAAATATGTCAGCATCGGAAGTCCCTGTAAAGCCAAAATAAATGCTCATTTGACCCTCGCCGTTGCGTCGGGCGTTATATTCTCTCTTCCCGCTGCTTTTCATCATGGCGTCACCACTCTTCTTCTGCGATGGAGAACATCTGGCGCGACCCGAAGCGATGTCTGCGATCTCGTGGCGAGGGGTGTGATTACAACTTCAAACTGCTCTGTTATGGCAAAGGAAAGATTTGGGGGGGTAATTAATCTCGGGGCGCTGGCACATGTCAACCCCCCCAAAAAATACAAACTTCAGTTCCGTTGCCCATCTCGGTTCTCGGGACGACAAGGACCAAGGACTACAAGGTGCAACTCGGCAATTCTGGAAGACGGTCGTGTGTTTGGACTGCCGAACTACGTTTTCCTGCACGCTAATTTGTCTTTTGTACTTTCGAGAGGTCCACGAAGTTTTCGGGCAGGTTCTTCAGTGCTGGACATTGTGGCCAAGGTGTTTTTGGAAGCATGATTAGCTCCCGGCGCGCTAATTGTCTTATTTCAACACGGTCGCCTTGGTTATTGTCGCTAATGACACGATTCGCCTGCCGCAGTAATGACTCGCGTTCATCATCATCATCACGTGTGTGTGCGCGCGCGCGTGTAACGAATAATTGTCATTTGACACCATGAGGCTGACTAAACGATCCCAGAGCAGACACGTGGATGACATCATCAAGGGACATGTGCTGGATGTGGGCGGGGCTTGTCCTATGACGCCATCCTTGTTTGTTCCCACTTCCTGTCCTTTTCCACTTCCCTTTTTGACTTCCTGTTTGTTCATTCCAACATGGTTGAACGCTGCGTTCAGGCATCTGTCAAACGTTGGGAACATTTTGATGTCGCTCTTTTCCCGTGACTTTGCGTTTATCGACGAATCGGCCAACCTCGCGCCGGTACCTCGTCTCCGTCGTCAGTCTTGCGTGTTCGACTTTTCTTCTTCTTCACTTCCCGATTGCCTCCCCAAAGAGGAAGAAGACCTGAAGTGAGCCTCGAGGGGCTTGAATGTGGCGCGATTTCGCAGGACGACGACGACGAAGAGGACGAGGAGGACGAAGAGGAGGAGGCCGAGAGGAAGCGTAGGGACGGACGCGGCTCGACGCGTTTACATTTGAAGAAGACGGCGAGGACGACGAGGAGCTGTCGGGCTCATCACGCGCACGCGCGCCACTTCCTGTCTTTTCCACTTCCGGTCGGCATTTCGCGGAAGCTTCCAGGAACTGCGATGAACTAAAAGGTTCTGGAACTTGAAGGGGCAATGTGGCCGAAGTTGCAGTTTCGCTGCATTTCTGTACAGCGGAACCTCGGGAACAGAACCACTGTCTGTTTTCCACTTCTTGTCTCTTCTACTGCAAAATTCGTCATACGGCTCATCTTGTACAGTTTGATTGATATTTAATGGAAATGCCTCATGTTGTTTGTATTTGTTCTTTCAATGAAGACAAGAGGGGAAAAAGTCTTTGGCACTTCCTGTTTTTTTGTTCAATTCCTCTAAACTGTCTCTTCCCTTCTTCTTTATCGTCCTTCCTGCTCCTGACACGAACGATAGCAAACCCGTGGCATTTATAAGGTGCTCCTGAACGGCCTCCGCCCTGAATGCCCCCTCCCTCACCCGCCCGCTCCACTGACAATGTTTACACTATTCAACTTTCACTGACAGCAGGCCCCCCGCCCCCCCCCCCGTCCCTCCCGTCCCCCCGCCCCCTGTGATCTCTGCATGTTTGCTTATATCTGCTTCTTCATATATATTTCTACACTCAGTGTGTGTGTGTGTGTGCGCGCGCTACGCCACATTTGTCATGATGGCTCGCCACCTCTCTGATCTCTCCCAGCTGCTGTGTTGCATTATGGGTAAAAAGCAACAGACAGGAAAAATGAGCTGGGCGCTGTAAAAGTAGAAAACAAAAGACACTTGACGCCCCCTGGTGGACACAACACTTTTATAATAGAAGTAAAGACAGCAGATGAAATGAATAAATGGCCCACAGCAGCTAGCAGCTAGCTATGTTAGCATGTTGTAGTTATAGCGCCGCTAAGACTTTATCGGTGGGGCCTGACCGATTTTGATCTTTTTAGACTGATGCGGCTATTTGGCAGAATAAAATTCAGATAAGTGAATAACCAGTCGATGAATCGAGAAAAACTTATTTTTTGGTCCCTTAACGTTTATAACAATAAAGATGTGACTATTTTACAATACGTTGTACATTAGTATTTGTTTAACTTCACAATACAGAGAAAAATCACCCAAATTGGGCGATTTTTTTTTGGTTTTTTTTATGTTGGTTTGAATGTCATTATTCTTTGTCTTATGTTCTGTGTCAAATATTGACCGATTTTCAGTCGTGCCGGAATTATTAGCGCCGCGCAATTCGCGATTCACCATTTGCAAATGAGAAATCTATGTTAGCTTGCAAATGATATGGAATCGCTGACCTAGCAGCTAGCTCGGTTAGCATGTTGATCGTCTCATAACTTAACGAGAGCTCGTAATGTTAGCATGGAGATGCTATATATCTCCCGAAGTAGCGTCTCGCTAAATTGCCATGTTTTTTTAAGGTGTCAACAGTACAAGCCAACATGGCCGACTGCCGCGTCAGCCGTCGGTCGGGCCGATTGAAGTGACGGCGGACGCGCCACCACAAGATGTGCCCGACGCTAACTACTATCTACATTCTGCGCATGCGTGAGAAGTAATTCCCCTTCATACCATTGGTGGCGGGAGTCCAAAAAAAGCTTACCAGATCCGTTTCCGTTTGGGAAACTCTACTCGCGAGAAATATTGTAAGCATGAAAAAAATAAATCATCCTCAATATGCGTGCAATGAGATAGGACAAAAGTACAAAATGAGCAAATAATCATTGCTTTCGTCGCTTCTGTTTCTAGTCCCGTACACTGATTCGCTGGCTAACAGCCAATCAGAGTGATGAATTGTCACTGCTGGCTGACGCAGATTTAAAACACGCTAAATCTGGCGAAAACCGCCGGCGGTTTATGTGCCCACGACGCTCAAGCAACTGCCCGACGGCCGAAGTCGGCTTGCCGAGATGCGATTTTTAAACAGCTGCTGACCTGGCTACTAGCGATGTTAGCTTGTTGATGGCCTCTAGTGACTGAACTAGAGCTAGTAATGTTAGCATATTTGTGCTGTACAGACACTAAAACAACTGAAAGCTGTTTTAGCTTGTTGATGATAAAGAATTGTTTGCCAAGCAGCTAGCGTATGTTAGCATGTTAATGGTATACAGTGGACCCCCAACATATTCGCGGTTCAGATTTTTTTCCCTATTTTTTAAAACGTTTCAAATTGTTGTCTTTATTTGTTGGGGGAGGAACAAACCCTGAAGACGCTTTTTGGTAGTATATCCATGTTTATTGGAGAACGGTTGGGGTTTAAAAAAATGGAATGCAATTAAAATCCGCATCAGTTATTTGCGGATTTTCTCTTTTCGCGGTTGGGCCCGGTCGCTATCGCAAATAACGGGGGTCCGCTGTACAGTGGTTGATGTTGCATGTAGCTACGTTAGCATGTTGATTTTGAGCTAGTTCCTCAGAGAAAAGTTGAGTTAGCGGACTTTTTGCGCGTCTTCGTGACTGAGGTGGCGTCGACCTTGCCGCTCGCTCACGTTAGCTCGTTATCAGCGCGACACAATGAGGCTCGGCGAGCGGGCGGCCGCGTTTGAGCTCGACAAAAGACGGACGGCGGCCCGCGGAGACCGAGCGCCGTCACGTACCCGGCGCGTCGGGGGCACGGGTGGGTTTTTGTCCACACGGGTTGTACTTCATAATGAACACTTCGTCCTTCAAAGGCCGCCGAAGTTTCCCGCCGCAGCTAATAATTATAGAAATAAATATTTCATAATAACGAGCTCCCGAGTGGCGCGGCGCCACCTGCTGCCTTTCAGGCTAATCTTTGTCTTGTAGGAGCCGCGTCCCTCAAGACGCTTGTTTTGCCCGCGGAATGACAAAGTGGCACCTCTGTGCCCCCGCGCACCTCCTCTTCCTCATCCTCCTGTTCCTCTTTTGTTTTTACCCTTCCTCTTCCTCCTCTCTTCCCAATTGTCTGCGTTCGTGTCCACTTCTTCCTCTTTTACGTCTTTCCCCCCCCTTTCTAACGCTTGTTCACACACGACTTCTTTCATTGAAAACGTGTGTGTGCGTGTCTGTATCATCAAATCTGTGTGTGCGTGTGTGAGATCTCCTTACCTGTAACAAAGAGAAGGTCACGCTCGGCCGTGTCCGCCCCCCCCCCCCCCCCCCTCTGTCATAATTATTCGCCCATCACGTCCACGCCGATTTCCTGCGGGAAACGTCGAGGAAGACGAAGAATTTCCCCCGCCCCCGAGACGTCTCGGCTCGTCGTCGACTTTCCTCCTCGAACGGCCACGTTGACGTCCGTGTTTGACCGCCAGGTGAGCAAATTCACCGTACCCGTCGGAGATCGATTTTCCTCGACGGCGAAACAGCGGCGGAGCGCAAAACTTGCCGCGTCCCGATCTCCGACCAGGCGCGCGTGGGCTCGGCGTTCCGGCGCGATCGCGAGCGTGTCCTTTGACACGCGCCCGGCGCAGACCGAAAGTCGGTCGAAACTTGCGCCTGCTCGGACCGCGCTCGACTTTTGACGCCCGTCGCGACGCGATTTCGGTGAACGCGATCGGGGCGCAGGCCGACGCGTACGTGAGCTCTGCGGATGTCGGTCGCATTTCATTCCTAAAAATGTCAAGAGCGGGCATCGAACCCTCCGACTCTTTGGAGAGAGCAGTCGATTGAAGGCGTTATTATTATTATGATTAAGGCCCGAGGCTGATTGCGCTTTGACGGTCACTTCCTGTCTTTTCCATTTCCTGTATATTCCACTTCCTGGACATCTCGGACGCGAGGACCAAAATAGTTTCTCACGTTGCATTTTTGGTTTTAGCCTCCAGAGGGCAGCGGAGTCACGCCTTATGCGGTGGCCGCAGCTTAAAGAAAGCAACTTTCATATGCAATCATATCAAATTCCGTGACGATTTTCTTCTTCTCGCTCTTCCGCTTGGTTGTTTTCCTTTTGCTGTGATGAGTCATTGAGCCTCTTCGGCCCCGCCCCCTTCTAGGGCGTCCAGATGTGCGCATTCCTTCATTTCTTCCCATCTCTCCACGTTAAATCCGGTCAACACCAACAGCGTCCATCCAGCCGCAAAGATAAAATGACAAAAGCTGTGCCGGTGGCGCTCGAAGGAGCGCTTTTGTTTGGAAATGACCGACAGGAAGCGACGCTGTTGTCTTTGCAGCGGAGTCGAGCAGTCCGAGCGGCCTGTGCCCGGACGGCTGTCTGGAACGTTCCTTCTTCATCCGAATGAAGTCCACGCTCACCAAGAGAGGCGTCCACATCAAGTCGTCCGGATACAAGGTCATTCATTCAGTCATCGTATTCATCTCATTGAGGTCAAAAGCTCGCAATAGCCACATAACGATCTAACGTGACAAGGTTACTGCAAAAGTGCTGTTTGTTTTTTCAATGAAAGTCAAAATTCGATGATAACATTTCAATCTTATGAGAATAAAGTTATATTTTTAAGGAAAAAAACAATCAAACATTTTGAGATTAAAAAGAGAAAAGGGTGTGTGTTTGAAAAAAGGCATACGTTATAAAAGTACGTTATTCTATATTTCGACATGTCAGTTTCGCAAATGTTTTTTGTAATTATTTTGTGTGGAACACAATGGCAGTAATTTTATGACGGTGAAGTATTTGTATTTGTAAATAAAGGTCTGCTTTGTCGAAAAAAACATTGAAATGATGAGGACAAAGTGCTAATTTTACAAGATTAAGGTCACATTTCTTTTTGAGAAAAACTAAATCGAATATTTTCTTGATGAAATATCGTAGTCGCTGTATATATTTTTTTAAATCATGCAAAAAGAAATTGGGGGCAAAAATGTGTAAATTCCCGTGGGCTCAACACCTGTGGGAGGGGCCATAGGGGTCGGGTGCAGTGCGAGCAAGGCGGGGACCTTGGCGATCCGATCCCCGGCTACAGAAGCTGGCTCTCGCGACGTGGATCGTCACCTCTCTGGCAGGTGTGCGAGGTCGAGAAGTTCCCACTAGATCTAGTCGGGCTCGCCTCCACACACGGCTTCGGGTCTGGTACCGGTCCTCTCGAGAGGGGTTGGGACTCTCTTCCACTCTGGAGTTGCCCACGGCGAGAGGCGCCGAGCAGGTGTGGGTATACTTATTGCCTGTACGTAGGAGTTCACCCCGGTGGACGAGAGGGTAGCCTCCCTCCGCCTTCGGGCGGGGGGACGGGTCCTGACTGTTGTTTGTGCCTATGCGCCAAACAGCACTTCAGAGTACCCACCCTTTTTGGAGTCCTTGGAGGGGGTGCTGGAGAGCGCTCCCGCTGGGGACTCCATCGTTTTGCTGGGGGACTTCAATGCTCACGTGGGCAATGACAGCGAGACCTGGAAGGGCGTGATTGGCTCCGACGGTGGGGGAAGATGCCGGCGGGCCCAAACGTATTGTGAGGGTCTGCTGGGAACGTCTGGCAGAATGCCCTGTCAGAAGGAGTTTCGACTCCCACCTCTGGCAGAACTTTGCTGACGAGGCGGGGGACGTCGAGTCCCAGTGGACGGTGTTCCGCGCCTCCATTGCCGAGGCGGCCGACCGGCGCTGTGGCCGTAAGGTGGTCGGTGCCTGTCGTGGTGGAAATCCCCGAACCCGTCGGTGGACACCAACGGCGAGGGATGTCGCTGAGGCAAAAACTCGGACGTGGGAGGAGTTTGGCGAGGCCATGGAGAACGATTTCCGAACGGCTTCAAGGAAATTCTGGTCCACCATCCGGCGTCTCAGGAGGGGGAAGCAGTGCACCGCCAACACTGTGTATAGTGGGGATGGGGCGCTGCTGACCTCGACTCGGGACGCCGTGAGCCGGTGGGGAGAATACTTCAAAGACCTCCTCAATTCCACCGACGCGCCTTCCCCTGAGGGAGCGGAGTCTGGGTTCTCTGAGGCGGGCTTTCCTATCTCTGGGGTTGAGGTCACCGAGGTGGTTAAAAAGGTCCTTGGCGGAAAGGCCCCGGGGGTGGACGAGATTCGCCCGGAGTTCCTTAAGACTCTGGATGTTGTGGGGCCTGTCCCGGTTGACACGCCTCTGCAACATCGCGTGGACATCGGGCACAGTGCCTCTGGATTGGCAGACTGGGGTGGTGGTCCCCCTTTCTAAGAAGGGGGACCGGAGGGTGTGTTCCAACTACAGGGGGATCACACTCCTCAGCCTCCCTGGTAAGGTCTATTCAGGGGTGCTGGAGAGGAGGGTCGGCCTGGGAAGTCGAATCTCAGATCCAGGAGGAGCAGTGTGGTCTTCGTCCTGACCGTGGAACAGCGGACGAGCTCTACACCCTCGGCAGGGTCCTCGAGGGTGCGTGGGTGTTCGCCCAACCAGTCTACATGTGTTTTGTGGACTTGGAGAAGGCGTTTGTCCCTCAGGGGGTCCTGTGGGGAGTGCTTCGGGAGTATGGGGTACTGAACCCCCTGATACGGGCCTGTTCGATCCCTGTACGACCGGAGTCAGAGCTTGGTCCTGCATTGCTGGCAGTAAATCGGACTCGTTCCCGGTGAGGGTTGGACTCCGCCAAGGCTGCCCTTTGTCGCCGATTCTGTTCAAAACTTTTATGGACAGAATTTCATGGCGCAGCCGAGGCGTAGAGGGGGTCCGGTTTGGTGGCCTCAGTATTGCATCTCTGCTTTTTGTTGGCTTCATCAAGCTGTGACCTCCAACTCTCACTGGAGCGGTTCGCAGTCGAGTGTGAAGCGGCTGGGATGAGAATCGGCACCTCCAAATCTGAGACCGTGGTCCTCATTCGGAAAAGGGTGGCGTGCCCTCTCCGGTTCGGGGATGAGATCCTGCCCCGAGTGGAGGAGTTCAAGTATCTTGGGGTCTTGTTCACGAGCGAGGGAAGAACAGAACGGGAGATCGACAGACAGATCGGTGCGGCGTCTGCAGTGATGCGGACTTTGTATCGGTCCGTTGTGGTAAAGAAGGAGCTAAGCCGAAAGGCGAAGCTCTCGATTTACCGGTCTATCTTACGTTCCTACCCTCACCCTATGGTCACCAGCTGTGGGTGGTGACCGAAAGAACGAGATCCCGGATACGAGCGGCCGACATGAGTTTCCTCCGCAGGGTGTCCGGGCTCTCCCTTAGAGAACGGGCGAGAAGCTCGGTCATCCGGGAGGATCTCAGAGTAGAGTCGATGCTCCTCCGCATCGAGAGGAGCCAGATGAGGCGGCCGGGGCATCCGATACGGATGCCTCCCGGACGCCTCCCCGGTGAGGTGTTCCGGGCACGTCCCACCGGGAGGAGACCCCGGGGACGACCCGGGACACGCCGGAGAGACTACGTCTCTCGGCTGATCCGGGAACGAGGAAAGAGGAAAATCACATTTTTGAGAGAAAAATTGTTTTATATTTTCAAGTGATCTTTTGAGAATGAAGTCATACATTTTGGATTATGAAGTTGCATATTTTGGAGGAGAAAAAAAGGAACATATCCTCATAGAGCATGTAATATTATGCCATTTCCATATCGAAAATAGGACTAATGTCGGCCGATCCAACTTTTTTTCACTTTTTCTCAAAAACTTTTCAACTTTTCCCTGATAAAATATGACTTTCTTCTTTGAAAACGATATATATGCATATCGAGAATAGATGACAAGACGCGATGTTCACGCAAATGACTTTCCTCAGGTGTCCTGAAACGCTCCGAATGTTTCAGCCGTTTCTTTAGCGTGCACTGTGTGCGTGTGCGTGTGCGTGTGCGTGCGCGTGCGTTCGGCCCTCAGGTGATCCACGTGACGGGTCGCCTGCGCATCCGGATGACGCTGACGCACAGCCGCTCGGTGCCCAATCAGGTTATGGGCATGGTGGTGGTGGCGCACGCGCTGCCGCCGCCCACCGTCAACGAGGTGCGCATCGACTGCCAGATGTTCGTGACGCGCGTCAACATGGACCTCAAATTCGTCTACTGTGAGAACAGGTAAGCTACAAAAACAGCCAGATGTGTTGTTGCGCTGTTAGCGTGCTAATGCTAACGAAGCTAACATATTGGGTGTCCGTACGGAGACGCAAACGATAAAACAATTTAATGCGGAAAACTTCTTGACGCTTTCTTGAATTGTATTGATTATTTCTGCTTAACTATTAGCGTGCTAATGCTAATGGTACTAGCACGTTGGGTATCTGCACGCAGAGTTAGTTTTGATGCTAAACGATAAAAACGATTCGACGTGGAAGATTTGATGACACTTTGATGAGTGTTATTTGTGATTTCTGCCTCGGCACAGCGGCGCTCTGAAGCTGTTTTGACAATAAACAATAAAAAACAATCAGTGTTTTGGTTACTTACTCCTGGCTCAAATTCAACTCGACGCCGAATTACACCTGTTAGCATGCTAATGCCTTAGTGATGATAAATGCCAGACGATGCATAGGGAAGAATTCGTGACACTTTCATGTGTTATTATTATCGGTGTAAAACTTAGCAAGCGTATTTTCAGCTGTTAGCGTGCTCAGGATAATTATGCTAAATATTATTATATTTGTTGGGTGTCTGTGCAGAGATGCTATGAAGCTGCCGAAAAATGGCTATAAAAAACTGAAAATGATTTGTGGGGAAAACTTCTTGACACTTTCATGCGAGTTCTTTCTGCATAAAACTGAACAGCGAACTACACTTGTTAGCATGCAAATGCTAATTAGGCTAAATATGTCCTGACAGAGACACCACGAAGCTGTTTGATGATAAAGGACTCAAAAGAATTATGTCTGTTTTTGCTTCAAATTCATCAAGTAATAATGATAATATTAATAGATTTTTTGGTGTGCCTTTCGAGGCCCTCGAGGACACTGTACGTGACTCTATTATTTGTATAATATAATACTAATTACATAAATTCTTCTAAAGGTTAAACCCTTCATTGAACCAGGTTGGAACTATAAAAAACATGAATCAAACAATAAAGCCAAATTTACAAAAGAATAAAAGAAACAAAAATCCCAAGTCTACCTGTTAGCGTGCTAATGCTAGCACCTTAGCAGTGTAGCTCGCACGCCAAACCAATGGAAAGTTAATCATTCGCGTCATTGAACATTCTGCCCACATTTCCGCCTTCCACTTTTGTGCCAGGGCAGATTCCGTTCCGAGCGTCTTTTAAGATTCCCGACGCGACGCGTCCGGTGGCCGCTGGAGTCGCGCGTGGCACATTTTTATTCATGAGCCAATCACGCGCCGTAAGCCGCGGGCGAGTCTCTGATGGATCTATCCGGCTCGCCGCCATCTAGATAAAAGCGATAGCATCTCGCCGGCGACTTAACCGGCTGACCGAGGAGATGCGATTCAATCAGGCGCGAAGACGCGCAAAGAGAGAAGAAAGCGCCGTGGTTTCAAAAAGTCAAGGCTCGTATGGATTCTTTTCGGTGGGCGCTGCGAGCGACACGATGACGACAAATGACGCTTTTTGCCGGACAGAAAATGCAAACGTGGACTTTCTGCCGAGGGTCCCGCGCCAACCGAATAACAGTCGGGCGAGATCCAATCAGGGGCGTGGCGACGTTTTATGGAGATACGATATTGATTTATTCATTTATAGGTTGGGCTATCGTATTAGCTTCGATCATTATTTAGATGCACTTCTGTGCCAGTAAAATAATATAAATATTGTCAAATAAAAAGACAACCTCAACGTGTATAAAATATTTCCATGAAATATCAAAACTACACTGTAACAATTTTAACTACACGCAGTTATTACATGTACTGTAGTATCAAATGCAGTATAGTAGTATTTAACAATGCTTACATTAAAAAGCTGTACGTTCCATACAAAACAAGAACATCATTCTAAAGCAGGCCCCAAAACACTCAACAAGTCATCAAATCATTTTTTTCAAAAAAAAAGAAACATGAAATATGCTGACGTGAGACGTTTGATTATTCATCAGAGCAAAAAGCAAAACAAATCGGCTCAAAAATCAGGTGACTTTATTGATCGCGAATCATCATCGTGATCGTTAATGTTCACACTCCAGGTTAACTACGATTTTTTTTCATATGAAAATAAATCCGCACGAATCCGATATCTGTCCCACGCGAGTGCAATCGGGACGCTCACGTCGCGAGCGTCATCAAACGGCGACAAACGGCACGATTCTTCCGCAAAACCGACGCGGACGAAGGAGCGCAGACGAGTCGGTGGGCAAAAAGAAGCTGCGTCGCCACTGATAAATGGAACAAAACGTCGGCTCCGCTCGTACAAAATCCTGCAAATGGCCGCAAACGCGTCACGACGAGACCTCCGCGGGGGCGGGGCCACTTTGACTCGCATCAGCACGGCGCATCGTGTTTGCGCGCACATGCCGCGCCATGTCGTCACGCCTCGCCACGTCACATCGAGCCACGCCACATTGTCACACCACCTCACATCGCCACGTCACATCTTCACATTACGCCACGTCACGCCACGCCTTCATGCCACGCCACATCGCGTCACGTCGTCAAATTGGGCGCGAACGTAGCTTTCGATCCTGTCCGCATCTTTTCTTTCTTTTTCTTACTGTCAACGCTGTGTTGTGCCGTTCGTAGGATCAGCGACTACATGGACATGTCGGCGGCAGACGTCGTGGGCAAACGCTGCTACCAGCTGATCCACGCCGAGGACGCGGAGGCCATCAGGCAGAGTCACGTCGAGCGTGAGTACCGCCGGATGCCGGCGCGCCAAACTGGGAAGACGAGAAAAAAAAAAACATGGCTTCAAAATTCCCCAAACGTTTGCCGGCGGGAACGAGGATGAAGATTATTCTGCTGACGCGCGCCAATGAAACGGGAAAACGAGTTGAAACTTCTTCTTTCGTTTCCTCGTGCAAGACATCCTCGTCCTCGTCCGCTCCTTCCTCATGCTCATCAGCATCTTCCTCGCCCTTCCTCATCCTCAGCGATGACATCAGTTGTATCTCCGATCTATAATTCCCGCTCGTACGGCCGCGTCGCCGACGAGGTCGCGAGGGACGTCGCTAGAACAAAGACGAACGCGGAGGCGGCGGCGAGACGGATGGACGGAGAGACGGCGAGCGAGAGTTTGACACGGCGCTCGGCGTTGAAGCCTGGAGGCGCTTTAGCGGAGATCGTCTCTGCGGACCCACACCGCCTTTCATCGACACACACGCACATCAAATGCCTGTCATACACAGCCCCAACCCAACACAAAGTCACCTCAATGTCAAACACTAAAGTTTGTCTTTGACTTCCTGGTAGCGCTGCGCTCTGATTGGCTGACTCAATGTCACACATACTCATGCACGCGCAAGTACGCACACACGGTTACACAAAAACAGACGACGCGAAAATAAGCAATGGAGTAGCGAGATAAGGACACATCGGCGTCAAACGTTTGTCTTTTACTTCCTGGTGGTGCTGCGCTCTGATTGGCCCAGGTGGGACAGCAAGCGGTCATCGTTTGACGTTGAAAAAGGAAGTGATCCTCTTTCATGTGTCTGCGCCGTTATTTCCTCTTTCGCTCGCCGAGCCTTCGTTAGTCGTGGTTTGAGGTTCCTGCATCGCCGTGGCAACCGCTCTGGTGGCCTTGAGTCAAGGTCACTGAAGTTTTTCTTCAATGGTACGATCAAAGTGCACTCGTTTAGCGTTAGCGTTAGCACTGTGTGTGTGTATGAATGCAGGTGTGTGTGGTTGTTTGGGTGTGCGTTTGTGGCGGCTAGGAAACCTCACCCTACTCCTCGTCATCCTCTCTTACTCACCTTCCTCTTCCTCCTTAACTTCCCGTCCTCCTCATCCTCACGCCCAAGGTCAAGGTGAGGTGACGTCATGATGTCGTCACCTCATTTGTTTCTCTCCGACCGAGCGCGTGCGAATTCTTCCCGCCGTCGCCGGGTCCGCTCGAAGCGAGATTTTGGCTTTCCGTCCAAATGTTCCACTCGGAGTCTTTGCGGCCTCCTCGCCAAAATGATTCCGTTGATTCATTTGGACACTTGAGTGCAGCTGGGATGGGTGGGGTCGCAGCACCATCTAGTGGACAAGCCTACTCGCTGCACCAAGACGACACTTGGGGATAAACTCCAGCTCGTCCGCACCCCCAACAGCCAAACTAGATGACTATTTGTCAATGAGGATGATCACATAATGTGTGTGTGTGTGTGTGTGTGTGTGTGTGTGTGCGTGCGCCGTGTAGTGATGAGCAAAGGCCAGTGCGTGACCAATTACTACCGCTGGATCCAGAGGAGTGCCGGCTACATTTGGATCCAGTCCAGCGCCACCATCGCCATCAACGCCAAGAACGCCAGCGACAAGAACGTCATCTGGGTCAACTACATGCTCAGGTTTGATGGCATCAGAAGATTTCAAACTTTGAATTTGGTTTGGATTTTTCAGAATTATATTGCAAGATGGACACTTTTGTTTGTTTTCACTGCATTTTGATTTTCGAGCCTGCCCCTAGAACTGGACTTCCAACTGGAGAGTACCCTCGGGCGTGGATACAAAACGAGGAGCAGCGGTTTACGGGCCGCTCCCGACGCTGGGAAGGATTTTTGGATCCCGCCGGACAAGATCGGCGGCCCCCGGCCAATAAGATGCTGTCCCACCACAGTCTGCTTTCCCGTTGGCCGCGTGATGGATCAGAAGAAGGAATCAAACGCAAAATACACCACCTGTAAGAACCGGGAACTTGTCGTGTCCGTCGCATGCTGACGGAGATCATCAAAGACGGTCACGAGGCCAGGAAGTACAGACAGCCGAGAAAAATGATGAGCTCAACGGGCTAAACGTGGATATCGCCTCTCGTCCGGAAACCGGCCCGGCTGAAGTGGGCACGCTGAAAGAGAGAGATTCCGCAAGAGCGAGGCATGAGTTAGACAAAGGTGGAACCGGGAGGAAACGGCTCTGCGCAACTCCTCGCTCTTTGTCTCGGCACCACCGAAGGCCCCCTTCCTTTCGTCGGCGCGTATCCACTGGAGTTCTCAACCAGAGTTGGAAACGTATCCGGCATTTAGCAACGAATCCTCCTGCGTCCACGCTGATCACGGCTCTCGGGAAAATGGAATAAAAATGGCCGACATTCCCGCTCGAAGCACAGGCACCGGCTGGACCTGATCCAGACCAGGCGCACCGCACTCAAGAACACGCTACTCACCCACCCGTTCCTGCAACACAAACTATTCTCAAGACTTGATTGCAGCTAAAGAGATTCCACCGTTCCAGACCGCAAGGAAATTGGGCCCCCCTCCGTACGACGTGGTTGGGACAACTCCTGGAGCAATTTGCTGCCACCTTTAAAACGGGCAACCGGTAACTTGCAGTCCAGAGAGTCGGCAACACAGAAGTGGGAGGAGCTGCGTAGCGCCGTGCCTTGACCGCTTGGGGGAAGAAAACGTCTACATTTCGTGACCGCTTTGAAGACGGATTTTTGCAGCCGAGTGAGCCACAAACGAAAAGAACCTTCAAACTGGCAAAGTTCAACAGGCAGCTCACCGCTGCAAAACAAAGATGCCGGTCTCTAACATTTGCGTCGGACGCACAGGCGAGCTGGACGTAGACGACATATGCCAAGCGAGAGAGGCGACTGATTACTTTCCACTTGAGGTGGATCTGCCGCATCCTGGCATATTGTGGAAGGACAAGCTGGGGAATGGAAGGATTTCCAAAGATATCCCGGATGGGGAACTCCCACATGGCGACAAAAAAAAAACCGCCGCCCTCAGTTGCGCGAGAGGCACGCGAAGCCCGTTGAGATCGACGGTGAGGATCTTGCGGCTGACCGTTCTGGGTGAAGAAGGACTCGCATGACTAAACAACTGACGTCACGAGACGAGACACTGACCAACGCAGAAGACAAGCGGACCTGTCAAAAACAACACCGCGACATTCCGAACACACAGACAATCCACAAGTGTGACTTGTGTGACAGAGACCGCCATTTGCGCGGTGCCCGTTCAACCACAGGCCACGGTGTCCAGGAGAGCACGTGACTGGGACCTGAACCACGGTCATCCTTGACCGACAGTTGCCCAACTCCCCATTTGTAATCATGTGGAAGATTTAGTCTTGTTCTCATGTTGATGTGTGTGAATTTCTTGTATATTTGCGTCACTCATGCCACGTTTGCATGTGTCCACAGTAACCACGAATACAAGGACACGCCCATCGACCTGGGCCAAATGCCGAGCCTTCCGGAAAAGAATTCAGAAACCTCCGAATCCTCGGACTCGGACTGCGCGTCCAAAGAGAAAACTGGTAAGTTCTACTCGCCACGAACAGGAAGTGTGTGTCTCAAGGACCCGGACATAACGTAAGGTTTTGTTTTTTTTTTTTTTTTTTTTTTTCCTCTCCAGACAACGAGAAGGCGGCGGGTAAGCTCAACCAACCAGAGCGCAGCGAGGACGCGCAGGCGCAGACCCGGCGGCAGCAGCAGCGCCGCAGCCAATCGCAGTGCTCGTCCGAGCAGGAAGCGAAGCGGCCGGAGGAGCGTGACACATCCAGCAACGCTGACAGTCCAGATAGCAACGACAGCCTGGACGCTTCCGACGCAGAACCGGACGAGCCCGAGGACTCCGGAGGGGCCGGGATGGGTGGCGTCCTGGGCGGCCTTCACATCAAAGTGGAGCATTATGGCGAGGCGGAGGAGGATGTTCAGCCCTCACAGTCGTCTTCGTCAGAGGAGGAGGAGGAGGAGCATGATGAAGAAGATGGGGGCGCCATGGTGGGCGGCGGCATGGAGAAACTCCAGCAGCGGAAGAGGCGGAAAGTGCAGAAGTGGGACAGGACGCGAAGCAGGAAGTTGCGTCTCTCCTCCACGACAACCAGCCCGGCCGCGACCGACGGCACCCCGCTGCTGGATGCCGCCCAGGCCGCCGACCCCAATCCCTCGCACCTCCTCGCCGCCGGCTCCCCGGGCGGCGGCACGCTATCTTCGGTCCTGAAGATCAAGACGGAAATGTCGGAGCCCATCAACTTCGACAACGACAGCAGCATCTGGAACTTTCCGCCTAACCGCGAGATTTCCCGCAACGAGTCCCCGTACAGCATGACGACGGCCAAGCCCGCCACCCCGGCCCCCCTCAAGCAGGGCGGCTCCCTCCAGGTTCCCATCCCCGACGCCGTCCTGACACCACCCGCTACCGAGGGCGGGGCCGGAGCCAGGAAGCCTCCTTACAACGGAAGCTCGACCCCGTCCGGCTTAGCGCCCGCGGATCCCCTGTCGCCGCCTCTCTCGGCGTCCCCCCGGGACAAGCAGCAGGGTACCCCCACCACCACTTCCTCCTCTTCCTCATCCTCCTCGTCGCTGCTGTGCTCGCGCGACCTGGAGGCACTGCAGCGCTTGCAGTCGGGCAACGTGGTGCTCCCGCTGGTTCACCGCGTCGCAGGCACCCCGGCGCCCACCGGTAGCACGCCGCCCCGCATGTACACCACCGGGACCATCCGCTACGCCCCCGCGGACGTCACGCTAGCCATGGCACCGGGGAGCCTGCTGCCTAACGCCTCGGTGAACTTTGCGGACGCTCCGGGTTTCGGCCTGGACCCCAAGACGCCCATGGAGATGCTGTACCACCACGTGCACCGTCTCAACATGTCCGCCGCCGCCGCCACCACGGGACCTTTTGGGGGCTCCCCGGTGCCCTCCGGAGGCACGGGCGCCCTGGCGGCCCAGATGCCCACGGCCGCCGCCAACGTGTTCACCACGGCCGACGCCATTTTCTCCACGCTGCCGTTTCCCGTCTACACGAACGGCATCCAGGCTGAGAGGAAGGAGGACTAGAGGGGACCGGCCCAGACCGGAGACCGGGTTACTGTGCTTTCCGACTCTACTGTGTCGCCGGGCAGGAAGTGAGAAAGGAAGGGAAGAAGGAACGGTGCTGGGAGGGAAGGAAGGAAAGTTGGAAGAATTGAATTGGAAGAATGAAATTAGAACACGAGGGAAGGAAGGAAAGAAGGAGGGAGAGGGTAGGAAGGATGAAAGTCAGACTCAAAAGATAGGGAGGGAATGAAGGAAGGCTGGGTGCAAAGAGGATAGGAAGGAAGGACTAAAGGAGGGTAGGAAGGGTGAAAGGAGGATAGGAGAGAAGGAAGGAAAGTGGAAGAAGGGAGGCAAGGAACGAAGGAAGGAGGGGATAGTACTATCCCTCCTATTCTCCTGGGAAGGAAGGAGGGAATAAGAGGGTAGGAAGGATGGAAGAAGGATTGAAGGTCGGCAATAACAAAAGAGGACAGAAGGAAGGAAGGGTGCAAGGAGGGTAGGAAGGATGATAGCGAGGAAAGAAGGGAGAAGGATAGAGGGAAGGGAGGTTACAGGGATTGAAGGAAGGAGCGCCAAACCTTGTGTAGCACTTTTTTTAACTCCTCGCTTCTTTCGGCCGCCATTTTGCTCCGCCGCCAATCTAGCTGATGATTGTTAATGTCAGCACTTCCTGTTCGTCATCACTTCCTGTTGTCGCTGGCCACGATCAAAACAACACAAAACTGACAAACAAAAACAAGCGACTTGAGAATGTGGAACTACTTCCTGTTGCGTCATCTCGCCCCGTCGTCCATCTTGGAATTTCAATGACGACACATGTGGTGCTACAACAAGATGGCCGTCGTCGTTTCAGTGACACTGTGGTTAAGCGCTTAGCATAGAGGCGAGTCAGCTAATTCGTTAGCATTGATGCTCATCAGCTGGCGTTGATGCAAGTCAAGCTCGTGTTGTGGCTAATCAGTTAGCATTTATGCTAATCGTTAACATTGATGTTAATCAATTAGCATTGTTGCTAATCAGCCAGCGTTGATATCAGTCAGCTGGCAATGATGCTAATCGGCCATCACTGATACAAATCGGCTAGCATTGATGGTAATAGGTTAGCTTTGAGGCTAATTCGCAGACCTTAATCAGTTAGCATTGATGCTAATCAGCTAGCATTGCTCCTGTCACTGGTTCACATTGATGCTAATGAACTAACATTAAGGCTATCTGGTTACTATTGAGGCAAATTGACTAGCTTTGATGCTAATCAGCAAGACTTGATGTTAGTCAGTTAGCATTGCTGCTGTAATTGCCTCATATTTATGCTAATTAACCAACATTGAGGCCTTGATGTTAATCAGTTAAGCATTGATGCTCTTCACCCACTGGCATTGACGTTAAATCGCCATTGTTACTAAACAGCTGGCAGTGGTGTTACTTGTTTGGTGATGATGCTAATAGGCTAGCATTGACTAATCAGTTAGCCTTGATGTTAATAGGTTAGCATTGATGCTAGTCACCAACTAGCATTGACGCTAATCAGCTTGTATTGATGCTAATTAGTGGGTATTGATGTTAACTGGTTAGCAATGATGCCAGTCAGCGAACATTGCCGTTACTTGGTTAGCTGTGATGCTGATTAGCTAGCATTGATGCTAATTAGTTAGCTTGGCTAACTTGAAAAATGAATGTCTTGGACTCGGACCGGTTGCTGTTTGTTTTGACACGTGTTTTCCCGCACTACTACTACTTCGGGAATCTCCTCGGCCAACTTCGGGCAAGACAATCGGCCACTTCCGGCGCATCGCCGTACTTTGGAAAACCGACCGTCTGACCGACCGCACATCAACTGGACGCCTTGTTGCCAAAAAAAAAAAAAAAAAAACAGAGGAAAAAAAACAAACAAACGTGTGCACTGTGAATCGACATCATTTGTATTTTTTGCTAAGAAGACGAAAAAAAATGATCCCGCAAAAATGTGCTCAGCGCGTAAAAAGTGGTGTTTTTTTTGTTTATCCCTCCGCCCCGCCGTGTTTTTGGTGTGGCTCACGGCCACTTCCTGTTCCTGTGCGTGTTGCTCTGTGCCGTGTGTGCGCTGTCGCCGCCGCCGCCGCTTTCGTCGCGCTGTCGTCGTCGTCGTCGTCGTCGTCGTGTCTTCTCTGTGCTCTCGTTCGTGTGACCCCAAACCAACCCAGGGAGGTTTTGGAGGTTTGTGTGCTGCAGGGAATTACAAAGAAAATAAGGAAAACATTTTGTACTTTCTTCTTCTTGGTTGTTAGTTTTTTTTTGTCTTTTCTTCTTCTCTGCTTTGCTTTTGTGCCGTTATCTTGTTGACAAACTGTCCGAACGCTTCGTGTGGGCCTCGCAAAGCATTCTGAGCCTCAACAGCCCCTTTCGCGCTGTCATTTTTGGCGTAACGGTCGGACATCGACGCGGGCTTGACACGGATTCAGATAATTAGATGATGATTATCTCGTTGACTGCCGGCCGTCTTGAAGCGCTTCGACCGATCAAGACCCACAGAATACTTTGTTCTGCGACAAAATAAGCAGCCAACTTACCAAAAGAAAGAATAGACTTACCAGTCAAAAAAGGTGCTTTCTGTCATTTTCCGTTTTTTAAGAATGAGGAGCAAAATGTGGGTCACCAAAAACACCCGTTTCTGACCAAAAAGCAGAGAAAACGAGCTTTCTGTGAAAAGAAACGTAATGCAGAACAGTAATAACTTTTGCTTGAAACAAACAAACAATATTTAAATAAAGCAACAACAACACTGAGAAAAGGCTTTTGATGGCAAAAAATATAGATATTTACAGATAGTGAAAAAAGAACAATTCCTAGCCCAAAAGAAAAACATGAATAAGCGTGCTATCGGGTCCAAAATTGCAAATGCAAAAGGCGGTGGGCGCCTCACAGTTCTGAGGACCGTGGCTCAATCCCCGGCCCCGCCTGTGTGGAGTTTGCATGTCCTCCCCGCTCCCCAAAACATGCGTGCTAGGTTGATTGAAGACTCTAAATTGCCCGTAGGTGTGAATGTGAGCGCCAATGCTTGTTTGTTTCGATGTATGTTCCCTGCAATCGGCTGGCGACCAGTTCAGAACATTCTTCTGAACATGAACTATGTCATCTTTAACCCAAAAACGTAGTTCTTACAATATTTTACATCGATTGACTGATTGGACGAAACGACCATTTTAGTTTGAACCCGCATATTCGACGTTCAACATTTTGCCCATTTCTTGGGGGATACCTATCCCGTCTTATTTGCGGTACTTTTTTCCCCAGTGCCCTGCTTCTTAGCATTTTTTCCAGGGGTAAAAAACGGATAGCAATCATGATGATTGTCAATTATTCCCAAATTTCCGCGATTGGCGCTCACATTCGGCCCCTGACCCGCACGAATGGCCAAAATGTGTCAATAATTGCTGCTCATAAAAGCATCCCTTCATTTTGCGTAGCGCTCATCTTCGCTCGGCTGTCGGGTGTGCTGGCGCCGATCTCGGCTGCCGCTCATCATAGCCGTGAAAATCTTGAAATTCTTTTTCCTCGAATAAGCGGGGGATCGGGAAAAAAATGGCACGACTTGCACTCGATGCTCCCTGCGACCTCCCACTGACCCGATTGTGCGTCTGCGCCTTCCGTACGGAAACGCAACGTGCGGCAACGGGGACTCGCATAGCCAGCGTGAAAAGGGCTCCCCCGATGTTTTGTAGTCTTGTGCGCACGCCCCTAAATGAGCCGCCGGCCGGCCGCTTTCACGCCGCCTTCCCGGCCGATTGCCGCGTCGCAGACTCGGACGGTGGCGCCGGCGTTCGATCATCAGTGACGATTGTTATTTTGAACACAAAGGCCCGCTACCTCCGAAGACGTGGAATTCGCAGGTCGACTTCCAGCCGGTTTTGTCGGGCGACGGGAAAGCAGCTGAAAGCGATGTTTCGTACGGCGCGCGAAACGAGACGCTGCCCCCTGCGCCAAATGGACGCCGACGCCAGCAACGAGCGGCATTCGCCGGCCCGCGCCTTCCCCGCGCACCGCGGGACGTCGCCCGGTCACACGGCCGTTCGCTCATTCGGATAATTGGACGCTGACCGTTGCGGTCAACACAAAGGGGCGTGGCCACGGGGGTCTTTGTCACACTCGGGCGCTTTATCGCTCTTCCCTTTCACGCGTTTTCCACCACGACGTCGGCCGTCCGTCCTGCGGCGGTCGGCTTTGGCGATTCTTCGAGTCCTTTCTTGTGGCTTTTCGTCAAACAAAATTCGCGACTAAAAGTAGCTGGACAATTTCAAACGTGGACGTTTCCGTTCCGCCTTTCGCGATTGTTCCACAGCAGAAATAAGTCACCTCCGTGTTCTGATTAGGGGCCGACCGATATGGATTCTTTTTTCCGGCTGATTCCAATATTAAGTAGTAAGAGTAAAAGTTCTGATAACCCACTGTCAATAATAAATAATGCTTGAAACAATAAAAATCTGAATTACAGGGAGAACATTTGACTGTTTTACAAGACTTTGTCCTTTAGGGGAAAGTTACTGTTTTACAGGGTCATCTATTATTATCATCATCATTATGATTATTATTATTAGGATTGAGAATGCCGCACGGCGTTCGACCGGTTAGCACATCCGCCTCACAGTTCTGAGGACGCAGGTTCAAATCCGGCCTGGCCCGTGTGGAGTTTGCATGTTCTCCCCGTGCCCGTGTGGCTTTTCTCCGGGTTCTCCGCTTTCCTCCCACATCCCAACAACGTGCGTGCTAGGTTCATTGAGGACTCTAAATTGCCCGTAGCTGTGACTGTGAGTGCCAATGGTTGTTTGTTTCTATGTGCCCTGCGATCGGCTAGCGACCGGTTCAGGGTGTATCCCCCCCGGAGATAGCTGGGATGGGCGCCAGCACGCCCGCGTGAGGAAAAGCGCCACGGAAAATGGATGGATGGATGGAGGAAACAGACTCAAGTCACTTGTTGTGACTTTGTCGCCATCCAACATCAAAGGGGCGTAAAAGCGGCTGACGTCCGACCCGTTTCCCAGAATGCTTTGCGGCTCGGTGCAAGTGTTGCGTGTATTACGTTGGCTTCTTGCCAGATGAGAAAAAAAAGCAAAAGATGTTTACAATCGTTCTAAAGAAAGACGAACATTGTTCAAATAAAAATCTATTTTTCCATCACGAGTGACGCCACCGCTCCCGTCCAAGTGTGTAGCGACCAATCGCAGGACTCAAAACTGAGTGGAAAGCAAAATGCAATTTGCCTTTCCCGCGGGACCGCTGAGCGCACGTTAGCTCTTCCTTTTGTAGCCTTCGATCGTGGGCGGCCCAGAAATACACGAAACACGCGCACGCGTGGCCAGAAAATGCGAAGCGCCTTCTTGGAATTCTTCAAATTCTTGGAAATGTTCGAATTCTTCTTCCTGGCGTTGTTCTTCTTTCCGTGTTTGTGTGTAAAGACGTAAAACCGGCGGCTGCCGTCCCCATCATTTAAGTGTCAACAAAAACTGTGTCTGTGTTTTGGAAATTCTTCTTCTTCTACAAACTCTTTTGATAAGAAGACAAAGAAAAAGCTCTTCTCTTACTATCTATGTTAACAGTGTTATTCAAGAGTTAAAAAAAAAAAAAAAAAAAAGAGTAAATAAACTAGGGTCCATTTGTATTTTTTTCCTGGCCGAAGAGGAGGAAGACAAACACAACGCTAACATAGAGTGCCTGCCTTGTTTTTTCTTTTCTTTTCCTCTTCTACCGTTTGTTGTTCTGCCATCGAAAATGCTGCAAAGCGAGCGTGCACAAACCTCATTTTTGTAACGGTTCTTCTTTTCTACGTTTACTAAGTTGTCACACGGCGTCACTACGACATCTGGCAGGAGACCTTTTCACAATAAAAACAAGTTTCTCTTCAAGTGGCTGCCGCGTCTTTCTCTCATCGTTGCGCCTTCTCGGCAAACCTGAGATGTTCTGCAAGTTGAACTACAAGTCCAACTACGGGAGATGTTCCGGAGGTGTTCTGGAACCCAAACACTTGATCGAACAAATCAGATGAACACCAGATGACGTCGAACCGAAATAGAAGAGATGTTTTCAAAGGTCCTCGCGGGCTCCAAGTTAACTTTTTAGCAAACTTGAGCTTAGCCTGCACTTAAATGTTTGCTCTACCTCACAATACGCTTTTATCGCCGGTATTAATGTCACGGTACGATAATTATCGCAGTATTCTGGGAAATTGCAGGAAGGTTGACGGGACGGTGAAGAGGTGAAGGTAGCAATACCGAAAAACCTTTATTCCTCAATAGCCTTTCGTAGTTTCTGTGCTTTTGTGGTTTTTGTGAAAAAGACATCTTCATAAGTCATACATCAGCGTGCACTTCTATGCTGTACATGCGATGTTTACATTCGTACACTGCACCTCGGAACGCTATTATTGCTGCAGCAGTAATCGTACCGTTGTCACAAGAACAAACCTGTCCATTGAGAAATTGTCTCGGCACTAATTCAACAGAATTGATTGTCATATTTTTTTGAAGTCGTAACATTAGAAATCGTTGCTATTCTAATTCATATTCAAAAATGACTGCCAACGAACAGTGATTTAGTTGCTTGAGTCCAAAAACAATTGGAGTCGAGTCAGAAAGGCAGGAACACTCTAACCGGGCGGTCGCCTCGGTTACCTGCTTTCTAGTATTGTCTATGTTTTGGGGTTTTTCGTTTGTCTTTGGAGACATCACGTGACGCACTTACAAAAGGGAAGACTTTCTAAACATTAGGGAGTCCACCCCAGACTTTCTTTCACCAACTTTCACCTATCTGCTCCCTTTTTTTCTCGCCGGGGGGCCACAGCGGCAAACGAGCGCAGGTCAAGCACCGTAAGAGAGGATTCCGAATCCCGCGCCCGTCGATTCACCTCGCAAATCTTCGCTCTCGACCCAACGAAATGGACGAGCTTCATCTTCTGACAAAGACCGGTAAAGACTCCGGACCTCGCGGAGACACGGCTTTGTGAAGGCGTTCCCGATGGCGCCGTAACGCTTCCGGGCTTCCAACTACACCGAGCGGACGGCGTCACTGAGTTATCGGGGAAAACAAAAGGCGGCGGGATGTGCTTCTATATCAACGGAAAACGGCGGAACGACGTCACGGAGCTCAGCGCACACTGCGGCCCGGACTTGGAGTCGCTGTTTTTGAACGGCAAGTCATTTTAGTTCGCTTCATTCATACTCGGGGGGTGTCTCCATCCTCCTCAAGCGAACACGAATGCCGCGCTGCTGCTAACGTTCGCTGAACAAGTAAACGAACTTGAGAAAAAGCACAGAGATTCACCCCTCATTATTCTCGGGGACTTTAACAAAGCCGAACTCAACCACAAACATCGACCGTCCGACCAGGGAAAACAACATTCTAGACCGCTGCTATACTACGCTAAATGACACATACCGAGCTATCCCCGGTACGCACACGCACATCTTCTCTTCTCTGAAGATGTGTGTGTGTACCATCAAAGACATTTGCCACGTTCAATAACAACAAGCCGTGGTTCAGTGCCAAACTTCCATCCCAGTCCCCAAGAAAACTACAATCTCGGATCTGAATGACTAAAGGCCTTTCGCCCTGACATCTGCGGTCGTGAAGTCCTTTGAACGTCCCGTGCTGGACCACCTCAAGAGCGTCATAGGACCCCTGCTGAACCTCCTACAGTTTGCCTACCGAGCAAACAGGTCTGTGGATGACGCAGCCAACAAGGGACTGCACTTCATCCTGGGACACCTCAACGGCGCGGGGACCTACGCGAAGATCCTGTTCGTGGACTTCAGCTCAGCGTTCAACACCATCATCCCTGAACTGCTTTCCTCCAAGCTTCTCCAACTCAGCGTCTCGCCTGCCATCTGCCGGTGGATTTACAGCTTCCTGACGGGCAGGAAACAGCGGGTGAGCCCGGGGGAGGCCACCTCATCTGCGTGCCCGCAGAAAACATCCTTGGCCAACCGTCGAGACCTTCGAGTTCCTGGGAATTACAGTCTCTCAGGACCTGAAGTGGGAGACCGACATCAACTCCGTCCTCAAAAAGGCCCAGCGGAGGATGTACTTCCTGCGGCTTCTCTACACAGCGGTCATCGAATCGGTTGTGTTCGTCCATCACAGTCTGGTTTGGCGCTGCCACAAAAAAGGAAAAAACTCCGACTGCAATCATCAATCACGACTGCTGGAAAGATTGTCGGTACCCCCCTACGCACCCTTGACCCTTGACACACTGCCAGAACTAAGATAAGAGCGTGCAAAAGCCTCTCGAACCGGTCAGCGGCTCTTCCGGCTCCTTCCCTCAGGTCGGCGCTACCGATCAATGCCAACTAGAACTAGCAGACATTCCAACAGCTTCTTCCCTCTTGCCATTAACTTTGTAACATGCTGCCAATTTTGTCTTCAGATTGTTGTCCCATTTCAGTTGTACATTACTGGCGCACTCACTGTCGTAGTCTCGCCATTGACCAATACTGGCCACTCATGTGCCTGAGAAGTACATCTGCACCATTTGCACAATTGACACTGTTCAAGATTATTGCACTAGTCGTCACTTTAAACTGCATCAATTTCTTGACGTCACTGTACGAGACTATTGCTGTATTATCATTTCAAACTGCTCGAAATTGCACGAGGACTCTGCATCGTTTGCACAATTGTCCAAAAAACATACTAATTGTATCGGCATTACGACATTACCGGTAACCTTTCATTGCTCAGTGACTTTTTTAAATGTTTCTGTGTCTGTTGTCGTACTCGAGTGGCTCCGACTACCGGGGACAAATCCCTCGTGTGTTTTTGACATATTGGGCAAATAAAGATGATTCTGAGAAGGACAAAAAAGGCAATGCAGGTTTAGAACATCCATCCATCCATTATCTGAGCCGCTTCTCCCCTGACGGCTCGCGGGAGCGCCGGCGCCTATCCCAGCTAACTCCGGGCAGGACGCAACGGGCGCCCTATGCGGAAGTCGAAGATGGAGTCTAAAAATAGACACGCGCACGCAAGAATGAATCAAAAGTAGCGAACGGCATGTCGATCATTGGAACGGAGTGAAAGTATTGATCCGTCTTCACATAAATACTCAAGTCAAAGTACAGCCCCTGTAAAGTACTCGGACAAGGAGAATGGATGGAAAATGTTACTTGAGTAAATGTAGCGAGCGCGTTACTACCCACCTCTGGTTATTTGACGCTACAAACACAGCTTTTATCTTGCCAGTGTGGATTTGCATATTAACTCAATATTTTCTTCGACTTGAAACATTCACATCTACCATTTAGCTAATATCTGATTTTTAGATTTAACTTGTGTTTATATTTACATTTATACGTTTAACATTTATATATATTTATGTTTTTTAAAATGTAACATATTTAACATTCGATTTGAGATTTAGGTGTGACATTGAATATTGAGATTGAACTATAAACTCGAGCAGTGATTTCCAACCTTCATGGAGCGAAGGCACATATTTGACTACTGGAAAATCTCACGGCACACCAACAAACGAAAATGGCACAAAAAGTGGATGCTTTAATTACTGTATGGACTTCTTGCCATCTCATAGAAGACCATTCATTTGTTCTGTTTGTCACGATGCATCACTGGCATAAATAGATGAATAAAGATACATTATTTCTTGCAAATACATTTTTTCTGGAGCAATTAATTCCAATTGGATCATTTCCCACGGCACACCGGTTGGGAACGACTGAAGAAGACAATGTGCAGAAAAGCGACTCCGCCCATTTTTTGAAACACGTTTTGAAGCTAAATGTGACAAAATGTTTGCGTTTTTGCCGCGAGCAACTTTCCAACGTCCTGCGCTCACTTGGACTTGACGATGGGTCAACATTTCACTTTTGTCCGTTTTTTTTGTTACTGAAGGACCTCAAGGAGATGAATCAGTCCATTTTTTACACGGGTATCTGTACTCGTAATTAAATACACCGCGTGAGAGTATATCTTTTTTTGTACTTCTTCAGTCTGACTACTTTAGTTTCGACCGAAATCCACAAATATCTGTACTTGTACTTAAGTAGCCGGCGCGTCCGCCTCACAGTTCTGAGGTTGCGGGTTCATTCCCCGTCCCCGCCCGTGTGGAGTTTGCGTGTTCTCCCCGTGCCTGCGTGGCTTTTCTCCGGGCACCGCCCCTCGCCCCAACATAGCTGGGACGGGCTCCGGTGCGCCCGCGACCCCAGTGAGGAGAAGCTGTCAAGAAAATGGGTGGGTGTACTCAAGCACATTGCGTGAGTACTTTTTGCCACGTTTGGAATCACTCAACGAGCAACTTGTGTCGAAAACGAAAAAGCAATCTGGTCATTTACGATCAGACCACCAGAGGGAGACAAAGGAGCTTTTCTTTTGCTTTAACCAAAGCTTTTTGGTTGTTGACGTGACATTTATTCGTGCGATAAATACAAACAACTCGGATGGAACACAACATCCACAAACAGTGTTGACTTAAATGGAGGACAAAAATCAGTTGAAAGTAACTGGTCGTTTTTCTTTTTAAGGAAGGACGTATCGGTCCACTGAAAGCGCTCACGTTGCTCAAGGCGGCAGCCGAAACCTCCTCAACGCGGCGGCCGGTCCGGCGCGTCGTGGTCACTGCACCATCTGGAAGTAGCGTAGGATGGCCATGATGTGCTGCGGCATGAACACGTAGCCCGTGTACACCGCCATGCCCGCCACGCTGACCAGCAGCGAGTCTGCCGCGCCGCCCGTTAACGACAACAATCACAAACAGCGAGCTTCTCGGGGGCAGAAAAACAAGAAACTAGCTTGGAAACGCATACTGACAACTTTGCTTTTGGAAAATGCTTGAAAAAAAACATCATCCTCTTTTACAATCGACTTCAGAAATCAAAGGTATTTTTTGGTAGAGGATTGCTTTCTGTTTTTTCTTATAATATGACTTGAAAAGAGCACAAAATAATCATTTTTGAATAAACAACTGTTAAAGCAAATATTGCAAATGTAAAAAACACATTTGGAAACATCCATCCATCAGTTCTCCGTATGTAATTTTTGTAAATTAAAAAATGTTTGATCTTTGAACATTTTTGAAAAAGAATTGAGGAAAAAAATACTGCTAAATATATATATATATTTTTTTTTAATGACTTGTGAAATCAGATGTCTTTTTCAGAAAAGTAAAACTTTTCTAAAAAAGAAACAAACTTCCAAAAGAATCTCTTGACTTTTGACAAACGACAAAAAAAAATTCCCTCGAGAAAATGAAATTTGGCACAGTGGACGACTGGTTAGAGCGTCTGCCTCACAGTTCTGAGGACCGTGGTTCAAATCCGGCCCCGCCTGTGTGTCGTTTGCATGTTCTCCCCGTGCCCGCGTGGCTTTTCTTCGGGCACTCCTCCCACATCCCAAAAACATGCACACTAGGTTAAATGTAGGACTCTAAATTGCCCATAGGTGTGAATGTGAGTGCCAATGGTTGTTTGTTTGTATGTATGTGCCCTGCGATTGGCTGGCGACCGGTTGGGTGGACCCCGCCTCTCGCCTGAAGATAGCTGGGATAGGCTCCAGCACGCCCGCGACCCGAGTGGGGAGAAGCAGCTCAGAAAATGGATGGATGGATTGATGGATGGGCGAAAGTGACATTTTATTTGTGTAGGCCCTTACTTTAGAAAAGCTTTTTCTTTCTCTAGAGAAAAGATGACGATTTAAATAAACTGCTCCACGACAAAACCCAGAGACGTCAAACGGGCTTCTCAACTTTTCGGCACCAATTTAAAAAAAAAAATTATAAAGTGCCTAAATAAGATTGCTGTTGCTCACGTGAGCGAAATTCAGGGACGAAACTGGGAGGGTTTTGTAAACATTTGGAAACTCGGTAACACTTTGCTTCTATTTACAAACAATCGAAACATCGAATTATTGACCCCTAAGTCGAATCCGTCGTTAACGTGGCGCTAGTTAGAGCACAACAAAGAAATGTTAGAAAAACACATTTTTTTAAAACGCAAAAGTTAGCCGAAGGCTCCGGATAGTTAAGAGTTAGCACGAAAGGTGAAAAGGATACTGAAGACGGTCCTCTCCCACGGCTCCAGCATGTAGAGAGCCGTCACCAGAAGGTACTGGCGGTAGAACCACGACAAGTTCTTCCAGCAGTCCCCGAGAGCCATGTTACAAACTTGTGCGAGCTAGCGGCTAACCTAGCTTCCGCTTTTTGCACTCTCGCTCGGCTTCCCTTGCCTGAGGTAACATATCCGGGTTGCGTGTGACGTCGGCGCGCTGCCACGCCCCACCCCGACCGCTCACATGTTGGTGTTGACAGGGCTGGCCTTCTGCTCCGAGACGTGAGCGCGTCCGCCATATTGCATGTGGGGGATATGACCCATAAACCAACACACTGACGACGTCTTTTTTTTAATCTGAGGTTTGTTTACACCGATATACAGTTTTACATTAATCATCATAGCAACAGCGTTACATAAATTCTTGGTGGTGCTTACCAACTGAACATCATAAACATGAATATTCAGATTAAAAATGACAAAAAAATTTTTTATGCCCAGCCACTTCCTAAATATTAGTGTGTACGTGTATTTGGGAAAATGATTATTTTGTATTCTTAGTAAGCAACAGAATTTCAGAATTGGCACTATTTTGCACATTTATGTCATCTGTCGCTCAATTTACTTCTGAACTTTAGCTTTACAAAAAATATCTCACAAGTAAACGTTTTTTTTTAAAGAAAAAAAAACACCTAGTTCTTTACTATAATCTTCGTTTGTTTACAGTAAGTGAGGACTTTTTTTTTTTTTTTTTTAAATTCTAAAATTCCACTTAATGGAGCCACCTCACCTCACAATCCTCCATAAATAAAAATATGACAGATTATGACAAATGTTTTCTCAGCGCTAAAAACAAAACAAAAAAGTGTGGAATCAGGGTGGCTTCAAATTCAACTCGTGAAACATTCCCGATGTCCCCTCAGGACGTTCTTGTCCATGAAGAAGAAGAAAGGTCAGCAGTGGCTGGACAGGATGTTGAAGAAGTGGTAGACGTCATCCTTGTCCAGCACAGCGACCTCTGTGGAGCACTCTGAGCACTGCACCGGGTGGTAAAGCTCGTCCGCGTCCATCCCTGCGGGCGCCGCCACCGTCGCGTCCTTCCCGCGCTTCCTGTTCCGCGGCGTCCTCGCAGCTGGCGTCTTGTAGCGCAGAACTTCCTCCTTGTTCACGCTGCAGTTCATGACGAACATGGCACGGTACTGCGTGCGGTACTTTTCGTGTCTGGCGGGAGAGTGGCGGTGAACAACGGCGCAAAAGGAATTACAAGCGTTTCTCTTGGAAATACAACACGCGCACACCTGCATACACAGCCAGCCCTGCTTTAATCCAGTGTCATTTCCTCATACCGATACAATCCATTGATTACCTTTTAAAACCATTTAAATCGATATACAGCGTTTACGTCCGGAAGGCTAACTTGCCGAGCACAGCTCGATCCTGTTGGATCATAGGAATATACAGTCGGTGCGGGAAGTATTCAGACCCCCTTCAATTTTTCACTCTTTGTTATATTGCAGCAATTTGCTAAAATCATTGAAGTTCATTTTTTCCTCATTAAAATGTACACACAGCACCCCATATTGACAGAAAAAGAACTGAATTGTTGACATTTTTGCAGATTTATTAAAAAAGAAAAACTGAAATATCACACAGCCAGAAGTATTCAGACCCTTTGCTGTGACACTCCTATATTGAACTCGGGTGCTGTCCATTTCTTCTGATCATCCTTGAGATGGTTCTCCACCTTCATTGGCGTCCAGCTGTGTTTGATGATACTGATTGGACTTGATGAGGAAAGCCACACCCCCTGTCTATAGAAGACCTTCCAGCTCACAGTGCATGTCAGAGCAAATGAGAATCATGAGGTCAAAGGAACTGCCTGAAGAGCTTAGAGACAGAATTGTGCCAAGGCACAGATCTGGCCATGGTTACAAAAAAAATTCTGCTACACTTAAGGTTCCTAAGAGCACAGTGGCCTCCATAATCCTGAAACGGAAGACGTTCGGGACGACCGGAACCCTTCCGAGAGCTGGCCGTCCGGCCAAACGGAGCCATTGGGGGTGAAGAGCCTTGGTGAGAGACGTCAAGAAGAACCCAAAGATCACTGTGGCTGAGCTCCAGAGATGCAGTCGGGAGATGGGAGAAAGTTCTAGAAAGTCAACCTTCACTGTAGCCCTCCACCCGTCGGGGCTTTATGGCAGAGTGGCCCGACGGAAGGAAGCCTCTCCTCGGTGCGAGACGCACGAAAGCCCGCATGGAGTTGGCTAAGAAACACCTGAAGGACTCCAAGATGCGAGAAATAAGATTGTCTGGTCTGATGAGACCAAGATCGAAATTGTTGGCCTTCATTCGAAGCGGCACGTGTGGAGAAAACCAGGCACTGCTCATCACCTGTCCAATCCAGTCCCAACAGTGAAGCACGGCGGTGGCAACATCACGCCGTGGGTTGCTTTTTCAGCCGCAGGGACAGGACGACCGGTTGCAATCGAAGGAGCGATGAATGCGGACTATGTACAGGGATATCCTGGACGAAAACCTTCTCCACAGTGCTCAGGACCTCAGACTTGGCCGAAGGTTCACCTTCCAACAAGACAATGACCCTCAGCACACAGCTAAAATAACCAAGGAGTGACTTCAGAACAACTCTGTGACTGTTCTTGTATGGCCCAGCCAGAGCCCGGACTTCAACCCAATTGAGCATCTCTGGAGAGACCTGCAAATGGCTGCCCACCAACGTTCACCATCCAACCTGACAGAACTGGAGAGGATCTGCAAGGAGGAACGGCAGAGGATCCTTAAATCCAGGTGTGGAAAAACCTGTTGCATCATTCCCAAAAAGACTCGCGGCTGTATGAGCTCGAAAGGGGCTTCGACTAAATACTCAGCAAAGGGTCTGAAGACTTATGGCTGTGTAATATTTCAGTTTTACTTTTTGAATACTTCTGCACAAATGTAAACAATTCCATTTTTCTGTCTGGGGTGTTGTGTGTACATTAATGGCGAAAAAAAATTAACTTAAATGATTTTGGCAATTGGCTGCAATATAACAAAGAGTGAAATATTAAAGGAAGTCTGAATACTTTCCGTACCCACTGTAAATCGATACAATTGAAATAATGAATGAATCGTTGCACCGCTAATGTGTGCGTATTCGGTTTGCAAGTGTATACGTGGGTGTGTGCATACGTGTGCGGTATACGTAAGTGTGTTTTTGTGTGTTCGCATGCACAATTGTGTGTGTGTGTGTGTGTGTGTCAAGTTCCTTTGTCTGGCCCTGACTCGCAAGAGTCTCCTAGAGCTTCGCGGGCCGACCGTTGACCAAGATTGACGACATCCCCTGATCGAAGCCCCCCAACTGGGTAAGGAAAAAAGTCAAAACCCACGTGTGTGCGTGCGTGACCTCACCGCTGACAGTCGAGACACAGCGTGGTCATGCACGCGGGACAGTTGAGGATGGCGTCGCTGCTGGGAAGACTTTTTTGCCGCGACTGCGGCGAGCGCGCGCACGGTGCCGGGCGCCGCCCGTGGTACCTGCGAGGGGGCAGGGACAGGTGAGGACAAAACTTGAAAAGTCGTCCGCGGTGCCGGGCGAGCGAGGACGCTCTTACGCCCATCGCCTGGCTTCCACCCAGGCCCGGTCCCGCTCGTCCTCGTCGGGGTCGTACAGCAGCTCGTCGTCGGTCAGGACGCGGCGCCGGGCCAGACGCTGCCGCCCGC
This sequence comes from Phycodurus eques, assembly GCF_024500275.1. Lineage (NCBI taxonomy): Eukaryota > Metazoa > Chordata > Actinopteri > Syngnathiformes > Syngnathidae > Phycodurus > Phycodurus eques. Next base: position 33,021,845 of record NC_084528.1, on the reverse strand, counting down.
CGGAACTGCCTGCGAACGCTCACAGTTGGAAAACGCCTCATATGTCGGGGACAAGTTGAACCCCGCTTTTTTAAACATTTAAAGTATACTTTCTGAAATTTGAAAAAAGGTCACGGGTAATTGTTGCATGCTTTGTTTGTGTGTGTGTTCCTGCTCTGTGTGTGTTGAAGTAGCAGTTGGTTGAAGAGTTCGAAATTACTCAAACACCTAAACTAATTTTGTGAGCCCATCTGTGGTCTTTTGCTTTAAGGTAGTGGACTTTTGTTCGACAAACAATTGCTTAAAGGTTTGGAATTACGCTAACATTGATGCTCATTTTTGTTAGCCCATCCATGGCATCTCACATTAACAAGTACCAGAAAGCCAGCGGACTGCTATTGCACGAAGTGATATGCTTTGTTTCCATATACAATGTTTATTTCTCTTTAGTTTTGTGTCAGTTTCACACTTCAACTAGAAGTGACCTAGACAGCTTGAAGCAAGCACACTCGACCTCTTCTTTGGGAGAACTGTGCAAATGACTCTTAGTGATGTTATCAGATAATCTCCCCTAGGAATACACTTAAACAACATGTTTTTTTTTCTATACAAAAAAAAAAAAAAGCACTCTGATATTTAAAAATAATACAACAAATGAGGCTGCAATGACAAACTAGTTTTAGTTCTTGATTTTTACTTTACTTGAGCAGTAGCGTATCTGTAACTTGCTTCAAACTTCAATGTCGTCTCGCAACATAAAAACAAGTTGACCACGTGACGGCTTGTAACGAATGAATAAAATGCAACTTGTGGGACTCGTAAATCCCCGTCAGTGACAGTGAAATGAGCCTCGGGTACCCGATGGAAACTTACCGGGCTTGACTTCTTCGTCAGAGTCCTGAGTCAAAGTAGATCTCGTCGTACATCTGAGGTTTGGCAGGGTTCGCGAGCGTGGAACCGTCACCGCCGCTTCCTCCTGCTGGATTGAACATGAAACAAGCGTGCAAGAGGTGGGCGCGGGCAACTGGTACACGCTGAAGAGAGAAGATTATGATTGACCTTCGCATGAGGAAAACATGTTTACTCAGTCAGCTTTCTTTTGAAGAAAGATTCCCTCATTGTTTTGATTGTCTTCCAAGGAATACTACTGACCACGTATAAAATAAAAAGATCAGATCGGCACCTCCAGCCGTCTTGTCTGTGTCTTATTGAGTTGTCGGTTTATCCACAACAACCTACGTAATCAGTACTACGGCTGCACTTTTGAATATTTTCAGACTTGAGTATTCTATCGATTATTTGGACAAAATTAGATTTTGCTTTATTAAACACAATATCATTGACACGTGAGGTGCATGTACTATTTTTGTCCGCTCGGGTTCGCCGTGCTGACGTTCTACTGTATTATCTGTGACTTTTGAGTGTGTATGGCCTTAAAAGGCGGGACCCGATGTGGGCGTCGGCGAGTGAGAGAGGAGACGTGGTTTCAAGGACCTCCGCGAGCGTCGGCGGGCGCCCAGGCGTCCTCCAGCGTCCTGAGGGTGGAGCTGAGCTCCGCCTCCATCTCCTTCTCAAAGTCATCGTCGCTGGACGACTCGCTCTCGCCTGTCAGGTACTCTCGGATCAGCTTCTTCTTCTGCTCCGGAGTGCCGTTCAGCAGCACATCCAGCTCGTCCTCCGAACTACAACAAACGTGGGGCGAGAAAAAAAAAAACGCCATCAAAACATGTCACGGGAATAATTTACACAAGTACTGTGGAACCTTGTTTTTTGTTATTAATGTGTTCCTAAAAAAAAGTCTGACTCAAACCAAATCAATATTTCCCATTGTAGATCATGTAAATCTAATTGTAAATCCGTTCCAGACAACTGAAAATATATTTGAAAAAATACATTGTATTGAGAATAACTGTAGTTTAGCCATACAGAAAACAATGTATAATAAATATAAATGACTAATGAAATAGGAACATGAACATTAAACACTTTTACCTTTTCTCTTAGCACCCTCTATTGGTAAAATGTTCATACTGCAGGTAAGCAGTGAATTATGTAGTTCAGTCAGTATGTGCACGACAGCAATGTCTGAGCGTACTTCAATATGGCTGACAAAAAAAAAAAAAAAGAGTTGCACATGCGCAAGGCCGCTCCAGGAAATGAGTGGCAGAGTCACGCGGACAACGTTGAGCTGGCAAAAAACAATAACAAATTTGGGCAGAAAAAACTGTCGGAAAACTAATCTTACCAAGACTGCTAAAGTCTAGTAACTTAGTTAGTCTTCACTGGTTGAGTTTTAACTTTAAAAATATATTTATTTGTAAGTTTTAATTGTGTTCATAATTGCCTTTCACATCAACGTACTTCCTTGGCACCAAGATGCCACAAGATGCTGCGAAAGCAATACTTTTGTATTTCACTAGGCAACAAATAGGTGAGTTTTACTGGTTAAGTTTTCATTTTAAAATATTTTAATTTGTAAGTCTTAACTGGGTTTATAATCGCCTGTCGCACCAACATAGTTCCTTGGAGCCCCAAGATGGCAAAGTAATATTTTGGTGTGTGTGTATGTATGTATGGATGGATTCACCTTATTTATATATATATATATATATTTATATATATATATATATATTTATATATATATATATATATATATATATATATATATATATAATAAGGTGAATCGTCTAAAAAAAAAGTGACTTTTATACACATAAAGCAGTGGTTGGACAAGTGGGGTCCACGAGCACTAACTTGCGGGTAGGTAAAATAATTGGCCATAAATATTGTTTTATTCCTACATATGGTGACCGGCGTGGCAACAAACCAATGACACCTCAGCTTTGGGCCAATTAAAAGCACCAAAAGGACTGTCGTACCACATAAATCTGCCATTAGACAACCAGGGCGCAAGTCTACGCGTTTGTTTGTTTGTTTACATGTTAGCAGCATGAGCTTAGCGCGGTTTAGTCACTACAAGACAAACGCTGAAGCTAAAGAAACTACTAGACCTGCTAGCTGCTCTCTCCTCGTCGCTCGGCTCCTCGATTTCATACGAGTCGACATCGCTGCATTGGTTCATCATTTTTAGAGACTCCTCGGTGCTCAAATGTTAAGCAACAACAGTCGGCTCCCTTTTCTTCTTCTACTACCATTAGTGCGGCTTCTTCTTCTTCTTCTTCTTCTTCTTCTTCTGCTTCTGCTTCTTCTTCTACTTCGGTGGTGTCTGGGGGATTGCGCGTTGCCGCCATCTATCGAATAAATTCAGTAGTGGACGAACACTGACAAAGAAGTGATTCAGCAAATAAATAATATTTTAGAGTTAAACAATATATTAGTTTGAGGTCAATATACATAAAACTAGTATGAATTTACAAATTTACTTTACGTACATTGTTTTAATGCAGTCTCTTTTTTCCTCATCATGACATGATGGAATGTTGTAACATTATGGAGACGTTTTCATTCCATTTACATGAAGTGTGTGTGTGTGTATAACGTATTATTAAATAATTCCCTACTAAAATCTCAAATAGATTGAAATGTAGTGTTACGGGTTATTCGAGAGTTAATTTTATTACTGCAAAAATAATCTTTCAAAAAAATACAAAAGTAATGAAAAACACAAAACATCATAGATGTTAAACAACTAAATGAATGATTGAAAACCAAACAAAAGTAAAAAGGAATCAAATTAAATTATATTAATTAATTCTCCCAAATGTGAACAATTGTATATTCTGTCAAAAGGTGTCTTTTGTGTGTTTATATTTCTACTTGTTTGTTAACCTCAATGCTGCAAATTGGGAGATGCCGATATGATTTTCATTGCTCCTGTGACAAAGACAAAATTCTCTTCTATAAAAAGGTTCGTACACATGCAGGCCTACCAAGTGGCCACGAGAGGGCGCCAATACAAAAGAGTTAAAATTCCACTTTTCCTGTCGGGGTCATTCAGAGATCATTGAAATGTTGCCAGAAATCAAGAAAACTAAGACACAATAATCACCACACTTTTTAAATAACAATACAAAATATTGTGTAGAATGTGCTTAAATAAAAAAAGTACAAATAAATGTTCCGTTTAAATTACAATAGATTTCTATGTGGCCTGCGACCTGGCTGGGCACCATTTGAGGGTGTGCCCCGCCTCTCGCCCGAAGGTGGCTGGGATGGGCGCCAGCACGCCCGCGACCCGCGTGAGGAGAAGATGGATGAATGGGTGATACAACTGAAATTATTGCAAGGAAATGTAACTTATCGTGTTGCCGTAATGAACAGAATTCATGCGTGTGATTGCTTTGTTTTGTTTTGTTTTGTTTTGTTTGTTTTATTACAAAAATGAACATCAGTCTGGTATGTGCACAAGCTACTTGCGCGTTCGGCAAAACGGGTCCAAGGACTTCCTCCTCCAAAGCCTTGTAGGGACTTGCAACATCTACAATGTCTTTTTTAAGATTCCATGTGTATGCTTTGTTGGGGTTTACATATTCACATCGTATTTGTATCAATAGATGAGACGCATGCATGAAACATTTGCCCGAAGACACCAGCCATAAAGAAAACAAGATTTTAGCAAGTTTGGCTTCAAGTTATGCCCGCTAGTGTAGCATACACAAGAAGTCCGCAAACCTGTTTTCCGGGTTTGATCACGTGACGTTACGCATACAGCGGATTGTCACGCTCGTCCCCCAGAGTGCCCCAAACCAAGATGGCGTCCGTCCTCCATATTTGTCTGTTTCGGTGTTGTCGTGTTTGCACGTCGTCTTTTTGTCCTTTAACGTGTGTCGGCGGGAGCAGGTGCGGATGCGCGCTTGTCGTTGTCGTCACTCAACAACGGCGCCGCACGGCACGCTGCCCACGTACGCTGCGCGTTGCCGCCGCGTCCACCTTGACGGCCCCGTGACGAGCTCAGTGAGCCGATTAGACGCAGGTGTGATGCTAATTAGCCAGGCGGCATGTGGAGGAGGTAAAAATATTGTAATCACACACATCTGCACTCACGCAGCCTGCCTGCCTCTCCCACTGGGTGACACTCACTCACTCGCACACGCACGCACACATCGCCATTGTCCCTGGCGTGTGTTTGTGTGTGTGTGCGTGTGTGTGTGTGTGTGTTAAATCCATGTTGCTCTTCTTCCTCTGATTTGTTTGAATCTCCAAGAGTTTCTAGTCAAAGAAAAACAGACCTTCGTGGCATAATTGCATGTTCTGTTTGCCAACACGCCATCTTGCACAAACGCACGCGCTATATAGTTCGTCTATGCCACTTATCAAGCATGATAACTCAATAACATTTTGGTCACATGGTCCTTGAGGAAATCGCCGCGAGACGTTTTGTCAACGTGGAAGTCACATGACTGCAAAGGTACATGCAAAGGTAAGTTGCAGTAATTCGAGTCGTTCTTCGCAGAGGATAAAGAATATATGCCCGCGAGGCCCGATGAAGCGTTGCGGCTCACCACCTAAACCGTATCGATAGCGCGTCGGCCCAGTGTTACGCCGTTGCTCATTACTGACGCCCGCTGGATCGTAAACGTCATCGCCGTAGCTGACAAACGCGACGGATTCAATGACCTTTGGAGTTATCGTATTATTTTAAGTTTCAAATAGCTTTGAAAGCTTTCAAACGTACAGTCAGTAACTGATGTGAACGTGTTTCGTAACGTGAACGTCAAAGTTTAAAAGTCTGCCGATGTACAGTGAAACCTCGGGCCACCAACGACTGTTTATGCCGAGATCAACGGACAGGATTTTAGCCCCGATATTGGCCCGATGAGCTATCGCAGCCGATTTCCCAGATCGGGACGAGAACATTTCTTGTCGTGTCCGGCCCCACGATAAGCCTACGACGGCAAAATGCTAAATCTAGCAAGTTAGATTTTTGGGATATCTTCCGTGTAGTGTGACATATCAACGACTGCGCACCTCGACGTCGACCAATCGAATTGTGACCGGCGCGTCGCCTCTCGTGCTCGCCGTTGTCAACATTTATTCACGCGCACGAAGCAATGTTTACCGACGCTTAAGAGCGTGATTCGACGGAACGCCGGCATCTTTCCGTACAACCGTAGGTGCTAGCACTAGCTTGCTAGGCTACATAACGTTTTGTTGCCCGCTTGCGAGCCGTATCGTACTCGAAGCGCAAGGCCGTACCTCTTGAAGGAACGTTGTCCCCCGAGCACCAGTGACGAACGCCACAAGTCTTTCCTCATTTTGTCCCCCCACACTCACTCGCCGAAACAACGCATTGGCGCGGCGCATGGTTGTTGCCGTCGCTATGGTAACGAGTGTATCCGGTCGCGTCGATCGGTGACCCCTTTCCTGCTCCCACGTCTCCGACGGTGTTTGATTGAATTTGATACGGTGCTATCGGAACAAATGTCGTGTAGTGTCGCCACCGTCTGCCCGAGGAGCGGCCAGATTCGATGTCGGGAAAGACCGAATGTGTCTCGTCGTCCGATGCGGGCATTACGTCGCAAATGTTCGTAGAAAACGCCTCGTTCGCTATTATTTTGGGTTTGTGAACGGACAAAGGGAACGATCGATGTCGCCCTTCTGCTCGCGCTGCGAGACGATCGTTGACTCGGTTTGGATGTGAGCTGAAATCTGTTCGTAGTCCCGCCTCTGCATCCTCGATCATCCAATCGCAAATTTAACAGCATTTGTTATTGACCTGGTAAAATAAAGGCCGGAAATCATTTTCTTTTTGTCAATGACTTTTACAGTATGTATAATAATAATAATAATAATAATATTCAAGTATATTATTTAAGGTGGCACGGTGGACGACTGGCTCACAGTTCTGAGGACCCGGGTTCAATCCCCGGCCCCGCCTGTGTGGAGTTCGCATGTTCTCCCCGTGCCTGCGTGGCTTTTCTCCGGGCGCTCCGCTTTCCTCCCGCATCCCAAAAACATGCTAAATTGTCCGTAGGTGCGAATGGTTGTTTGTTTGTACGTGCCCTGCGATTGGCTGGCGACCGGTTCAGGGTGTACCCCGCCTCTCGCCCAAAGTTAGCTCGGATAGGCTCCGGCACCCCCGCGACGATTGTGAGGATAAGCGGCTCGGAAAATGGATGGATGGATGGATGGATGAATTGTTGAATCTTTAATTCAAACAACGAACAGTTAATGTTGGCGTCAAATAGCTCGGTGGAAGTTCCGCCTAAAAGGCACATTGGGCCAATCGGATGCGACCACATTAGGAATGAAGACTGAAGGAGATGTGCTTTGGTCGCGCGCAACTTTTTCTAAAAAAGTACACAAAACAGTCAAAATGGCACCCGAGATAAAAAGGGAAACTACTAAAGGTAGCGTTAGGAAGCACTTTTGCATCGTTGCGCAAGCGTCCTTGACTGTGCGTCACACAACGCAACTACGCTAGGCACACTATCGTCTATCGTCGTTGCTGTTTTGCTCTTTATTCAGCTGACAAAAATGAAAAAGCGCTCGCTGGCGATCGCGTGAGTGAGGCAATTGAAAAATCGCTACAAAAGAAGTGTGCAGCAAAGTGGCCAACAGAGCAATTCGTCTTTTGAATGACAAGGTGACGTCCCACTTTCGGAACAGAAAAGGTTTCCCAGTTTCCCTGGGTCGGTTTGTTGTGCCACAATCTCCCAATGCATGAGGAAAGAAAGAGACAAAAGAAAAAAAGAATTTCCCCCTGCTATTATGGAAGGAGGTTGTTCTTCAACGGGGAGCCGTGGTCCTCCTCCCTTTGCCCTCCTTAGTTCAAGTTAAAGAGCAATAAACTGTGATCATATCTATTTAGTGTTTTATTTCTTTATCATAGTGTTTCTAGTGTCGATATTTATTTTGAACCACACACACCGATTAAACTAAAAAAGATGAGCACAATTTCATTTGGGGGCTGCAACGGATTCATTGCACTTCCATTCAGTTCAATGAGAAAGTAGACCTCGGGTTAAGAACGTTTCGGGTTACAATCGGTGCCACGGAACCGATTCAGTTCGTAAGCTGAGGTTCTATTGTACTTGTCTTGTCATGAATGCATTTATTGAACCTTGATTTATGCAGGTAAGGCAATTGAGAGCTCGTTCTCATGCGCAGTGCTGACGTGGCTGCTGACAGAATCTTTTGATGCAGGCAGTTTCTGGCAGTGACTTTGGGAACCTGAGCTTCACGGTGACAGGCTCGACGATCTTTGCGACGGGGAAGGGCCCAACGAACCCGGGAGCGAGCTTCCGGGACTCCACCCGGAGTGGAATCCGAGCCTGCCTCGCATTTAGTCTTTTAGCACATTTAATATACTCCAGGTTCTTGTGATCTGTCCATACTAAAAACGGAGTCTGCGCCCCCTCTAGCCAGCGCCTCCACTCCATCAAAGCCGCCTTGACCGCCAGCAGTTGACGGTCACCTCGGTCATAATTTCTCTCGGTCGGAGTCAGTTTTTTAGAGCGATAAGCACGAGGATGTAACTTGCCATCCTTGGGACATTCCTGGGAGAGCATTGCTCCGATACCGGCATCAGACGCGTCGACGTCTGCCACAAACTGCTGTTTGAGATCTGGCAAAGCGAGGATGGGAGCGGAGGTCAAACTCGATTTTAACTTCTGTAAAGCTGATGGACAAAGCGGGTTCCACACAAAGGGTCTGTGTGGCGAGGTAAGCTCGCGCAAAGGCGAGGCTATTGAACGGAACCTTCGGATGAATTTTCTGTAGAAGTTCGCGAACCCTAAGAACCTTTGTACATCTTTGCGTGGCGTGGGACTAGGCCAATTAATCACGGCATCGACTTTGCAAGGGTCCATTTTGGCTTCACCTTGAGCCAACACGAAACCTAGAAAAGAAACGGACGCCTTGTGGAACTCACATTTCTCAGCCTGAACATGGAGTGGATTCTGGAGTAACCGCAGCAATACAGAGCGGGCAGGAATAACGTCGAGTCTCCTCATCCGGGGAGAATATCACAATGTCGTCCGAAGAGACAAAAACATACAAATTCAACACGACAAGGTTTTGGAAAACAGCTGGAGCGTTAGTGAGTCCAAAAGGCATTACCAAATACTCGGAATGTCCCGTTGGTGTGTTGAATGCTGTTTTCCATTCGTCCCCCTCCCTTATCCTGACGAGATGATACGCATTTCTCAAGTCTAGTTTGGTGAAAACCTTATGGCCCCTCCCACAGGTGGTGAGCCAACGGGAAGGGGGACCCACGTTACCCTTTCGGGCGCTCGCCTTCGAGCCCCGCCTCCGGGCCCGGCTCCGGAGGGGGGCCCCGGTGACCGGCGTCCGGGCAAGGGAAACCTAGATCCGTTTTGTTCGTCGTAGGGGTTTTGGGAGCCGTGCTTTGTCTGGTCCCTCACCTAGGAAGCCCCAGACAACTTAGCTCCTAGGATCGTCGGGACACACAAACCCCTCCGCCGCCATAAGGTGACGGCTCAAGAAGAGGTTATATTCATACATCCTTTTTTCAAATGTCTGTGGCTACGGCAGCGATGAGGCTGCCGTGCGCACGTTTCGTGGGGCGAGCCGCAAGAGGTTTGCGATGTGTTTCGCTTGTGTCGATATCTGAAAGGATCCTGGCATCTGGGATTATTGTTCCCTGACGCCTCCTCGGCCGTTGCGCAGCTCCGCTACCACTTTACGACTGAACGGGAAAGCACCGAGGGAGTTTCCACCTACCGACTCTCCTTCTTTTGCATTTATCCCTTCGCGGTTCGGGGCGTGCATCCAACTCGGAGGATAAAAAGTGGAGTTTTTCCAACACGGGCGAGCGCGTCTCGTTGCGCGACGTGATGAAGCCTGAGATTTGAAAGACAACCGCAACGGTCCACTTGCCATGCGTTCAATGCCCTGAGCATGTGAACGGCCTTTTCCATTCATGTTAGCATTGAGCTAGCGGACTGTTCTAAAGCCGGCGTAGTTCGCGTCGCTATTTGCCAAACGGCTGCTTGTCGGGAAACGAGCGAGCGCTTCGATGTCAAAGCAAAAAAACATCAGCCGGACGGCGGCTCGTACCTCAAAAAACTTGCAAATCGGGTGTCGCTGCCACACGAAACGTCGGAAGGACTTTACACGAGCGTCGGCATGATTGACGGCTTCTGTGGCCGTGGAGGACACGGTAGAATGAATTGGACACACACGCACAACACACACACGCCCAGTGTTGGGAAGAGGACGATTTTGTTGGTTACAATTACAAGTTACCCTGTTGAAAATGTTACCATTTCAAATACTTTATTTTCGATTTCATTTCTATTTCGAATGAACGCATCCTTGGATGTTTCCTCTAAAAAAAGTGGATTCAAGCCATTGATCATTATTTTGGAATTGAGTCAACATTTCTTCCTTAGACAAATCATAAACTGAGAACAAAAACATGACGAAATGTAAACAAATGTCACAAAATGTGTTTGTTGCATGACACAGTTGTGCACAGCATGTGGAAAACATGATACCATGTTGACCTAATGACAAATTGCACACTTTAGACAAGTCTCGCTTCATACGACAAACCAGATCAGTGAATGTTCCATAAACTGTTCAAAAGTCGATCTTCTTCGATGTGTTCAAAAGTGCAATTATGAGTAGTATATGAGCTTTTCAAAATCTCCGACAAACTAATAGATTGCACCACAAGGTGGCGCTTGGAGGCCCACCCGTCCATCCGCTTTCCGTACCGCTTCTCCTCACGCGGGTCGTGGGCTTGCTGGAGCCTATCCCAGCTGTCTTGGGGCGAGAGGCGGGGTACACTCGGAACTGGTCGCCAGCCAATCGCAGAGCACATATAAACAAACAACCATTCGCACGCACATTCCCACCTATGGCCAATCGACCTAGCACGCGTGTTTTTGGGATGTGGGAGGAAACCGGAGAAAAGCCACGCGGGCGCGGGGAGAACATGCAAACGCCACACAGGCGGGGCCGGGGATCGAACCCCGGTCCTCAGAACTGTGAGGCAGATCTGCTAACCAGTCGTGCGCCGTGCCGCCCGCTTGGAGGCCATATTTGGAAAAGTATGTCACAGCGGAATGGCACACGCACAAGCGTCGGATTTAGGAGGAGGAACTGATGACTTTTTTTTTTTTTCAAAATTGTAATCGTGGAAATTTCCAAAAGCGACTGTAATTTAATGACACATTTTCTCCCAGTAACACAATGAATTACAATTACATACAGTTTGTCATGAAATTACGTAATCTCTTTACATGTAATTAGTTACTCTCCAAAACTGCGCACAGACGCTCCCCCCCCCCCCACACACACACACACTTGTCAGAAGAACCACGAGTGTGAAGATATAACACACCTGAGTTGATTCATTTTGCGTGAGATCCGGTGGTCAGCAGCCCGCTGACATGATCCGATAATAACCTCCACACTCGCCTCCGTGGAGGAGCAGGTGGCGCTATGGAGGCGTACGTGTGTGTGTGTGTGTGTGTGTGTGTGTGTGTGTGTGTGTGACGTGAGGTGGGAGAAAATAATGAAAGTCCACGTCTCTCAGCGGGCCAACAGGTGGAGTCGTCCCTCCTGGAGATCATGTCACATGTCCATCATGTATGAACGCGAACATACACGTGTTCTTGGCTGCGCGCATCATCGCAGAACAGCGTGTGTGTATGTGCCAAGACCTGTCAATCATGCCAACACACACTTTAAGTCCATGTGTCCATTTCCCGTTGGCGTGTTGTCCAACCTTTTTTATCGCTATTGCGTTGTTGTCGTTGGGTGGCTTTTGAACGGGGGGCCCCGCTAGCTTAATGCTAAGATGAATGCAAAATCCCACTGACATGCTAATGGCTTTAGAGCGGCCCCCCGCTAGCTTAATGCTAAGATGAATGCAAAATCCCACTGACATGCTAACAGTTAGTGCAAAATCCCACTGACATGCTAACAGTTAGCATTGATAGTCGCTATTTTCCAAGCCTTTAAGTCAGGGATATTTGAAGACAAATGGCTCTGAAGCAGCCCAGTTGAAATGAAGGTCCAGACTATTGATGGCCTTTAAGATTTCGCGCGTTCAAATGACCAACGTAAGAGCTGAGAGAACAGAAAGAGAAAGAACACATTGGCAGATGCGCCATCCACATGACATTGAAACACACAAAATGACTGGAAATCAATGAGCTCCACATCGTCTCCCTTCCTCAACTGGCGCTAGAATCCCTTTTTTTTTATAACCGTTCTTTCTTTCCTTGATCTTTTTTAACCGTTTCCCCTGTGTTTTAGCGCTTCGCGACTTCACCATTACCCCACAAAACAACTTCCTGTTCCGTCATCAAAATAAAAACACATTCGGCCATACGACCTTCAAAATAAAAGCGCCCCAACGCATAGGAAAATCACCACAAATGGACAAGAAATAATTACTTTGTTCCTTACAGGTTCACCAACACACGTAGACAGACAATACAACAATACTCACTGGCATTTATTCTTTATCCTCTGCAAAGAATCAATAAAATTACTGAGTCGTAAGAAGAAGAAGTCAATTCGTCTTCGTTGTTCTGCACGACTGCATTATACGGTACCGCCTTGGCACTGCAGAAGGAGCAGCACAATGAATTGAATGGCAGCACGGACTCGAGATGCGCAAACTGTATCATTCTTGACATTTTATTTCCTTATGTTATTACTTGATGTTTTTAGAAATTCAATATTATGGAGTGCTAATTTTCCTTGGAGTAAAAAGTACCTGCTGACTTTTGGACCGGTGGCCACGTCATCACGTCATCAATATTTGCGCAACAACATTGCAGTTCCACATTTTTTTTTAAAATTCTTTTCCGCACGCTTCCCGCTCACCGATCAATCGACCAATCGGTGCGCTCGATTCACACACAGGAAGTGAAGAGACGAGAAACGGGAGACAAAAAGTCCAGCTGTGAGGCGAAGGCGGCACAAAGGCGGAAGCAGATGTCGTCAATGGCGGGCGCCCGCGCACGCGCACGCGCATACCTTTAGCATGTTAGCATTCGAGTGCGCGTGATTGGTTGTTTGTCAATGAAGTCGTCTCCCGCTTGCTATTTGGACAAAGTTGCGCATTTGTGTGCTGATGAAATTAAACTAATTGCGCGTTGCGGAGGATTTATTGCTATTTTCGCGCGCTAGGGGAGCTGCTACGTGCGCACACACGCACGGCGGGTGGCCGCACTCACTCTCACACACGCGCACACGTCCAAAACACTCACGCACTCTCACACGCTGACACGTTCACACTTCCTGAAAGATACAGAGCCAACCACACGCACACAAAGACACACTCACTCACTCTCGCACACACCCACGCGCACTGCATCGGCCTCGGGTGACGGTATATCACGGAGGCTCCACGTGCGTCATTCCGCATAAACGTCTGCTGCGCGGCTGCTCGCTTAGCGCCGTGCATGCAAACATGTCGTCCGACATCACGCGAGGCCGACAATCTAATGTCATGTGACACAAAGCAGAGGGCGAACAGCCGCCGCGCGCGCGAGTGTTTCCTTGACATGCCTCAAAAGAGGGTTTATACATGAACGTGTGCGTGTACGAATAAGCCACGCGATCATTTGCACATGTGAGTGTGTTTCCGTGCCACGCCGCGCAAGACTGTTCGACTGTGAATTTGAGTTTCCTTAACATGCCACACAAGATCGTTCATCCATGAACGTGTGTTTCCGCAGTGAGGCAGGGCTGCCTTAATCGGTGCCCCCTTACCATGCCACACACCCCGGGGTCTCGGAAGGGTCCCGGCCGGTACTCGAATGGGAGACCAGCGCGGAATACCGGGTGCCGGGGACGGGCGGTCGGCCGATCACACGCTCCCGTAAAAACGACGGATTGTGCGACCTCGTGTGCCGTTGGGGGAAAAAAAACAAAAGAAAGGAAAACTTGCCCCACAAGATGGTTCATCCATGAATATGTGAGAGACTGGACTGGTCGCGTCGACGTTCATTTGTGTCTCCTTAACATGCCACCCACCCGAGATTGTTCCTTCATGTATGAACGAACACCGTTGATACGTCCATTTTACAGATGATATTTTTTGTCCTATTTATCCCAACGTTGTCATGTGATCTTTTGTGCGCCCTCAGCGGGGAAACAAACGTGTCCCCAAACACAACATCATGTCGAAAAAGCTTTTCTTCTTCTTCTTCTTCAGGCCAACGCAGCCTCGTTTGAGTGCGCGCGCGCGCGCGCGCGCGCGCAGGTTGTAAGCTGCGAGAAGCTTCTTTTCTCTTTTTGGGGAAGGTGTCCGATGAAGGCAGCCACATCTCATTAGGACCCTTCCCGGCGCTCCCCAGTGTGCGCCGGCGTATAATGGCCATGGGAGGAGATTGGCGGTTTGTAAAGACATTTGATTGACACCTCCCGATGTCTCCGTCCAATTAGAGAGCTCCTTTGTTAGTGTACACCAGTCGGTGTGTGCGTGCGCGCGCGCGTTTGTGCGTGTCACAGCGAGCCGCAGGAATGAATAATAATCATAATAATAATGTGCGTCTTTCTCACACACTCGGGCACTTAAAGCGGTCGATTAATTAGCTGATGAAATTGCTTCGGCTCGTCAACGCAGAAAAAGACGAAGGCGACGACGACGACGACGACGACGACGGCGAAGCCCAAGATGACGATGTTTACTGTGTTTACAGGTTCAGTGGCTTTGTGTTTAGACACCTCACAGCTTGATTTATACATGAAAAAAAATAACACATCGACGACAACAAAACATGGATTTTGGCAGTGGGATTGGAATATTTAATCACGTGATCGTCGTTTCGGGCAGTCTTCTTTTGTTCCACGTGAAATAGAAGAAAGGAATGGAACAGTTGAGGCACACAGGAGCTTCTTAAAACAGCTATTAATATGATTACGCAACAAACACGAATTTCAGTCCACGGCGAAGAGCTCCAAGTTCAAAACAACATTCAAACCAGGCTCACGATGCACATTTCAAATCAAAATTATATACATATTATACAACAAATAGGAGGAAATGATGAACAATTCAGTATAAACTTCGTATCATGTGTGAAATGTGAAAGGCCATCAAAAAGCGAGTTGTGTTTAAAATATTGTAGCGTTATGCATAATACGAGAAAAATGTGACATAAGCATTGTACAATCATTAATTGATTTAAAATGGATACAAATGACGAGAGAAAAAATTGCAAATACAAATCCTTTATTTTTGACATGCAGTTAAAAACGATTTTCTGACCCATTTGAAATACTAACTCTATTTGATAATAAAATAACGGCCATTTTCAGTGTGCTTCAATCAAGTGGGGAAAATTAGGGTACTTTGTATTTAATACATTTGAAAATGTTGTTGTTTTTTGTAGTTGGATAAAAAAAAAAAAAAAAAAAAAAAAACATCCCCAAATGATAGCGTAGAATTCCCAAAATACAACAAAACCCCCAAAATATAGATAACGTTACATTACAATAGTGGTTAAGACTCATCTAGACATGTCAACATAAATGAATGGAGGTCAAACACAAAATATAAAAACGAGATATTATTTTGTCCCTTATATGATATTCCGAATAGTATTTAGTTTGGGGCGACTCAACAAAGCACACAACAGACTGTGTCAAGTGTGCGCGCGTGCGCGTGCAATATGATCACGTTAACGAGCGGCCTGTCACTCTTCGGCTCTCAAATCAGACCTCTGTGTCTTTAACATTCATCGGCGTGCGTGTGTGACACGGCTACAAATGGAATAATGTCGCAGCAGGACAGAAACAAAACACACACAAAAAAAACATTGGAGTCTCTTTGGGCGCCACAATGTCAAGATTTCAATGGCGGCTGTCTCCAAATATTGGGCGCGTGCGTGCGGGCGCGCTGTAAAATTCCCTAGTGCAGCAAAATGTAAAACAATTCATAGCATGTGTAAAATGGGATTCTTTGAAATAATGTCAAATGGAAATTGTAAAACGATGCATTATAATGTATGACAAAATAGGTAGACTAAGCTATGATTTGAAATCGAGTCATAACAAAAGCAAAATAGTGTACATTTATATTAAAAAAAATAAAGAATGTAACATCCCTTTCAAATGAAGTCATAATGCAACAATGTCATAGTGTAAACAAATATTGTTTTTTCACAGTTGTGTAAAATATTGTACAATTGTAAGAAACAATGTCAATGATGCATACTTCAACAATGCACAAAAAATGTACAATTATCGAAAGTAATATAAAATAACCTACAATGTCACAATTTCATGTAAAGTCATGTCAAATAATATCCCATGTCAGCATTTCATGTCAAATAATACCCAGTCATGTAAAGTCATGTCAGATAATATACAATGTCATAAAAAAGAATATCCCACACTCATGTAAAAGCGATGTAAAATAAGGTGTCCGTGTCAAATGCTTGAAAGTGCTGTCGTGTCAAAATGTGAAGTACTTTCGTGGTTTAAAGATGCAGTCACGGTAAATCCAAAAATCACTGCAAAATAATGTCGTCATTGAACAATGTGTAATTAGGTACAATGTCACAATTGAATAGTGTCATATAATATCACAATGCAGAAATGTAATGTAAAACAATAATGTAAAGTTGTGTCATAATGTTGAATAATTTTATGATGCAATAATTAAAAGTAACATAGTAATGTCAAATAATGTTTATGAAGCGTGACAAAGTGACGTGTGTGACGGCCACAAGCGCGCGCGCGCGCGCACGCGCGCACACACACAAAACCCTAACCCCACGGAAGATGTGCCTGAAGGTGTCTTATCCGAACAGTCATTGGGTGGCCACATGAGTATTCATCGTTGTTTTTGTGTGACTTATGAATGACGTCATCATGAATCTTTCATTGATGACCAGACGGGAGCCAAGTAGCCAAAAATTGTACTCAAGTACGAGTACTTACTCTTACTGTGAAAACACATTCACTGCCATTGACGGCTTCAGAAGTCAAATAGTGTATCCGTCCGTGTGAACTCGGAGGGCTGCCACTGAATGAGTTTTAAGGAATAGGACTCAAGTCAAAATAAAAAGCGGTCACGGTGCTGATGAGATTTCATTTTGACGACATTTACAATATCAGCAATGTTGTATCATTACATGACTCAAAAACCCAAGGAGTTTTGCCAACTTACATCTTCATCTTTGGCGCTGCAGTTCCGTTGGATTGGTGAATCATGAAGTCATGTGACCCATAACAATAGATCAAGCAAACAATCATAAATAGGACAGACAAATATACATGAAATGAGTGGAATGTACTGGAGCGTTTCCTCTTAATAAAAACATTTGCAGACACACCACACGTATGTGACAAGTACAATTTATCCCCCAAATTAATTCATCAATTCATAAATGTAGCTCATTACGACCCACCTCTGTTGAAGACGTCAACAGTCAACTTGTCATTTATTTGTCATTCATGACAAAAAAAGATCTGAAATAGGAAATAGAAGGAATCCGTGAATTTGTGACTTGATGAATTCTTCCTGATTTCCTCAATTGAAGAGCTTTATTGTGACGCTCTGGAAGCTAGCGTGCTAGCTCGTTAGCGTGCTAGCCAGTTTGCACGTCGGCACAGGAACATGCTAGCATATTAGCGTGTTCGTGCATTCGGCAAACGAGCAAAAAGGCAGGAAGTTGAAGGATTTCAAAATAAGAGCGAGCGTTAGAAAGACCTAACTCCTCCCCCTTTCATCCTGCATCCTTAACGTGTCTTCTTCCTCTTCTGTATTTTGTTTGTTCTTCTGGTAGTTTGCCTGACGTTTTCTTCGCTGTCGAGACCTTGCTAGCAAACAGCGCTGCCTCCGCTCCAATGCGCGCACGCGCACGCACACGTACCCACGCTTACGTTTCATCACACAAACTTACATTATGTTTGTGTACACAAACACATGCCTAATCACACACACACATAAACAAATGAACACACATATTTGCACACTTACTGTATATTCTCTGTATGCATGCAAACACACATTTGATCACACACACGCACACACAGGCACATGTGCAAAATTCAATTCACAGCCCAAACACGCGCACAAAATGTACGTGTCTGTGTGTGTGCACATGGGCGTGTGTGTGTGCGGGCGTGTGCGTGTGTGTTTGCGCTGTGAACTGAATATTGATCGTTAAAGTAGTTTGAGTGTAACATGTCACAGCGTGTTAACGTCAACGCAGTCAGCCGCACGCACAACACCGCCGCTAGCACGCAACCACTGGGGGAGGGGGGGCGAGAGAGAGAGAGAGAGAGAGAGAGAGAGAGAGAGAGGGAGAGGCGGGGCGGTGCCATTGGAAGAGATGAAAAAGGGGAGGGGCTTACTGTCCATATGTGTGTGTGCGTGTTGTCAAACAAACTAACACAAAAAATCCCTCAGGCTTTCATTCAATCTGTAAACTCTGCGTGTATGTGTGTGTGTGTCTGCAGACACACAAACGCACACACGCAGTCGAGACTTTCAGCCACGAGTGCCACACAAAACATTTTGTTTACACATGGATCTGTTTCCTTAACATCCCACACAGGATTGTTCATACGTGAGCGTGTGCGTCCTCACATGCCACACAAAGACCGTGCGTTCCCTTCTTTCAGTCAGGGCTTGAAAGAGCACAAGTCAAAGTTTGAAATGACCTCCTCGTTGCTTCAGACAAAGTTCTTTTTCCCGTACTCACCCTGTCAGATCTTAGGTGGCCATTGACCCAGTTGACCACGACATCCTAACGCAGATTGGAACATGTCATTTGCACCAAAGGAACTGCTTTCATAATAATGAATAATAATAATAAAGGATCTGCGTGTGTCGTGGTTAGTCATGGCGTCCCCCAGGGGTCCATGCTTGAACCAGTACTGTTCAGTCTTCACATGCTTCCCGTAGAAAGTTTTGTTTGAAAGCAAAATGTGTTCATTTGCACTGTTATGCAGACCTCAATCTCCAGACAGGTCTAAGAGACATCAAGAACTGGATGACTGGTAATTTCTTCTTATTAAACTCAGATCACACTGCAATTATAGTCCTCGGCTCCCAGGACCTCAGGGACAGGGTCTCGAACGATTCAGCCGCTCCAGGATGTCGTTGCAACAAAACTCAGGGCCCAGAATTTCGAAAAGGTAAAGTGCATTCGAGCGACATGGATTTAGTTTCATCCTTTTCTTTGCTATCTAGGATCAAATTGATCTTGTAGTCTTTGTCCTGTTTTTTCAATGCACTTTCAAATAGGATCAATGCCATCCTGATACCGGAATCCGGATTTGAGAGCTTTGGATAGGTCGACTACCAGGATTCATCCCACTTGTATACTGCCCCCCGGTCTTTGGAACCCACGGCCGCCTGACCTCCCAAACACGGGACCAGGAACCCTCTTCAAAGCCAAACTCAAGACACACCTATACCGGACTGCTTGCTCACTTTCACATTTCCCCTGCCATTTGGCACTTAAATTGATCTTTTCTGTTCTATTACTTTGATTGTATCGCTTGATTTCTTTGAACTATGTTTGCACACCGACCTTGAGCGGCTTGAAAGGCGCCTTTGAAATACAAGGAATTGTGATGACAGTGGCACTTTCAGGGACAAGTGATTCAAGATTTTCAAGACACGAGCCGTCGTTTGGCAGAATTTTTGCTTTGACTTGAGATGGGAGCGCTTTTTGGTGGCACTAAACGCAATTCAACTCACTTCACAATAAGCAGCACTTTAATAAATGGTGAACATTTCATCCAAAAAGGTGGAGGTTTCAAGCTTTTGACGTTTACGGTCAAACTAAGCATAAAATAAAGAGAATTGCTCATTGTGTATGTAAAATAACCACATACTATTTTGCTTAAAGGTCTGCTAGCTTAATGCGAATCAACAATGACCAAATCAATGGAAACCCCCATTGACATGCTAACGGTTAGCATTGACGGTCACGGTTTAGAACCCTTTAAAACATTGATATTTGAAGGCATATGGCGGAACAACACATACAGACAGATAATATAACTACTCACATGCATATATTCTTCTTCCTCAGCAAAACAAAACTAATGTTAAAGAAGAAGACCCCCTCTTGGCCACACCTCCCGGTCGCTGCATCCCTCCACGTCCATTTGTCTAACCTCTTTGCGAAGATAATAAACTGCTCGAGTCACGTTGCCTCAAGTATTCCTTTTTTTCCTCCGCGACACCCTCTTCCTGTTCTGGCTCTCGACAGTGTCCATCGTCCGTCCCGCTGCTCCGGTTCTCCACGTCGACCCGATCGGCCGATGAAGACGGTCGTCGGGGTTCTGCTTTTCTCTCAGAGCGTGTTCTCCCTTGCCTCCGTTGGTTTTCTAACATCGTGATCGCGACTGGCCGGGAAAGCGGACAGCCAAATCCGCCGATAGAATTGCATTGAAAATGATATACAAGGTCTGCATTAAAAAGAAATACACATACATATATACGACATTTACATTTGACTTTGTTTTTATTAACCAAAAACTCTTCAACCGGCGGGAATATACTGCCAATAAGTCTTTTTTGGCGGTCGGTACCCCCGAAAGAAAACAGAAATCTGGAAATAGGTGAATCCAGAGGCGACATTTACTCAAGTCCCATTTTGGATCAATTCTACTTGTCAGAGCAGGTTTAGAGAAGCATACTTTTTACTTTTACTCAAGCATTTATTTTAAGAAGAAACAGTACTTCTACTCCATTACGAAAACCTACTCGCTGCTCGCTACTTTCATTTATCAATAACTGCGCACGATCTATTTTTAGACTTTGGTTTTGGACTTCCGCATCGGGGGCCCTTGCTCCGATCCGCCGTGATTCCCACAGTGACGTTTGACTCAAGTTCACCAATCGAACCACCCAAGAAAGTCACACGTCCGCACACGAAAGTCTTCACGGGCCAATCGAAGTGAGTCGTGACAGGCGCGCGAGACTCGTGTTGACATGACAGACCAAGAAAAACAACAGCTTTCGTTTTGTCACTGGCCAAACTTGAATATTTCAGCCCACTTCAAACTTGAGAAAACACCGTGCGCTAAGTTGCACATGTTTTTGCTGTTGTTTTGGATGTGCATATGGCAACCTTAGCACGACTTTATGGTCCCAAGTAACTGTAAAACACACACACACACACACACACACTTTATCAATAAGTCTGGTCAGCAAACAGCTTCTTCATTCAGTCATTTCAGTAAATAAAGCAAATCATGTTTCTGTAAGGCCCTACGCATGTGTTGTTTTTGTTCTTCCACTTCACAATTGAAACGGTGGCAGGTGTGTGTGGACTCCCATTGAACACGCGTTTGAATGTATTCTGGTACTTCTGAACAAAGCCACATGCCAGTTATAAGATGGAGTGCATCCTTCTGCAACCAGATTGATTTGTCTTTCTTTTGTTGAAACTGCATATATATATATATATATATATATATATATATATGTGTATATATATATATATATATATATATTAGAAAATATTATTATATATTATTATTATATAGGTCAAAGAGCAGTTCAAACAGAACATCTCTTTTGCACTGGTGACTAAACGTCAAGTCCAAGTCAATCACCTTCACATTTATTTCAGTTGTTCATTTTCACCTCCCCTCTCAAAATTATAGCAAAATCAATCAAAAAGATACAAAATAAATCAGTTGAGTTGTACAAATGCTAGGTCACATTAATGGTGGAAAAGTTTGAAAATGATTTATGTTGGTCAAAAACCTGGCATTTGAAAAGGGGTGTGTAGACTTTTTATTGCCACCGCAGCCTTCTTCCTGCCTTGTTCTACCAGGTTAGTGCTGTGTAAACAAAATAGTCGAAGAGCATTTCTTGGAGCGGAATTGGCCTTAATTTGTTGTTTTCCAAAGATTTTATTGATACCGATTTTATTCATTCTGTTTGAGATGAAGTTTTTATTTTATTTTATTTGACAGCCATGCTCTCATTTAAAAAATAAATCACGAGTTACTCAGTACTTGAGTATATTTTTCACTGAGGACTTTCTTTACTCTTTATTCTCTTTATATCTAATTATTTGAAGGACTACTTTTTACTTTTACTTGAGTCGTGTTACTCTCAAGTAACAGTACTCTTAGTTGAGTACAATATTTGGCTTGAGGACAAGAGCGTGCAAAATCCTCTCGGGCCCTCCGCATCCCGGTCACCGGCTCTTCCGGCTCCTTCCCTCGGGTAGGCGCTATCCATCAATGCAAACTAAAGCTAGCAGACATTGCAACAGCTTCTTCCCTCCTGCCATCAACGTCTTAAACAGCTAACCTACAATTCCATTGCAACATGCTGGCAATTTTTTGTCTTGAGTTCGTTGTCCCATTTCTGTCGGGCCAATTACGGGCCATTACTGGTGCACTCACTGTCGTAGTCTCGCCACTCTGCACTATTTGCATGTCTGCTGCGGACCAATGCTGGCCACTCGTGTGCTTGAGCAGTATCTGCGCCATTTGCACAATTGACACTGTTCCAGATTATCGCACTGCCAGTCACTTTAAACTGCTTATATTTCTTGAAGTCCCTGCGCCATTTGCACAATGGTCACTGTACCAGACTGTTGTTCTATTAGTCATTTGAAAGTGCTCTAAATTGCGAGGACTCTGCATCATTTGCACAAGTCAAACAAAACAAAAAAACAACAACAAAATTGTATGGGCATTACCACATTACCAGTGACCTTTCACTGCTCAGTGCCTCTCTGTGCTGTGTTTTTATGTCGCCAAAGTATTTTCTGTCAAATGGCTGTCTGTTAGGTCACTGACGGTGCGGTGGCGCGGTCGCCTGACTTCGGTGCGGGCAGCGTGGCTTCAGTTCCCACTCGGTGACGGTGTGAATGCCAGTGCGAATGGTTGTCCGTGACTATATGTACCCTGCGACTGACTGGCGACCAGTTTCGCCAGAAGTCAGCTGGGATAGGCTCCAGCGCCCCGCGACCCCGAACAGGATAAGCGGAGTTGAGAACGGATGGCTGGCTGTCTGTTGTGGTACTACAGCGGCTCCAACTACCGGAGACAAATTCCTTGTGTGTTTTTGACGTACTTGGCAAATAAAGAGGATTCTGATTCTGATTCTGAATCCAATACTCTAGCCACCTCTGGATGAATCCGCAGCTGCTATGTGGGGGTCCGCTGTATAATGTATACATAATAAAAGGTATACACTTGTTCAGCAACATGTACAAACCCAATTCCGATGAAGTTGAGACGATGTGTTAAACATAAATAAAAATGATTTGCAAATCATCTTCAACCTATATTTCATTGAATACACTACAAAGACAAGATATTTCATGTTCAAACGGATAAACTTCATTTTTTTAGCAAATAATCCTGAACTTAGAATTTCATGGCTGCAACACGTTCCACAAAAGCTGCGAGAGGTGGCAAAAAAGAGTGAGAAAGTTGAGGACTGCTCATCCAACACGTGTTTGGAACATCCCGCAGGTGAACAGGCTCATTGGGAACAGGTGGGGGCCACGATTGGGGAGAAACGGAGCTTCCCTGAATCGCTCAGGCATTCACAAGCAAAGATGGGACGAGGGTCACCTCTCTGTGTGGGAGAGTGCGGGAGAAAATAGTCCAACGGTTTAAGGACGATGTTCCTCAACGTACAATTGCAAGGAATTGAGCGATTTCAACATCTACGGTCCATAATATCATCAAAAGGTTCAGAGAATCTGGAGAAATCACTGCATGTAAGCGGCGAGGCCCAAAACCGACATTGAATGCCCGTGACCGTCGATCCCTCAGGCGGCACTGCGTCCAAAACCGACATCAGTGTGTAAAGGACATCCCCGCATGGGCTCAGAAACACTTCAGAAAACCAATGTCAGTAAATGCAGTTCGGCGCTCCATCCGTAAGTCCAACTTGAAACTCTACTTTGCAAAGGAAAAGCCATATATCAACAACACCCAGAAACGCCGCCGGCTTCTCCGGGCCCGAGCTCATCTCAGATGGACCGACGCAAAGTGGGAAAGTGTTCTGTGTTCCGACGAGTCCACATTTCAAGTTGTTTTTGGAAATTGTGGACGTCGTGTCCTCCGGGCCAAAGAGGAAAAGAACCGTCCGGGCTGTTATGGACGCAATGTTCAAAAGCCAGCATCTGTGATGGTATGGGGCTGTGTTAGTGCCAATGGCATGGGGTAACTTAAGTTCATCTGTGAAGGCACCGTTCATGCTGAAAGGTACATACAGGTTTTGGAGAAAAATATGCTGCCATCCAAGGAACGTCTTTTTCATGGACGCCCCTGCTTATTTCAGCAAGACGATGCCAAACCACATTCTGCACGTGTTACAATAGCGTGGCTTTGTAGTAAAAGGGTGCAGGTACGAGACTGGCCTGCCTGCAGTGCAGACCCGTCTCCCATTTAAAATGTGTGGCGCATTATGAAGCGTAAAATACGACAACGGAGACCCCGGACTGTTGAACAGCTGAAGTTGTACGTCAAGCAACAAAGCTTCAACAATGAGTGTCCCCAGTTCCCAAACGTTTATTGAATGTTGTTAAAAGAAAAGGTGATGTAACACAGTTGGTAAACACGACCCTGTACCAGCTTTCTTGGAACGTGTTGCAGCCGTCAAATTCGAAGTTCATGATTATTTGCTAAAAACAGGTCGAAAATGATTTGCAAATCATTGTATTCGGTTTTTATTTATGTTTAACACAACGTCCCAACTTCGTTGGAATTGGGGTTGTAGACAGACAATATAGCAGTACTCACAGTCATATATTCTTTATCCTCTGTATAGAACGACTAACATGAAATGTCGTACTGACGAGGTACGACATTATTTTTTTTGGCAGGGAAGGCTGGAATAGATGAATGACATTTTGCATTCATTTCAATAGGAAAAGATCATTTAAATCGGCGCTATCGAAATAGAATTGACCTCAAATGCCGCACGGACCATTTGATATGCGACCGTGTGTTTCCTGACCATGCCACGCAGGAACGTACGCAACGGCGGAGACGTGAGCATCGGTGCGCCGTCGGCGTCGTCAGGGCAACGAGCCGAGTTCATATTTGAAGCCGCTAAAAGACTGGCGGCTGCACAGCGGAGACAAAAGACAAACATTTACACCTCCCGCTTTTCAGCACAGCGCTTCCGACTCAACGGCGCACTTTCTCGCCACTACGCCGCTCAAAGGTGTGCATGTGTGTGTGCCTGCCGCAGGTGCTAACAGCCGGAGCTAATTGGGCCGCCGAGCCCATTAAGGCGGGAGGAGCCTGACGGAATTAGCGGTGATGAGGCTCATAAGCGACGAAAACCTGCGGTGAGATCAACGTTCCGACTTCCCGCCTCTCAGAAGCGAGGAGGAAAGCAAGGAATCTTGCTTTCGGGCGCGACGCGTCGTCCTGACACTAGAGGGAGACGTACTCGAGCCAACGAGTCCAAATGTCGCTTAACGTTGATCGAAAAGAACGCGAAACAGAACGGGAACGCGTTGTTGTTCAACGACTTCATGTTGCACACAAATGTCACAACTTGATGATGTCATCACGCATCCTCCAATCAGAAAGGCTCATATGCATTTACTGTCTTGTTGCCTGGCAACTGCGGCTCTTGTCACTCACCTGCTGCATAGAAATAACTATGAATGTGCACGTATAAGTGCATGTGTGTGTGTGTGTGTGTGTGTGTGTGTGTGTGTGTGTGAGAGGGGAAATATGCATTTGTGTGTGTATACTGTACGCACGTGTATGCATATGCACCTGTTTGTTTACAGTATGCGGACGTGAGTGTATACGTGTGTTTGTGTGTGTGTGTATGTTCGTGTGTACATATCAATGTGTGTGACTGCGTGTGTGTGTTTGTTTATGTGTACGTGCGTTAGTGTGTATACAATATACCCGTGTGTGCATGTGTGACAATGTGTGTGTGTATGCGTGTGTACGTATAGATGCATGTGTGCATACGTTTGGTGTGTGTGTGTACACGCATGTGTATGTACTATGTGTATACAGTATATGTGGGTATGCATGTGTCGGTGCATGTGTGTGTACACGTGCGTGTGTGAGTTTTGTGTATTTAGTCGACATCTGTGTACGTGTGCGTGTATGTGTGGATGTGTGAATGAATTTGTGCACGCGTTTGTGTGTATTTACATGTGTGTGTGTGAGAGGGAGAATGTGTTAGTGCGCGTTGGTGTGTGCATGAAGTTGCAAGCGTGAGTGAGCGTGTGTGTAGATGTGTGTATGCAACTATGCATATGCACTGTACGAATGTGTATACGTGTGTGGATGAGTGTGTGTGATTTTTGTGTGCGTGTATACACGTACGTGTTTGTTTGTGTACACGTGAATGCATAAGTGTGTGTGTGTGTGTGTGTGTACGTGTTTGTGATTTGTGGGTAGACGTGTGAGTGCGTGAATGTGTGTGTATGTGTCTGTGTGAATATGTGTGTGCGTGTTCGTGCATGTGTGCTTTTGTGTGTGTGTGGACACATGATTGTATGAGTGTATACGCGTGTGTTAGTGTTATTTTTGTGTGTGCGTGTGTGTATTTAATGGCGTGTTCCTCCCATCCTGCCTGCAGCGAACGAGCAAGAAAGAAAGATGGCGTCATCCTGTGCTTGCTACACGCACACACACACACACGGGGTGCATACAAGCACACACGCGTTGAGGGTGTAATTACGCGGCCTCCGCTCCGCCGCCATTGATGTGCAGATGATGATGATGATGATGATGATGGCGTGGTGAAAGCGGACGTGTTTGGTGTGTGCGTTGTGTGTGTTTTGCTTTGCGTTCTGTCAACTGAACAGCTGGATTGCCATTTTTCACTCAAATTAGATTTGGCCTCAAGCACCGGCGCTGGGGGGAATTAAAAAGCAAGCGCCCTCTTTTGGCGCCCGAAGCGGAGCGGCGGAGGGTACGGCGGCGGAGGCGGCACCGTTTAGCGGCGGCGGCTTCGTCTTTTCATCAGCCGCTTGCTTCGCTTCCACTTTGGCTCTTTTGTTTGGCGTTCTTTCCAAAGCGCACAAAGGGTTTTGCCGCCGGCCGCCGATTGGCGGCATCCGCGGCACAGGTCACGCCCACATCACAATGCTCGACAATGTTCGTGCGGCACCGAGTCGAGCTCATCTTCGAGTCGCAACACACCTGAATTGTTCAAAGTCGAATGCTAAGCTAATGCTAATTGTAGTGTGTCGCGTCAAGTGCATTTGGCGGGATTGTGAGAGGTGTGTTCTGACAGAAGTAATAAGCTAATGCT
Source organism: Phycodurus eques (assembly GCF_024500275.1). Classification (NCBI taxonomy): domain Eukaryota; kingdom Metazoa; phylum Chordata; class Actinopteri; order Syngnathiformes; family Syngnathidae; genus Phycodurus; species Phycodurus eques. The sequence goes on along the minus strand of NC_084528.1, from coordinate 32,994,733 downwards.
AATGATACTGTGTGTACTGGCGGGACTCAGAGAGGTGTGTTCTTTTTTTTTTTGTCCTGTTCGGCTTTGAGGTCAAGCGGAATGGAAAATCTGTATCGCTTTTATACCGGAACAGTTTTACTGCGTCCCAGTGGAGTTTTGAAGCTTCCGCCGTGGTTTCTTAGTATTGTAATTGAGGTTTATTGAGAATCAGACTTGATCGGTCGAACAGAACGAAGTTTCTAGAAGGGAGAGAGAAACAAAGACAAAAGACAAAGCACGAATTGTAAACAGGATGAGAGGTGTGTTCTGAATGAAATGCTAAGCTAAGGCTAAGCCAATGCTGATTATGTAGTGCTGCGTTATTGTGTTTATTTTACTGGGTATGACTGTGAAAGGTGCACATGTTCTTCAGCACACAATGCTTAGCTAATGCTAAACTAATGCTAATTATAGTTTGGCGAGTTTGCTGTGAGTTTGAGAGGTGTGTTCTGACAGAAATGCTAATCAAATGCTAAGCTAATACTACTTATAACAAGGCTACTTTGGCGTGTCGTGACAAATGTTAAGGTCATGCTAATTACAGTGGCGCTATGTTGGTGTGACTCCGCCTCTTGGCTCACCTTGATTGCAATGACGTCATGATCACGTGGTCACACGTGATCAAGCTGCTGGGAAGTGATGTAACAGCGCCACCTGCAGGTTTTTAAAGACAGAAACTGTCACAAATAAACCTAAACGTTTTATTTTGTTGCTTTTTCTAACCCCACAAAATAATTTTTTTCTGCGTTTTGTGGGATGAAAATGAATATAGTATCATAAATTTGAGGAGAGTGACGTTCGATGCTGCTACTCTTATGATTGTCATTGTTGGAAATGAATTGGTTGTCAAAAGAGTTGAAGGCTTCTCCAGTGGCCTGCAGGTGGCAGCAAAGCTCAGGGAACAGCAACGCTGGTCGGACCGGGAACGTTTCAAAACAGCCATCCTTTTTCAACACCGCTTATCCTGGTTCCTATCCCAGCCGACTTCTGGCGAAAGGCGGACTACACCCTGAACCGGTCGCCAGTCAGTCGCAGGGCACATCTAGACGCGGACAACCAAGAGTGGCACCAAAGTCAGCCGAGTGGACCACTACACCATCAGTGACCCGTTTCAAAATGTATCATGTATTTTTATAGATTTTGACTTTTTTTAATTATGATGAAATGTTCAGAAAAGTTGAAAAATCATTGACACAATTGACGACTGATTTAATTGTAATAATAATATAATAGTCATGAATCTAACATAGTTAGCCAGTGTTAGCAATGACATCATGGACATTAATTTACGTGTGCAAGCCTTTTAGATGCTAGCAGGTAGCATTGAGCGTTCATTAGTACTTTACTCAGAGTAGGCAAAGTCATCAAATATTGAATCGTTAGCACATCTGCCTCACAATTGTGAGGTTGCGGGTTCAAATCCCGGCCCCGCCGGTGTGGAGTTTGCATGTTCTCCCCGTGCCTGCGTGGCTTTTCTCCGGGTGCTCCGCTTTCCACCCACGTCCCAAAAGCACGCGTGCTAGGTTGATTGAAGACTCAGTTCCGGCAGCGAGTGTGTAGAGGGGTAATGTCATACAAGCGATGAATACTGCATGTTGTGTTGTTTATTTTGAACTATTCCTTGTTTTAAAGAGATACAAATCCCAAGCTGTTATTTTTTATTGACCGGCGAACAATAGATGAATTGGATCCCGTGTTGTCGTGTTGTTGCTTTGTCACTTTCTTGTTGTTGTGATGTGTTGCCTTCAACTTGTGTTTACACTCCGCCCAACCAACATGGCCGTGTTGTTTTATTCCCGCCGACGCCGCTCGCTCAACCAATTATTTCACACGCACGCGCAAACACAACGGTGTGTGTTGACTTTGATGGGAGTCGACAATAACAATTACACACCTTAATTAAGCAGCCGACATGTCGGTGTGTGTGTGTCTTTGGAGCGAACGCGCACACACGAACATACGGTGTGATGCATTTTACTCATTACAATTGTATGTTCATGATTAATACATGTAATATTTATGAGTTGTAACATAAGCGAGTGTCTCATTTTGTATCGGCTAACACGTGAAAAGTCAACTTTCATTCTAAATAATAAATGATAATCATCGTTAAAGTCTCCAGGTAGTTTTCCCTCATCTGGATGCACCTGCGTGTGTCTGTGTGTGCGTGTGTGTGCATATGTGTGTGTGCTTGGGTGTGCGTGTAGTGTGTGTGTGTGTGTGTGCACGTGTGTGTTTGTGGGTGTGCGTGCGTGTTTGTGTGCGCGTGTGTGTCTATACCGTATTAACAAGTCGCCACATGTTTCCAGCATCGAGGCGATAGATGAATTCCAGCAGGACAAATTAGCAATTCCACTGAGAGACTTGTTATTTTCATTGCAAAAGTTCTTGGCTAAGCTAAGCTAAGCTAACTTGGCTATGTCATCTTTTTAATGTCAAGTGTATAAAATAAATAGCGATAAACGACACACACACACATTTTATATATATATATATATATATATATATATATATATATTTATGTATTAGAAAATATTATTATATATTATTATATATATTATATATATATATAAAATATAATATATTATACTTGTATGTGTGTGTGTATATATATATATATATATATATATATATTAGAAAATATGATTATATATTATTATTATGTATTATATATATATATATATATATATAATATAATCTATAATGTATTATACTTGCATATGTGTGTGTGTGTATATACACATATATATATATATGTGTGTGTGTGTGTGTGTGCGTGGCTGGCGACCAGTTGAGAAGGTGTAGCCCGCCTCTCGCCCAGAGTTAGCTGGGATAGGCGCCAGCACACGGAGAAGCGGCGTGGAACGGGGATGGCTATATATGCAAACCCCAATTTCAATGACGTTGAGTTGTGTAAAATGTAAATGAAAACAGAATACAACGATTTGAAGGTGCTTTTCAATGTATATTCAACTTGAATACACTACAAGACAAGATATTGAATGTTCAAAGTGATTAACTTTATTGTTTATCTTTTTGCAAATACTTTCTCATTTTGAATCTGATGCCTGCAACAGGTTCCAAAAAAGCTGAAAAAAAAAGACTGGGAAAGTTGAGGAACGCTCAAAACACAAACACCTGTTTAGAACATTCCACAGGTGAACAGTTGAATTGGAAACAGGTGAGTGTCACAATTGGGTGTAAAAGGAGCATCCCAGAAAGGCTCAGTTGTTCACAAGCAGGGATGGGTGACGAGGCTCACCACTTTGTCAACAACTGCATGAGCTCATCTAAGATGGACCGACGCAAAGTGGAAAAGTGTTCTGTGGTCTGACGAGTTCACATTTCAAATTGTTTTTGGAAATTGTGGACGTCGTGTCCTCCGGGCCAAAGAGGAAAAGAACCGTCCGGACTGTTATGGACGCCGAGTTCAAAAGCCAGGCATCGGTGATGGTATGGGGCTGTGTTAGCGCCAATGGCATTGGGTAATTTACACATCTGTGAAGGCACCATCCACGCTCCTAGATACATACAGGTTTTGGAGAAACATATGCTGCCGTCCAAGCGACATCTTTTTCATGGACGGCCCCGCTTATTTCAGCAAGACGATGCCGAGCCACATTGCGCATGTGTTACAACAGCGCGGCCGCGTAGTGAAAGAGTGCGGGTGCGAGACCGGCCTGGCTGCAGTCCAGACCGGTCTCCCGTTGAAAATGAGCGCAGGCGCAAAATACCACAACGGAGAGCCCGGCCGAACAGTTGAAGAACTCAAGTCGTATGTCAAGCGACAACGGGAAAGAATTCCACCGACAAAACTTCAGCAATTCGTGTCCTCACTTCCCAAACGCTTCTTGAGTGTTGTTCAAAGGAAAGATGATGTAACACGGCGGCAAACGTGCCCCTCGCCCACATTGAACAACAACAACGACAACGACAACGTCTTGCAGGCATCACATTCAAAATAAAAGTTTGGAACAAAAACAATCAAGTTTATCACTTTCAAACATTAAATAGCTTGTCTTCGTAGTGTGTTCAATTGAATGTAGCTTGAAAAGGATTTGTAAATCTTTTTTATTTACATTTTACACAATGTCCCAAGCTTGATTGGAATTGGAGTTTGTATAATGTATGTAATTTAATGCATGTACTGCAATGCATACAAGGTACGTAATGTGACCTGTGTAATATACTGGACATAAAGTATTTAACATTATGTATCAAATGTGTACAATAAACGATATGTAATGTATGTAATGTCATATATTTACTTCAATACACAATCAATGCAAAGTAGTGTGTGGAATTTAAAGTATGTAGTGCAACGCATGGGACATATGTAATATACAGTATGCAAGATATGTTATATAATGTCTGGAAATATAAGCTTTACTATCAACAGTATGTCATAAATATCATGTAGAGTACGTAACATTTTGCAGTAAACTCCATATGCAATATACTGTACGTTTTGTATGGAATTGAATGTATGCAACGCGACCAAGTGACATCGATCGATTCAAATGGAAGCGGCCGAGGCCCGCGTGTTGTTTCCATGACAACGCAGCACATCCGACGCACTTCGTGTCATTTTTAACGCAAAAGAATATTTCAAAGTATAAGGTTTTGTGTAGCATAACTCTCCAAAAATGAATCATCTGAGGCGGTTGCTGCCTTAATTGCCCTTGCTGTGTGTTACCTTCATTAGCACACGCGAGACACACACACCACCGCAGCAATATGGCAACTCTCGCTCCTGAGGGAGTGTGTGTGTGAATGTGTGTGTGTGTGTGTGTGTGTGCAGACAGGTGACACACACACACACACACACACACACACACATACGGGCATGTTCGAGACAGCTGAACACGTTTATGCGTGATGATTAAGTCTAACGAGGCTTCATGTGTTGCAGCCGCTGGGAGTTTGCCTCTCACAGGACCAGGAAACAATTACACTCCGTGCGTGTGGCGCGCGTGTGTATTACGGGTACAGTAGGGGTGCGTCAGTGTGAGTCTGTCTGTGTATGCATGTGTCCCGTACTACTGTACTGTACTGTCGGTGTTTGAGTGTGTACTGTACTGTCAGTCTGTGTGTACGTGGGTGTACTTTGTGTGCATATAGTACTGTACTACTGCCTGAGTGCGTCTGTGTGCTGTATGTGTGTTTGTGCGTCTATGTACTGTACGTGTGTGAGCATCTGTGTTTATGTGGACTGTACATGTGCGTGTGTACTGTGTTGTAAGTGTGAGTGTGCGTGCGTATCTGTCTGTGTCTGAGTTTGTGTATTTGAGTGTGCATGCGTGTGTACTGTACTGTAATCTGTGCGTCCATGCTCTGAAAGTGTGTGTGTGTGTGTGTACTGTAAAGTAAGTGTGTACGTGTGTCTATGGTAGGTGTGTATACATGTGAGTGCACTGTGTGCGTGTGTTTGTGCATGCATACAATTTACATGTTTCTGTGTGAAGATCTGTGTATTTATACTGTACTGCGTACGTGTGTACTGTATTGTGTACTTGTCAGTATACGCTCGTGTGTGTTCTTGATTGAGGTTAGCATGGCAACCCCAGCGCATCACTCACCGCTATAATGGTGATAAAATAACCAAAAATATTTGTGTCCACAAGGATGACAAATGGAAATATTTCTTCAATTTTGTCTTGTTTTGTTTTAAGCCAGCTCACTGTCTCTCTTTCACACACACAAACACACACAAGCAAAGATAACATGCAAACACCCGCGCACACACATGCAATTACATATGCGCAACTAATGCACACGAACACACACTCGCACGCATGTACACACACAAACCCAAGCACGCACTTGCATGTACAAAAAACAGATGCTTACGCAAACATAATAACTCCACACAGAGAAAAAACACACAAACACATAAGCGTGGACAACAAATGCACATACACGACCACACACGCACACACGTGCATTCATGCAAACACACATGCCCAATTAATGCACATGCACACACACTCACACACAGACACAAGCACACATGCACTCACACAAGCACAGACACACACACCAAGACAACACACACACACACACACACACATATACACGCACATACTCAGACAAGCACATCCACGTGCACTCCTGCACCTGTGCTAATGAAGCTGCAGCACATCATCCTTGAGTCTGTCAATCAAAAGCTTTGCTAATGGACCTCTAAACTCCACACACACACACACACACACACACACACACACATGCACACACAGCGGCAGCTGTACCTTCTTATTGAGGGGGGAGTGCGTGGGTGTGTAATCATCACACAGGCACTCGAGGAGACAAGATGGCGTTGGAGTGCGCGAGGTCACACGACAACCAAAAACAAACTATGTTAACGTAGCGCTAATGCTGTTAGCTTGCCGCTAACATGTGCACTTCCCGTAGGAATACATAGGCTATATTCGCAGCAGACCGTTCCTGACATTTCCGGTCTACCAGAAATACCCAAAGAAGGGGCACCTCTCAGACCCATTGTCGGCAGCATCGACTCTGTGACATTGCTAAGTATGTGGCCAGCATCGAATGAAAACATGGTTTCATTTGGTGTCACCTCTTTGTTCTCGTGCATTCCACCCCAGGATGCAATGGAAACTGTGAGGCAACAGTGATTGCTCGATCACTGCCTCCAAGACAGATCCATGCTTAACCCCCGAACAGAGAAACTTTGTCTCAACACCACATATTTTCAATTCATGGGAACATTTTACAGAGAAAAACATGGTTGTGCTATGGACTCCCCGGTATCCCCCATTGTAGCAAACCTGTACATGGAGGACGTGGAAAGCAGCGCTCTCAACTCCTTTAGGGCAACAATTCCAAGTCATTGGTACAGATATGTGGATGACGCATGGGTCCAAATCAAAAGCCAAGAAGTGCAAGCATTCACCGAGCACATTCGCTCAGTGGATTATAACATCAAGTTCACACATGAGGTTGTCAACGACAATAAGTTGCCTTTTTTGGACTGCGACGTCCACATTGGAGACGGCAGGGGGCTTGTTACGTGAACTGCTGAAGCCTGCTCAGATGAGAGGCCGAACGTCTTCTAAGACAACCAGAACATTGCACTTGCGATCGATTCATTGGCCTGAGAAATTCCCATAGGAAATAGAAATCATCTGTTACTGCTTTGAATGTGGTGTCACTTCCTGTGGTTGTATTGTTGAGCCTCCTCTTCCTTTTGTGTCACAAAAACACCAAAGAAAAAGGGGGAAAAAAAATCATTAAACTTTGTGATTGTTAGCGTCACGGATTGCTAAACTCTAATATACAATAGCTAGCATTGTGTGTTTTTGTTAGCATTTTAGCCAGTGTTAACAAAGTAGTAGCAATTAGGAGCATTATTATATATTTTACCAGCTTTGTATATGCTAACATGGCTAGTATCAATGGGCAGCGTTATGTGTTTTTAGATTTTTGGAGCTATGACATGCTTATGAAATTCACCAGTTGTCCGACATTATGGATGGAGCTGCGACCTTTTATGAAACTCGTTTAGTCATAGTGGATTATCAATGGGACCTATTCTCGTCCAGCGGCAAGGGCCTTAGCTATCATCTTGATGTCTGCGTTAATCAGTGACAGTGGGGTCTTTGCCTGGTTTGAGTAGGAGTTGTTTTCTAATTTGACTGTTATCTTTTATCTCCATCCCTGTTTTGAAAAGTAGTGGCGCTAGTTCTGATCAGAAATATCTAATGCATTCAACAGGGTAGCCATCTAGACCTGGAGCCTTCCCGATTTGCATATTTTTTAATGTATTCTACAATTCTGTGATGGTTAAAGGGGCACGGAGGTTATTTTCGGTTTCTGTATTTAATTGTGGGATGTTTAGATCATTGATAAACATTTCAATGTCTTTTCCATTTGGTTCATTCTGAGATGCATATTAGCTTGTTATACGCTAACATGGCTAGTGTGAATGGATAGCATCATGTCTTAATTAGCATTTTAGCTTGTATTAGCAAAGTAGTAGCCATCAGGAGCATTAATGTATGCTAACATTGTTGTATGCTAACATGGCTAGCATCAGTAGGCAGCATCATGTGCTAGTTAGCATTTTATCCAGGAAAGCACATGCTAATAGAGTTAGTCAGTGTTAGCAAAGACATCATGGTCATTAATTTATGAGTGCAAGCCTTTTAGATGCTAGCAGGTAGCATTGAGCGTTCATTAGTATTTTACTCAGAGAAGGCAAAGTCATCAAATAATGAATCGTTAGCACATCGTCCTCACAGTTCTGAGGTTGTGGGTTCAAATCCGGCCTCGCCTGTGTGGAGTTTGCATGTTCTCTCTGTACCTGCGTGGGTTTTCTCCGGGTACTCCGGTTTCCTCCCACATCCCATAAACATGTATGCTAGGTTAACCAGTTCAGGGTAGAGCCGCCTCTTGTCCGGAGTCAGCTGGGATAGGCGCCCCGCGTGAGGAGAAGCATTACGGAAAATGGATGGATGGAGGGATAGACAAGATACAATAATTATAAATGCTAATCCATCCGTCCATTTTCCGAGCCGCTTCTCCTCACGCGGGTCGCGGGCGTGCCGGAGCCTCTCCCAGCTATTGTCGGGCAGGAGGCGGGGTACGCCCTGAACTGGTTGCCAGCCAATCGCAGGACACATAGAAACAAACAACCATTCGCACCTGCGGGCAATTTAGAGTCCTCAATGAACCTAGTGTGCATGTTTTGGGGATGTGGGAGGAAACCGGAGTGCCCGGAGAAAAGCCACGCAGGCACGGGGAGAACACAGGCGGGGCCGGGGATTGAACTCCGGTCCTCAGAACTGTGAGGCAGACGCTCTAACCGGTCGTCCATCGTGCCGCGATTCGCGATGCATGTATATTTATTGTTATTATGTATGCTAATTAACATGCAAAATATTTCCAGCAGATATGCTCATAAAAGGACTAGAGCTTAGGTAGTAATCATGCTACTCGACTTTTGCTGTAATGACGGCCACGGCTAATTTGTTACATGCTAATCTTTTAGCATGTTAGCCAGCTGAGCTAACGCCACACGTATCTCTGTGGCTGGCCGGATACTCCGCTCAAGATCAATGAGGGACGAGTCAAGAGTGGCAAATACTTAATGGGCACAATTTCAAATAAAGTCACAAACGCACACGTTCGATGAAGACGCACCGATGAAGACGGAGCAAAAGGTGCGATGTTGTTTGTCGAGACTTAACGAGCTCAGCCTGCAGATACAATTAAGTGGCGAGAGACAGCCGTGCAGCACACACACCTGTTGCAATTAAAAACACGAGCTCGCTCACACACACGCACAGAACGCGGTCGCTACATCGTACCCGACTCTCTAATCACTATTATGGGATTTTTATAGACTGGACGACACGGTTGACTCTTGTGCCGAAACAATTAATCAAATACTCCTAAATCCCAATTTGGCCATTTTTATAGAAAGGACTATATATTGGACTTTAGTGCTGTAACAATGAATCGAACATCCTACACAGCAGTCATCGAATCAGTCCTGTGTGGTTTGGTGCTGCTACAACAAAGGACAAACGCCGACCGCAACGGACAATCGAAACTGCTGCAAAGATTGTCGGTACCCCCCCTGCCCACCCTCGAGGACTTGCACGCTGCCACAACCAAGACAAGAGCGTGCAAAATCCGCATCCCGGTCACCGGCTCTTCCATCTCCCTCCCTCAGGTAGGCACGACTGGACAATGCAAACTAGAACGAGCTGACGTTCCAACAGCTTCTTCCCTCTTGCCATGAACTTCTGAAACAGTTAATTGACAATTCCATTGCAACGTGCTGCCAATTTTTTGTCTTGAGATTGTTGTCCCATTTCTGTCAGGCCAATTATACATGACTGGCGCCCTCGCTGTCGTAGCCTCGCCACGCTGCACTATTTGCATCATTGTTGCTGGCCAATACGCTCCTCATGTGCCCGAGGAGCATCTGCAACATTTGCGCAGTCGACATTGTCCCACATCATCGCACTACTCGTCACTTTAAAGTGCATACATTCCTTGCAGTCTCGGCGTTCTTTGCACGATGCTCATTTGCGAGATGAGTCATTTCAAACTGGTCTAATTGCCGTCTTTTGGCACAATTGTCCAAAAAAATTATCATAATAATTGTAGCGGCATTACCAGATTACTAGCGACCTTGACTGTGCTCAGTGACTGTTGTTGTTGTATGTATAGTGGACGATATTTAATTCTGGGGATGACACGATTAATAGAATACTCAAATAAATCTATAGCTAATATAAGATAAGATAAACTAGGAGACAATTGTGTTCACAGCATGAGTGTGTGTGTGTGTGTGTGTGTGTGCACGTGTGCGTGTGTCCACAGGGGAGCATCATCATTTCTCCCACAGGCCCTCATCATTTCACACACACACACGCACAAACACACACTCACATACACACACCTGTCAGTGCACAAACAACACACACGTAAGGGGCCTCAACACGCATATACAACATGAACACACACACGCAGACAACATAGGTTTGTTGTCACACCGCTCGGCATCATGGGACATCACTCACATCACCTGATGCCACCTCATCCACATTTATTACACGTAACACATGAACACACACGCGCACACACGCAGACTTTGTAGCATTGTTTGTGTTGTTTTTGTGCGTCTGTCAACTTTCTCAGCTTCTCCACTTCCACTTGCGAGGTCGCACAAGTCTGAAACTCACAACACACGCACACAGACAATTACACAAAACTTAAAAAACACACGCACACGCGTGTTGACTTTGTTGGGTCTAGATTTTCACATCAGAGTAACGCCTCTCTCTCTGTGATGCCGTCTGTGCACCTCACCAGGATCTGACTTACTGCAACACGCACACGCGCACGCACACACATACACACACACACGCGCAGATTGTGACAGATTTGACACCCATCACCCCCTCCGTTCTTCATGGGTGCTATTCCCATCACTTGGGTGCGTGTCAGTGTGTGTGTGTGTGTGTGTGTGTGTGTGTGTTTGTAAGTGCTAAAAAGGCGACGCACTAGCTAAACTTGTTGTGTCTTGTTGTGCAAATGTTTGGAGGCAAAGTTTGCCAATGCTGCTCACAAGCTTACGTACAACAGCGGCAGGAAGTCGCAAACATTTTCAAAACACTTTCTTTTTTACGTGACTGCTAGCTCAATGCTAGCATACAATGTGAAAAGCCACAGGTGTGCTAACAAAAATTAGCACAAAAACATGCATGTGAAATACGTACAGATGGGCTAACGGATATTAGCATAATCAAGTTTTTGTAATAATATATATTTTTTAACTTCTAGAAAATGTACATTAGTAACATTATGACTGTTGTTCTTGAAATAAATATCATTACTGAAATATGTAACCTATGTTTTTCCAGATAAACATGACCTCATAGCTCATAACATTATATTTTTTTCTGTAAAAAATGTTGTCTCATAAAAGTATGAATTATTTTTTGAAAATACAAAACTTATGTTTTTCTTGTGAGTTTCAGGCTTTTTCTTCCTCCAAAAATATAGATTTACTGTTGCAATATTATATCTTTTTTCTGTAGAAAATATTACTTTGAGTTAGATCACAACATTTTTTTCCATAAAAAAATATGACTTTATTTAAAAAATACACATTATTGTTGCAATATTATATTTTTGTCGCAAGGTAAATAAAATATGACTTGCAAAATCTAAGATTATTTGTGTCATTGTAAGACAATAATTTTCTTAAACTATGTGATTTAATTCAAGTAAGAACACATTTTTTCTTTTATTCTTTTTTCCTTTACTCTCGTAAGATTATGATTTTTTTAAATCCAAAATGTACAACTTTTATTCTTGAAAAAAATCTCATGTAAATGTTGTTTTTCCAAGTGGATTGCAAACATTTTCTCAAAAAGTTTTTTTCTTTTTACTTCCTTGAAAAATACAACTCCCCCACAAAAAAACGACCATACGGCTAACTTTGATATATTTGAAATATAAAGTTGTATTCTGATTCTAAGTTAAAAATCAAATTTCGTTTTATTGTTTGGGATGACCCAACCACCAAGCTAGCATTAGCTTCTGTGTGCTAAGCCTGTGCCTTCCCTCTTGCGACTGGCCGCTCCTTTCGGTCACGTGATCGCGTCGGTCCAACGGGAGCGGAGAGCAAGCAGGCTGCTACGTCTCCATGGCGACCGAGATAACTTTGTGTTGTCTTTCAGCAAACTTGCGCGCGCTTTCTACGCACAAACGTGTCACATGACCATCATCATCGTCATGAGGAAGATGAGGATGAGTCTCCCTCTTCCTCCTCCTCTCTCTTCATCCCCTGGCCTGCTCCTCCTCTTCCTCCTCCTCCTCCTCCTCTTTTCCCTCCACAGTATCGCCAGAGTCCAGTGGAGTGTTTCCTTTTCCATTCCCTCGTCCTGCTTTTCCACCTTCTTGCTTCTTCTTCTTCTTTGGCTTTTTTGGAACTTCTGACGTCCGAACCGCTCCTCCTCGGTGGCCGTCACCTTTCCGGGACCGGATCTTTTTGCTCTTTTGTCGCTATGAGTGTGCCGCCGCACATTCGCACCCCCAGCCCGCTCGCCTTGCCTGGGGGGCAACCAGGAGGAGGAGGAGGAGGAGGCGCGCTGTCCTTCCACATCCAGATCGGTCTGAGCCGAGAGCCGATCCTGCTGGACTCGGCGGACGTGAGTCTGGCTCAGGTGCGCGAGGTGGCCTGCTCCATCGTTGACCAGAAGGTAAAACAGGATGGAAGTCAGGAAAATAATAATCTCAATAATCACACTAATCATCAGCAAACATGCTAATAGGCGTTTAGCATAATGATGGCATACGGGCGCAGAAACATTTCAACCAGTGATAGGTCAGAGGCTCTAAACATTGAAAGTGAGGTAGCGTACATGCTAATAAGTGTTGAGGTTACTGACAGCCTACATGCTAATAAAGATGAAAGGGACACAAGTCAAATGAACATGTATGGCTTGACGGGTAGCTGTCAAAAGTGCTTAAAAGCTGAAAAATACACTTCTGCTGTATATTGACCACTTCTGAAAGGTGTCCCGCAGGGTTCTGTACTTGGTCCATCACTTTTCAATATTTACATCAACACATCAATAATATTACCCTTGCTATCGGTAACACTCTTGGCCGTTTGCACGCCAACGACACAATGATTTCTACTTCGAGCTCCCTGCTCTGTCTACGCTTCAGAAGAGTTTCCCCAACATCCAAAATGCTCTTTCCAGTCCACAGTTGTCACTGAACATAAGCACAACTAAATGTATGATCTTCAACAGAAACCTCCCACAGTTCGGGCAATATTTTGTCCCTTATTTTCTCTGCCGTCCTCGGAATCTGGCTGGACACTTCCGTTCCATTGGCAGATCTTTCCCCTTATTTTAGGGACAAAATCACTTGTTATAAGTGAACAAATCTGCCGATGGAACGATCTTAAATCAAGTCTTTTTGTCATCACATGCTATGCTGTAATGTCATATGTTACGTAAATATGTAACTCTTTCACACTGTACGTGTATTTGCTTTTATTTAGCTGTTTTATTCTCGTCTGCTGCCATGTCGATATTTGCAAATAAGAATGTCTTCTCAATTGCCTTACCTGGAGAAATCATGTTTAAAACAAACAAACAAGCAAACAAACAAATAAATAAATAACAGCATGGCAATAATTAAAATATTCAAAATCATCATCATAATTCTGTCTGTCATCACGGTAACGCCTGGAAGCAAACTGCTTCTTTCACCTTTCAAATGTCAGAAAAGTGCTAAGCTAACAAGCTAACAGGTTTTACACCCATTTTCCTGTTTGTGTGTGTGTGTGTGTGTGGTGGGGAGGGGAGGGGTAAATTCAATACGGGTCATGCAGCGATCATGTGTAGGGCTGCAGGCTAACCATGCTAACCGTCAATAACGCTTGAACCCCGCCGCTGCCAGGTCATGTGATATCACTGGGGTCATGTGGCCTGTTTGGCTCCTCCCACACAGGAAGTCTCACGTGGTCACATGGACTTTTGTTGGCACTGGCAGAAGACAGAAGAATCCCGACTCTGTTCGCTTTGCGAGCTCTCGTGAAGCTGCAAGCGCGTGCACACACACACACACACACACACATGCACGCACGCACGCACACACACACACACACACACACATGCACACACACGCATTCTGACAATCACACACTCATACTGACAAGCAAACACACAAACACACGTATACACGCACACACACACATACACTCGTGTATGCACACATATTCGCATGCACATACGTGTATACACACAAACACACAACACACAGACACATACAGTATGTACAAACACACGCTTATACATACACATGTACACACATGCACACACAAATGCACAGATGTATACACACACAAAAACACATACACAAATGCGCGCACACACACACACACACACACGTATATATATATATATATATATACACATACATACACGTGCACAAAAACACAAACACACACATTTATATACACACAGACACATGTAGGTACAAGCACGTGTGCACACACATTCAAAGACACACACACACACACACACACACACGTGTGCGATGTTTCTAGAAAGAGCAACAGGTGACCTCAACACCTGCACGACAGCATGCGACACTTAACACATTCACACAAATGAATTAAAGTGCGCATGTGCGTGTGCATGCGTGTGTGTTTAAAAACACACCAGTATAATAACAGTTTCAGCACAAATCGCAGCCAAATATGTTGTGATGGTTTATTGATTGCGACTGTAAAATACGCCGCCGTGTGGCCCAAGAAAGTGAGGTGAAACTTATTTTACACTGGGCTTTTATTCTGAAGGGCTGACTTTTGACAGGATGTGTCACACAGAACTTGCATTGGGTGAATGCGCATCGATTCCGGGAAATGAAAGGCCGAGTCTCGTGTTTGTTTTTGTCCAAAAACTGAGTGGAAGTGCAAAAACTGGGACAAAATTTAGACCGCAAAATAGTCGAAAACCAAATCATACGAAACTTGGGCATGTGAAAACCGAGGTTCCACTTTGCCAGCGTATGTAAACGCGGATACTGATCTGCAGATGTCCCCAAAACAGGATGAATACACGCACGCACGCACACACACACACACACACACACACACACACACACACACACACACACTGTAGTTGAGTCGTAATAGTCGTTTGTCACTTGAGGTTTTTTTCCTCCTGTTGCCCGGCAACTGATGATGATGTCGATGATGATGAGTGCGCCTGTGAAGTGTCGTCCTGCCAGTATGGCTTTTACACACGCACGCGCACACACACACGCAGTGCAGTATGTGTGTGTGTGCGTGTGTCTCATCCACACTTAATGTCGAGGCGACAACTTTTAGTGCTGTTACCCATCATACCTTTCAGTGTGTGTGTGTGTGTGTGTGTGTGTGTGTGTGTGTGTGTGCACATATGTGTGTACATGTGTATGTGATCCACAGTTTATGTCAGAACGGAAACTTTTAGTGTTGTTTCCCGTCATGCCTTTCAGAGCGACGTGTGTGTCTGTTTGTGTGTTTGCACATTTGTGCGTACATGTGTGTGTGCACACGTGTGACCGTACGTGTGTGTTTGTGCGCATGCTGTATAAGTGAGCGGCGGCTGCTGCCATGCCGACTGACTGCCGTTGCCATGGCGACGGGCATCACAAGAATGACGAGAGGAGATAAAGGAAGTGAAGAGGTGAAGGTCTGCGGAGGGACAAATGCCCCTCATCTTCCTCCTCCTCTTGCTCCTCATTTGTTCATTGGTTTGTTTGGTGACAATAAAGTTGATGACATCATCACACAGCGACGCTGGCGTATTCGTCCCTCGTGTTGGACTCGTTTGTTTTGGAACTCAATTCTTTTCTTGGGGTTGTCTGCTTTTGCAATGAAATTACATCAAAGACCCTTTCAATGAAATTGTGGTTTTTCCAAATTAGGATCTTAGTTACTTCATTTTTATTCATTTAGAACCTGAAATAAAACGATTTCCTTTCCTTTAATGTACAAAACAAACAAACAAAAACATTCATTACACTGCGATTGGCTGGCGACCAGTTCAGGGTGTACTCGCCCGAAAGTTAGCCGGGGGAGGCTCCGCGTGAGGAGAAGCGGTACCGAAAATGGATGGATGGCTAATTAATCACATGACCGACACACACACAGTGTTACATTTGTGTGTTGATGCCATGCTCCTTGTGACTGTTGTCATTTTGCATTTGTTCATCACTCTCCATTTGTTTCACTTCCCTCGTAGCGGAAGTTCGCTAGTAACTGAAAATCTAAGTTTATAATAATAATAATGATGATGATAACAACAATAATAATTGTTTTTTTTTAATGTGCCTTTCAAGCCACTCAAGGTCACCATACAAACACAGCTCAAAGGAATCAAGCAATGCAATAAAAATAACGCAACATAAAACATCAATTAAAATGGGAAACGTTAAAGTGAGGCGGCAGTCCGGACGAGTTTGGATTTGAAGAGGGTTCCCAAGTCTGAGTTTGGGGGGTCCAGTGGTCGTGAGCTCGCGGCTGAAGGCTCCGCCCCCTCGCGGACGGACGCCGAGGTGGAAGGAGGACAACGGCAAGGAGGTCAGCGAGATCTGGCGGCCGAGGATTATCGACGGCCTCGAAGGAGCAGATCGGTAGTTTAGATCGCGGAGTGTCGTGGTGGTCGGGTTAGGGGGTCCTTGTGACAATACGGCACAAGGAGCACCAGAGTTCTGGAGACGCCGCAGTTTGTGTAGTGACCTGTGGGGGAGAGAGTTGGAATAACCCAGGCAGAAAGTCACCAGGCCGCAAACAAGGTCGGCAGCGGTTTTGGGGGCTGAACGACCGACGGAGGCCGATGATGTTTCCGGAGTGAAAAATGAAAACAAAATCAACGTAAGTCAGAGGAATTCCCAACGCTTGGTTTACACCGAACCATTTTCACAGTCACAGACTAAAACCCGAAAGTCAGAAGGAAATTTGGGGAGTTTTACAGGAGTCACAGCACGCTCCCGGCATCTCGATCCTTTAGTATCGGGTGGTCATCTCGGCTGTTTTAACTCAGTCTTTTCCTAGTCTTGGCCTCAGGACGATATCAAATGTGGTTGATATCATCTCAAGTCTTTCAGTCTTTGCGGTGACGTGACACAACCAACGAGCAATAGGTGAGCTCGAACAAAACCGGAAAGTGGAAACTTTGCAAACAAAGGGACTGGGCTTAAATCTCAGTCTGAGACGAGGCTGTGACGAAAATCTCGACAATTTGTGAGCAGGTGTGAGATGATCATTTCGTCTTTCCAAATCTTCACAAAGTTGTGAGTCAAGGTAGAAACCGTTACGTCTCAATGAGTTTATCAAATGCTAACTAACAATGTGTCGTAACCTTTTCTGAGAGATTTACATTCCCGCTCACCACAATCACCTCGCTTGCCGGTAGGGGGCCCCGCTTGGGAGATCGCAGTTGCGTCGTCGATACGGGCCTGCCGACAACGCCGATGTGCGGTTGCTCGCTAAATAGGCAATGGAGCGAGAAAATGACACGGACACAAGCGGTTACGGGAACTCCTCTGATCTTTACAGAACACGGAGACTTCTTTCATACGCGTTCAGTCTAAAAACTATTTGAGGACTCCCACTCCGATAGTTGTGCAGGTGACCTTGACTCTCTGCTGCGGGTTCACCTTAGTTCATGCTAGAGTCGGCCCCAGGCGACTGCCTGGGCGCTAGCCCTATTGCGGCGTGTCTGGCGAGTAGCTAGCACGCGTCGTTGCTAGCCGCCGCTAAGATAAGCTAACGCCTTCTTTCCTGTCCGTCCGCCTTCAGATTCCCGAGTGCGGCTTTTACGGCATGTACGACAAGATCCTGCTCTTCCGTCACGACTCGGCGTCGGACAACGTTCTGCAGCTGCTGAGCTCGGCCTCGCAGATCCAAGACGGGGACCTGGTGGAGGCCGTCCTCTCGGGTAGGCCTAACTTCAAGTTCTTTTAAGGCACTGACAGGAAGTCGGTCATTTCCTGTAGATGGCACAAGGTGGCGGCAAAGCAATATTTTATATTGGGCGTGGCTTGACCTGAGCACAAAAATAGTGAATAGTTTTTCACTGAATAACAGGGAATAAAATTAAGGCTAGAGCTACCGGATATTTTCGATCTTACCATCAATTATCCAAGTCATTGCATAAAAAAAAAAATGTTTTTTTCATTTTTAAGCAACAATACCAATACAAAATATGCATGTGAGGCGCAGGTATTAGTTTGTCCACTTGGGGTCGCCATCCTCACATTAGACACTGTAGTGTCTGTGACTTTGCGTGTGTTTGGCTTTAAAAGGCCTGGTGAGTGACGTGCGAGTCAACGTCGAGGCTTCGAGGCAGAGATTTTGGGACTTTTTTGTCATTGAATTATTCCAGTTATTCGCCACAAGTGACTTGATGCGTCATATATGCCCGGGGCTCAGGTGCTAGCACGCGGCTACGCTAACAGCCTGACAACTCCTGCTTCTGATGAGGAGGAATACATTTGCAGCGCATCCCACACCGCTAACGTGGTTAGCATGAGCGGCTAACAGGAAGTTTTACAAAAACAAACCTTCTCTTCTTCTTTGTCTCACCGAGCTCGTTACTTCCTCGGTCTGCCGGCGACGAACAGGAAGTTGAGAACTGCCAGCACACTCGCTTAATTCGTCCCACATTCGTTTTGGGTCAACGTTAGAGCGCTTCAAAGGCTGCGACATCAAACACACACGCGCACTCTCACATGGGCACACAATGACAGCATGCGTGTGTGTGTGTGTGTGTGTGGCAACGTGTACATGTTTATTTGTATGCGTGTGTGTGAGTACACATATATGGATACATGTGGGCGGGCGTACATGTGAGTGTGTGCGTACACGTACATGTACACGTGCGTACAGGTGTGTGCATGTACGTGTGTGTCCGTGGGAGAGTGTGTTTATGTGTGTGTTTTTGAGACAATATCGAAGGAAAAAAGTTCGTATAGGTTAGATGCTGTACATTTGAGTCAGCTTGTTTTGTCAAAAATGTACCCGTCAGCCCCGAAGGTAGTTGCGTGCAGATTCATTTCAGCTTTCAACAGCGTGCCATTGCGGTCGGAGACGTGCTGAGCGTGTCGCGTGTGCCCAGCTTCGGCCACGGCGGAGGACTTCCGGATCCGTCCGCATTGCCTGTTCGTGCACTCGTACCGGGCGCCCGCCTTCTGCGACCACTGCGGCGAGATGCTGTGGGGGCTGGTGCGCCAGGGCCTCAAGTGCGAAGGTACGCGCCCGACCTTTTCTCACCTTTTCGTCCGTATCGCCGCTCGCAACTCGGGATGCTTGTCGCCCCGAGTCGCCCGCCGGGGTTGCGCGATGACGTCATTGCGCAATTACACAGAGCGGCCATCTTAGCAAAAATAAGAATCATTTGAAAGTTTTGTTAACAACCTCGCTAACTTTGAATAGTTTGCCAAATATGTAAGAGTCATTTTCATATTATTTCTTCAATGACAGTAAGAAAAATACGATCAAGACAAAAGTGCTGCATGGCAAAGACATAAAGAGCTTCATAAAAATGAGTTGCACAATTGACGTCTTGCCCTTCAAACTCTGTGGATACTAGTGCATAAATGAACCCAACTACTCATTGAAGACATGACGCTATTGTCTTAATACAATCGTAATAACGATAAAGACATGCATTAGTTGCAATTCCAATGAAGTCGGGACGTTGTGTTAAACATAAAAATAAATAAATGTTAAACATAAATAAAAAACAAAATACGTTGATTTGGACATCACGTTCGAGCTATATTTCATTGAATACACGACAAAGATATTTCATGGTCAATCTGATCAACTTGATTGTTTTTAGCAAATAATCCATTTTCTGTCGCGCTTCTCCTCACGCGGGTCGCGGGCGTGCCGCAGCCTATCCCAGCTGTCGTCGGGCAGGAGGCGGAGTAAACCCTGAAATGGGTGCCAGCCAATCGCAGGCCACATACAGTCTAAACAAACAACCATTCGCACCTACGGGCTTCAATGAACCTCGCATGCATGTTTTGGGGGATGTGGGAGGAAACCGGAGTGCCCGGAGAAAAGCCACGCAGGCAAAGGGAGAACAGGCAAACTCCACACAGGCGGGGGCCGGGCTTTGAACCCCGGTCCCAAGAACTGTGAGGCAGACGCTTTAACTAGTCGTCCACCGTGCCGCCTCGCAAATAATCCTGAACTTGGAATTTTACGGCTGCAACGCGTTCCAAAAAAGCTGGGACAGGCTCATGTTTAGCACGGTGTTACATCACCTTGATCACATCACCTGAGGACACGAATTGTTGAAGCTTTGCAGGTGGACTTCTTTCCCAATCTCGCTCGACGTGCAGCTTCAGCCGTTCAACGGTCCGGGGTCTCCGTTGTCGTATTTCACGCTTCGTAATGCGCTGCGCATTTTCAATGTCGGTTTTGGACCTCGCCGCTTCCATGCGGTGATTTCTCCAGATTCTCTGAACCTTTTGATGATATTCTGGACCGGAGATGATGAAATCCCACAATTCCTTGCAATTGTGCGTTGAGGAACATTGTCCTTAAATTGTTGGACTATTTTCCCACGCACTTGTTCACAAAGAGGTGAACCTCGCCCCATCTTTGTCTTTTTGGCCGCCTGTCCCAGCTTTTTTGGAACGTGTTGCAGCCGTAATATTCCAAGTTCAGGATTATCTGCTAAAAGCAATGCAGTTTAGCAGTTTGAACATGAAATATCTTGTCTTTGTAGTGTATTCAATGACATATAGGTTGAACGTGATTCGCAAAACACGCTATTCTGTTTTTATTTATGTTCAACGCAACGTCCCGACTTCATCGGAGTTGGGGTTGTGCATATTCCTTCATATCTGAGAAACAACAGCATTTATTTTGCTGTCTCGTCCTGGCACTTCATCTCACAGATGCATGGCAACAACGTCACGAGGCCCCCTCCGGTGGCGTTAACGCTAAAGACAGCTTGAGTCACGTTTGTAAAAAAAACAAAAACAAAACAAAACAAAAATTAACTCTTTGGACGCTAAGATGGATTTGTGTTCGTCTTCGGGAAAAATCGGATACATCAAAAAATGTCGTGAGCATCTTCACTAAACATGTTGCAAATCATCCGACTTCATTTGGGACAGATAACGGTAAAGACATTTTGCCATTAAAAGTTTGAAAGACATGACTTTAGAATTTCAAAAAATGAACAGCCGATGGATGACAACTGCCGATCATTCAAATACTCATAGCAGTCAAATTAAATTCAGTGGGGCGTGTCTTTTCCGTTATTGGTAAAATTCTATGAAAATGACCCATAAATGTAGCGTTATTTCATATACACAATTGCTCCGGCAATTGATTGTTACGTGTATTGTTAACAACAAATTGAATTTGAAGGCACAAAAATATGAAGTGTACAACTCTTGTTCTTTTTATGGTAAGAAATTATTTGCTGAAAAAAGCGCTTGTAATATCTGTTAAAAGTGAAGATTTAAAAACAAATGTGAAGGCGCCACACCGTCGAGCGGTGTGGCGGGCCCTGATCTGGCCCCCAGGCTGCCCGTTTGACACCTGCGATTGACAGGTTCTTTAACACGAAGGTTGAGGCGCTGGCTAATCAACGGACTTTCTGTTGCTCGGATTAACGGCGCAGACGGCTCGTCGTTTGTTTCTGGGTGTGTTTTACTGCCCCCGGTGGCCAAGGTGGACGCAGCAGACGGAGTGGCACAAAGGATTGAATTGCAGCATGAAATCGTGACGCACAAACCGATTCATGCGTTACATTGAATCATGTGATCGCTCTACTTTTTTATCAAGTCCAAGATTACGAATGGCTATTTCCCTTTTTCCAAATGTTGTTGTTGTTGTTGTTTGTTTTTGGGAGGCTGCGGTCTGAACTACCACAAGCGCTGCGCCTTTAAGATCCCCAACAACTGCAGCGGCGTGAGGCGACGCCGGCCATCCAACGTGTCGCTCACGGGGGGGGCAGCCATCCCGGGGGGACGCTCCCCGTCCGCCGAGCCCTCGCCGCCGCCCCACTACGGCGACGAGGCCCTGCTGGTCGGCGCACGCACGCGCGCACGGTCGCACGTGTGCGACCGTGCGAACGTGTCTCACTTCCTGTTTCCTGTTTTGTCTTCCAGTCCCCCGTCAGTCCCAACACGGAGGTAAGACCAACAAATGAGGGTTTCAAAAAAGGCTGTCAAATTAGGGTCTTAAGCAAGGGTAAGGGTTTCGGAGCAGGGTTTCAAGCCTAAATGAAAGTTTCAAGCAAGGGCTTCCAATTAGGTTTTTAAACGAGGGTTCATGTTTCGAGTAGGGTTTCAAGACAGGGTCAGGGTTTCAAAAAAGCGTTAAGGTGACAATTTAGGGGTTGGAAATGATGGTTTCAAGACAGGGTTAGGTTTTTAAATGAGGTTTCCGGGCCTGTGTTAGGGTTTTAAATAAGGGTTAGGGTTTTAAGTTAGGCCTTTGGTTTAAATTTCGGGTTTCGGGTCAGGATTGGATTGGGGTTTCATATAAGTGTGAGGGATTCAAAATGATGTCTTGAAACGAGGGTGAAGGCTTTCAAGGCTGCGTGTTGTTTCAAACGGAGGCGAATGCTTCAAATGAGGTTCAAGTTGCAAACGAGGCTTTGAAGCCGCTGTGCTGCCGCCGGTCCTCCCGTTGTCGGCGCAGAAGTCGGCGTCGGCGTGGTCTTCGGACGCGTGGCGGGTTCGCGAGCGCCGCGCCAGCTGCCAGTCGTACGTGGGCCGGCCCATCGAGCTGGACAAGCTGCTGATGTCGAAGGTCAAAGTTCCTCACAGCTTTCTCATCCACTCGTACACGCGGCCCACCGTTTGCCAGCACTGCAAGAAACTCCTCAAGGGGATCTTCCGGCAGGGACTGCAGTGCAAAGGTACCACGCGGCACACTCGTAGCTTCAGCACACTAGTACAACCACTGTCTTACCGGTAATGTTTTTTCAGATCAACTAGTCGGCCTGTCATGCACTCGTAGCCGCTTGGACTCTACTAATATCGCCCACTAGTAACTTGTAGTTACTATTTATGGAACGCCATCTGAGCATTTATTAGATCAGCCTAAGGTCCATGAGCTAGTACACTCTTGGTCTTCACTAGTAGGAAAATTCAGCACACTGGTAGAATGACTGCCTTACGGGCTACTTGTACGCAATTAAATTTGACTAGTAAAATACTAAGCTGCAATAGTACCATTATACGACGCTCAACTTGTAGATGTGTCCTGTACTAGTAATGTCCTGGACCCAAGCAGTAGCGCCAAAGTGCCCACTAGCAGTTTTGCCTCAATAGTAGTATCAACTAGTAAATTTTGTGTACTGAATGAAAATCAGTTCACTGTTAGACAATTATTACTAAGACTTACTACTGGTGACATTGTCAAATTCTACGAATTAACATTGAATGCTTCACTCGTCGTACTAGTAGCATACAGATGTCAACTAGTAATTATTTACACCTCTTGTTCCGCTTCTTGTTCCCGTCCAGATTGTCGCTTCAACTGTCACAAGCGTTGCGCTGCAAAAGTTCCAAACAACTGCTTGGGAGAAGTTGCCAGAAACGGAGGTACGCGCACACACAATGCACACGCATGGATGGACACACGTACACACACACACACACACACACACACACACACACACACACACACTCAGTCACACATGAACACAAACACTCTCACACCCACACTCTCTCTCTCTCTCTCTCTCTCTCTCTCTCACACACGTACACTCGGACGCTTGAACCGGCAGAGCTACTGAGTCCGGGGGCGGAGTCTGACGGCAACATGGCGGACGGTTGCCTTGACGATCACGAAAGGGGCGGCGGCCTGATGGACGACGCGGATGACGTCGTCATGACGACGGACGACATGAGCGTCACCACGATGACAGAAGCGGGGCCCGGAGACCTCGGCGACATGCAAGACCCGGACGGGGACGAGTCCAACCGAGCCATCAGGTACACACACACACACGCACACACAAGGAATAGGGTTTCGAGCCACGGGTAGGGTTTCAAAAATTGGTTTTAAATCTGAATTATGGCTTCAATATTGGATTTCAAACAAGGGTTTACAGCTAGGGTTAGAGTTTCAATTTAGGGTATCAAACCTGGGTTAGGGTTTCAAATGAAGGTTTCAACACAGCATCATGGTTTCAAGTTATGTTTTCAGAGCAGGTGTGATGATCCACGCCCTGCAGTTCCTCTTTTGGAGCACGGGTGGCGCCGCGTGCCTTGTCTCTCCCTCTGCCCCTCCGTGTCCCTCGCAATCGGCAGCACTGATTACCACCCGCGTTTAAAGCCCGCCAAGTTCCACAGCCTTCGCCGGAGCATTGACGCTTGTTTCCGACTCTCGGACTCCCAGGTTTTTGGGATACGGTAGTGTTATCCTGCAACCCGCATCTGTACTCACCCGACCGATTGTGTTCCTTGCGGGCCTTCCCCGTCTCGCCGACCGCTCCGGCCGCGCCGCCGAGCCGCACCACCCGCTCACGTTCCCGCTTACCTGAGGGAACGTGAGCGGGTCCTGACCCTGTGACGACCTCCAATAAGCCCTTCTTAATACGCTCCCTCCGCCTGAGTCCAATTCACATTCACTACGCTGCGTGACAGAATGCTCAGGCCATGACGGACCCAGCGACTAAAGAAGCCCATCGGGGCGCGCACATCGGCAGACAAGACAAAGCCCTCGGCGAGACCACGGACTCATTAAATCCCCTGACACAACAAGCATCTCTCCCGTCCTCTCGGAGCCACTTCTGCAATCCTCCCGTGAGTATTCCTCCCGAGCCCGCAGCCTCCGACCGACCCCGCCTCCCGTACAAACGGACCATACTCCGTGGATTGAGGTTCATGTAGCCATTTTTTGTTAAACTGTACTGAAGTATTCGACCTCCAACCGCTGAGCTATCCCACCGACGAATCTAAGATCGCGTTTGTCACTAACCTCCTTGCGCCAAAGAGCAGCCAAATGGGCTACTGCGCTTTGGCATAACGGACGGCCTGCTCCCTTCATTTCCGCCTGCGCTCTCGAACCAAAAGCCCGGTCTCACTATGACCTGAGAGCGTCATGGTGAGCCAAACCAACACCTCCCAAAGTTCTCCCTCCCATATGACCGTTCCCGCATGTATTCTTGGCTCCGTCCGCAACACCCCAGTCTCTGGCCTCATTGACTCCGTCGCTGATGACAATTTCATCCACGAGGGCCTGGCGTGTCAGCTCCAGCTTGCCCTCGAGCCCCTCCCGCGAAACACTCCAGTTATTTATCATCCAGTTCCCAGAGACGCCACTAGTCCTCGGCTTGGCTCAAAAGACACAACCCTGCCATAGATTGGAGCCACCTGTCTATCACAGGTTGGAGTCACCAACCTGTCATTCCCGCTGTCTCCTTTCGGCCGTCCCGTCCTCCGGCACACCTCAGCTACCAGTTACACTACTACTGACCTCTCCCGAGCCCCAGAAGAATATCACGATCTATCCCCCGTGTTCAGCAAGGACCTCGCCATCTCGCTCCCCCCACACCGCCCCTATGACTACGCCATTGACCTTTTGCCAGGAGCCCCTCTTCCCTCCAGCCGCCTCTTTAATCTTTTCCGTCCTGAAAAAGAGGCTATGGAACATTATATCCGTAACTCCCTGGCTTCTGGACTCATCCGGCCATCTTCGTCCCCTGTGGGGGCTGGTTTCTTTTTTGTTGAAAACAAAACATCTCCGCCCCTGCATTGACCTCCGAGGGCTCAACGAAATCACTGTAAAAAACAAAGCTCCACTGCCCCTTATTGACCCCACCTTTGAACCCCTCTGCGATGCCCAGATATTCACGAAATTTGATTTACGCAACGCATACCATCTCATCCGCGTCAGAGAAGGGGACGAATGGAAAACGGATTTCAAAACCCCCCTTGGACACTTCGAGTACCTGGTCATGCCGTTTTAATTAACCAACGCCCCTGCTGTTTTTGCAAACCTTCATCAATGACATCCTCCGCGACACGCTGAACCGGTTCG
Organism: Phycodurus eques; assembly: GCF_024500275.1. Lineage (NCBI taxonomy): Eukaryota > Metazoa > Chordata > Actinopteri > Syngnathiformes > Syngnathidae > Phycodurus > Phycodurus eques. Next base: position 32,968,644 of record NC_084528.1, on the reverse strand, counting down.
TTTTATTCTATCTTGATGACGTACTCATTTTATGAAGAACATCGCCAGCATGTCCGTCAAGTCCTCCAACGCCTTCTTGAGAACCGTCTTTTCGTGAAACGAGAAAAATGCAAATTCCACCTCTCCTCCGTTCACTTCTTGGGCTACATCATCGCCAAAGGACAATTACAACCAGACCCAGCAAAGATCCAAGCAGTCGTCAACTGGCCCGTTCCCTCCACCCGCAAGGAGCGTCAATGTTTCCTGGGTTTTGCCAACCTCTATCGACGTTTCGTCCGTGACTACAGCAAGGTTGCCGTAGCTCTCACCAGCCTCACCTCCACCAGCTCACCTTTCCATTGGACCCCTGCCGCATCGCAAGCATTCAAACGCCTCAAAGAACTGCTCACCAGTGCTCCCATCCTGCGACACCCTGACCCCTTCGTCCAGTCCGCGGTGGAGGTTGACACCTCTGACACGGGAGGGGGAGCTGTCCTCTCCCAGCGCGACCATTTCCCCAAAAACTTCATCCCTGTGCCTTTTTCTCCCGTCGCCTGTCTACATCCGAGCGTAACTATGACGTCGGGAACCGTGAGCTGCTAGCCGTCGTTTGGGCCCTGGAGAAGTGGAGGCACTGGTTACACCCTTTATTATATGGACTGACCACAAACACCGAGCCGATCTCCATTCCGCCAAGCGGCTTAATCTAATTTAATTTACTCAGCCGGTTCAATTTCCGCCTCTCTTTCAGCCCTGGTTTGCGCAATGGCAAGCCTGATGCCCTCTCCTGTATGTTTGCACCCCCTTCCAGTCCAACTGAACTAGAACCCATCCTCCCTTCCTCGTGCTTCGTGGGAGGAGCCGCTTGGAAAATCGAACAGGTGATTATAGAGGCACAGAAGACTCACCCAGATCCCAAGACCGGACCTCCCATCCGACTGTTCGTACCCGATTCCGCAAGCTCTGACGTCCTTCGGTGGGGCCGCAACTCCAAGCTCACCTGTCATCCCGGCATCACCCGCACCATCCATTTTTTCCAACAACACTTCAGGTGGCCCAGTTTAGCCAAGGACACCCGTGAGTTTGTCCTAGCCTGCTCTGTCTGTGCCTGAGGTAAGGCCTCACATCAACCCCCAGCTGGTTTGCTGTGCCCCTTACCCATTCTGAGCCGCCCTTTGTCTCCCTGGACTTTGTCACCGGCCTACCTCCATCTGAAGGTAACCATTATTGACCGGTTTTGACCGGTTCTCCAAGTATGTTCACTATGTACCGCTTCCCAAATTACCCTCTTTTTTTGAGACCGCTAATCTTCTTGTCCTCCACGTGTTCAGACTGCATGGTATCCCTGTTGATATTGTATCGGACCGGGGTCCTCGGTTCTCATCCCAGGTCTAGAAAGAGTTCTGTAAGGCGGTGGGCGCAGCAGCCAGTTTGTCTTCCGGCTACCACCCCCAAACCAACGGCCAGACGGAGTGGGCAAATCAAAACCTGGAATCCGCTCTTCGCTGTGTCACTGTTCGCCATCCTGGCTCCTGGTGCACCTTCCTCCCGTGGATTGAATAAGCCCACAACTCCCTCACCAGCTCCTCCACAGGTATGTCCCCTTTCGTGGCATGTTACGGTTTCCAACCTCCTTTGTTTAAGGTCCAGGACACACTCCGCCCCCCTGTGTCATCGACAACCATCCTGCCGTCTCGGTATCACGCATCCTGGATCTCAGTTCCTCATGGACTGGGAGCGTTCCTGGATTTAACGTCAGCTGATTTTGGATGACTCGCTTATTAGGGACTGCTATGCCGCTCACCCTGGGAAGCCCGGTAGGACGCCTGGAGGCGTCCGCAATGATCCATGCCCTGCGGTTCCTCTTTTGGAGCTTGGGTGGCGCCGTGTGCCTTGTCTCTCCCTCTCCCCCTCTGTCTCCCTAGCAATCAGCAGCACCGGTGCAGCGCACCTGTCTTCAAGCAGCACTGATTACGACCTGCATTTAAAGCCTGTCAAGTTCTACAGCCTTCGCCTGAGTATTGACGTTTCTTGTGACTCACCCGCTGGCTCTCGTACTCCCAGTGTTCCTTCCGTGCCTTCCCCGTCTCGCTGACCGCTCCAGCCACGCCGCCAAGCCACACCACCCGCTCCCGTTCCCGCTTTCTGCTCGCTCCTCGTTCCCGACGGCCCGCCATCTCGCCTTGGATGTCCTTGCCTGTACCAACCTACAATAAACCATTCTAAATCTACTCCCTCCGCCTCAGTCTGCTCTTGGGTCCAATTCACATCCTACTATGCTGCGTGACAGTAGGTCTGGGGGTTTAAATTAGGATTTCAAGCAAGAGTTAAAGGAATTCATTTAAGGTTTTACCTAGGTTATAGGTATCAATTGGAGAGACTTGCTTGGGTTAGTGTTTCATCTAAGTGTTGCAAATTATGGCTCATAAGTGCAGTTTCAAGCCTGGATTATGGTGTCAGGTTTGTAATTAGGGCTTCAAGTTAGGGTTGCAAGCATGGGCGGTTTCCCCTCAACCCCCCCCACACACACACACACAGACACACTGTTGAAGTTCTTTCAGGGTTGTGAAATCGAGTGGGGCGTACAGGGTGCGTAGACTTTAAACAGTTGTAGAACTGTTATTTTTTCAGCCGAAAAATCTCTTCCACCCCCCGGTTTCCCAGCGCAATCAATAGCTTTAATTTACATAACAGTAAGAGTACCTGTGACAGACCCCTGAGGTCTACCAGTCTTGTTCATTCCAACACACAACTTATGAATGGACAACTTACGAGTCAATCAAACGTTTGTGCCACCCCCGCAGCCCGTCGACCAGTAACAACATCCCACTGATGCGAGTGGTCCAGTCGGTCAAACACAGCAAGAGGAAGAACAGCAACGTCACGAAGGAAGGATGGATGGTCCACTACACCAGCAAGGACACACTGGTATGAATAGCATCGAGCATGTAGCCTAGCTGCTAGCACCTAGCTTTATGCCTGCTGTCTTCCTGACTGGGGGAAGTTGGAGTTGAAATCCGAAATGATGTAGACACACACAAGATGGCACTTAAGCACCACTTTTGTTGTAATGAAGCTCCTCAACTCACTCCAGCAAAGTTCCGTGGCACAAAGATGGCACCAAAGCACTACTTTTGTCAAAATGAAACTCCTCAATTCACTTCAACATAGTTATGAACATGCTACAAGATGGCGCCAGTGCACTACTTTTGTCCAAATGAAGCTTCTCAACTAACTTCAACATATTTTCTGGGGCCAAGATGCTTCAAGTTGGCACCAAAGCATTCTTTTTACATTAGACATGTTCACTCTACATTATTTGTACAAAATCCATTTTAACTTGCTGAACATTCAGTTTTTTTGTGAAATATTATGTCAATTTGATTTAATAATAGGGAATTGTATGTTGCGTTTCAGAGGAAGAGACATTACTGGCGGCTGGACAGTAAATGCATCACGTTGTATCAGAACGACACAGGAAGTAAATATTACAAGGTAATCTACATACAAAAAGCAAATATTACATCAACAAAAAAAGAGGACTTGGTTATGTCAAATGTTTGTCGTGCGGGTCCTTCAGGAGATTCCACTGTCGGAGATCTTGTCGCTGGAGGCCGCTCGGACCTTCTCGCTTCTCCCGGACGGCGCCGACGCACACTGCTTCGAGATCGCCACCACGGCGGCGCTGGTTTACTTCGTTGGCGAGGACCAGCACTGCTCCGACGGCAACGCCGACGTGCTGGTGACGCAAAAAAAAAATTAAAACTACACTGATCGGTCACATTAGGTACACACGCGCGACACGTTCGTTTTTTGGTGAATCATCAAACGTCACTGCCGTGCTCCTCCCATACGAAAATTCAAATTCTTCCCCCTTTGTGGTTTTCAGTTTGTGTCGTACGTGGTCAGAATTTGGTAGCAGTCCACCAAAATCCGTGAGACAAGTTTGCTTTCGAAGGCCGACAGAAGCTTCTTGAGACTTTTTTTGCGTGTGGTAGTCAGTCAAACTGGTTAAGGGGGCTGATTTTTCAAAATCCCGGAAAGGACCAAAGTCACCGTACAATAGCCAGTTCAAAGCAAAATGGCCGGCTTCCTGTGTATTTTTCCGGTATGGCTTCGTGTGATTTTCTTGTGGGTCTACTCATGATATACACTGCATGCTTCAAAAAGGTCATGTTGACAAGTAAAACTGGTTTTGGGGGCTGAATTTTCCCCAAAATAAAAGGACCCCTGGAAATGCTAAAACATCTTCTTCAAAACCAAAGGGGAAGACTTCCTGTCTCTTTTCAGGCGTGCCTTTTTTTGTGTGGGCGTACTCATGATACGCACGTCTCCCAAATGTAATGTTGCCAAATCAAACGGGCTTTCGGGGCTGAATTTCCGTCAGATTTGGAGGGTGACCAAATTGAGCCTACAATGGCAGCTTCATACCAAAAATGGCAGACTTCTTGTGTGTTTTTTGGCCTGGCCTCTTGAGACTTTTTGGTGGGCCTTCTCACGATAGGCAAATTTCACGTTGCCAGGTGAAACTGGCTTTGGTTGCTGAATTGTCTTCAAATTCAAATGACCCGTGGAAATGTTCAAAATGGCCGACCATAAAATGTCTGCTTGAAACCAAAGTGCTCAACATCCTGTGTATGTTTAGGCCTAAGTATTGAGTATTTAGAGTTTTTTGTGAGTCTACTCGTGATTGTGAAATTGAACGCTGCGAAAGTAAACTAGCTTTGGGGGCTGAATTTCCAAATATTCTTGTTCGCAACGGCAGAATGTCGATTGGATGACTCTGGTGGTGTACCTAACGAAGTGTCCGGTGTTTGCGTTTCCTTGCGAGTGTCTGGGACCGCCGTTGATGATGTCACTTCCTCCCAGGTGAGCGGCGTGGGCCAGGACGTGGCCCGCATGTGGGAGATGGCCCTCCAGCACGCCCTCATGCCGGCAGTCTCCACGGGCGTCTCCCGCAGTGGTCGTGGCGACGGGCACAGTGAGTAAATCGCAAATTATGATAATCGTTTTTAAATACGGCGGCGCTGACTGTTCTCGTCCGGGTGCCGATCGGTGGTCCGCGGGCACCGACTCCTACGCGAAGCCCTCGTGGATATTTCAGACTTTTATTGACGTCAAAGTGGTCGTGACTCACGTCTATTTGAGGGTTCTCTCGCCACGCAACATCAGCTGAGAGGATGGAAGGGTTCACCTGTGAGACCAGTTACATTATTTTGTACATTTCCCTCTTATTATTAACATTATAAATGAGTACCTGGTGCTCAGTAGCAGCTCAGAGAGTTTCGGGGAATATTCAGCCCAAGGGAGCCACTTTGAGTTAACAACGTAACATTTGGTATGCGCTTCTATCGTGAGTAGACCGACCAAAAACAAAGCGTGCCATAAAACACACAGGACACCCACCGTTTGCTATGAAGTGGCCATTTTAGGCTTCATTTGGTCATTTCCAGGGATCCTTTGAAAACGAGCATGAAATTTGGTCGGCATGTTTATTGTGGGTAGGCCAACAAAAAGGTCTCAAGAATCCATGGCAAAAGACACGCAAGGAGTCGAGCATTTTGGTACGAAGGGGCCATTTCACATTCATTTTCCAAAAATTCAGCCCCTAAAGCCACTTTCGCTTAGCAACGTGGAATTTGGTTGGCGTGTCCAACAAAGAATTCTCAACAAGTTATGCCGAAAACACACAAGACGTCGACTGTTTTAGAATAAAGTGGCCATTTTTGGACCAATTTGGTCACTTCCAGGGATCCTTCGATTATATGAAAATTCAGCCCCCGGAACCAGTTTGAGTTAGCAACATCAAGTTTGGTTGACGTGGCTACCATGGGTAGCAACCAAAAAAAGTCTCAAGGAGCCATGCCCGAAAAGACCCAGGACGTCTGTCAAGTCTTTGGGTCAATTGAGTCATTTCCAGGGATTGTCAGGGCATTGAATCGATCGCAACAGGACTGTTCTGATTGTCTTAGAAGATGTTTCACTTCTCATCCGAGCAGCCTTCATCGGTTCATGCAACAAGGCTTGTGAGTCCTTCTTTTTCGAATTGAAATGTTCTCTTTGTATTTGTTGCAGAGGAAATCTCCATCAGTATTTCTGTCTCCAACTGTCACATCCAGGAGAACGTGGTGAGTATACACACACGCGCGCACGTACGCACGCACACACACGCGCGCACGTACGCACCCAAGGTGAGCGGGCGCCCGGCTCGCACGGCGCCTCTACCGGAGATGATTGCGATTACTCAGTGAGGCTGACCGAGCGTCGCCATGGTGACGCGTGGTAATTAGGCAGTGAGCAGCCACTAATATTGTCTTCTTTGTGCGCTCCTGACCGAGGTGTGATATTAGCCTGTCAGCTTACGCACACGCACGCACACACGCCAGCTGATGTGACAATACAGCTGGAAATATTTCATCCACAAGACATCACGAAACACGCAAGAAAACACGCAACTACATACAACATAAGCACAATATTGACACAAAAGTCCATACAATTTCAACACAGAATGTACAAACAACATCCACAACAACATGTACACAGTCACAACGAATCTACACACCATCTACACGAAGTCAACACAATTTACCCACAACACACACGCAACATAGACACCAAATAAATATAACGTGCACACGACGTATACACAACATACACAAAATCCACACGATGTCAAAACAATGTCCACAAACATCACACAAACACACAAACATGCACACATTCACACATTCACACCAAATCTACACAAAACCAGCACACCATGCACACAACATAAATACAAAATGCAAACAAAATCCACACAAGGTCAACATATCCTCCGCAAAAAATACACACAAGAAACGCAAACATACACACACTAAACACACAACATTAACATATCTACACAGCATCCGGAGAACACGCCTCCGCTTACATCTGCCTTCCTTTAGTGCCACTGACACACGCACACATGCACACACACACACACACACGCTCACAAAAACTGACACCTCTCGACTTTGTGTCTCATTGCAAGTCGATGAAATCAAATATCCACCTGAGAAAAATCATCAAGAACATCGCGTCTGTGAGGGAGGAGATTACAAGTACCCCAATCAATCCACTAGTAGAACCAGTTCAGCATCTGATTAACCCTTCAATACGATCAAAGGAATTCCCACACATTTGGAAGATCGCAGTAGTCACACCCATACTCAAGTCTGGAGATTTGAAGACAGGGCAGTTATAAAATTAAAAATAAAAACTTCGACCAGCAGACCACAGTATTTTGATTCGGGAAATGCTTTTTAAAAAGAAATGTCATCTGCAGCTCTGTTGTGGTTTAAATCCTACCTGGAAGGAAGACAACAGCGTGTGAAGGTAGATGGGGTGAGCTCCAATCTCTGTCTGAATGACTCGGGAGTTCCACAGGGATCACTTTTAGGTCCACTTCTGTTCTCAATGTACATACAGTAAATGACCTTTCAAATTGTTGATAATTGCCAACTGTTCACAGATGATACTGTCAACTGTGTCACTGCCGAAAGAGAGATTAACTGCGTGAGCAGATTATTGAGTCCGTTGACGAGTGAGTTAGTGAGTACATTAGTGAGTGAGTTCATGAGTTTGTCAGTAAGTGAGTGAGTGCGTGTGAATGAGTGTTGTAAATTACTGAGTCAGTTATTGAGTCAATGACTTAGTCAGTCAGTCAGGAAGCAAGTGAGTGAGTGAGTGAGTGAGGGAGGGAGGGAGTCAATGGCGATCACCACTGGTCTCTAAAAGCTCTTCAACACTAAGCTATCGGGCCGAGAGCTGCTTGAATGACTTACAGTCAATTAAATCAATCAATCAATCAATGCATCAATAGTTGTTTTGTATGTTTCAGGACATCAATTCCATCTATCAGATCTTTCCAGATGAAGTTCTCGGGTCAGGACAGTTTGGAATCGTCTATGGGGGTAAAGCACAACACAACTTTTAACACAACTTTTCAACACTAACTCACACAAACTCATCTCGTGTGTGTGTGTGTGTGTGCGTGCGTGTTGTCAGGGAAACACAGGAAGTCGAGCCGCGATGTAGCCATCAAGATCATTGACAAGCTTCGCTTCCCCACCAAACAAGAGAGTCAACTGCGCAACGAGGTGGCCATCTTGCAGGTAAGGAAACACACACGCGCGCACACAGGAAGTGGAGGACAGGAAATCAAGGAGGACTGTTACAGGAAGTGAACGATGGCTACAGGAAGTGGACTGTATCAGGACGGGACAAGGGGCGCGTGTGTTTTGCGTTCCCTCGTAGAACCTGCACCACCTGGGCGTGGTGAACCTGGACTGCATGTTTGAGACTCCGGAGCGCGTCTTCGTGGTGATGGAGAAGCTTCACGGAGACATGCTGGAGATGATCCTGTCCAGCGAGAAAGGTCGACTGCCCGAACGCATCACCAAGTTCCTCGTCACGCAGGTCGCACTCACGCTGCTGCTTCTTCTTCTTCTTCTTCTTTGTTGTTTCATGACTTAGTTCATTTGTTTGTCACCTTGTTAGTGTTTGTTTCTTAGTTGGTTTATTTGTTTTTGTTCATTTGAACGACAGTTGCTTACGTAGTTTGATTGTCTGTTCATTTCTTTGTCAGTTTGTTCATTATTTTAGAACGTTTTCCAGTTTGTTCTTTCAGTGTTTAGTCAATTTACTAATTTGTCTATTTGTTCGTTATTTTTTTATTTTGTTTATATGTGAGTCAACTCATTGATATTTTTTTTTGTTTTTACTTTGTGTTTGTTTTGTTGATTTGCTGTTCTGTTGCGTTTGCGCGTTCGTTCAGATCCTGGTGGCTCTGCGTCATCTCCACTTCAAGAACATCGTCCACTGCGACCTGAAACCCGAAAACGTCCTGCTAGCGTCGGCGGATCCTCTCCCGCAGGTGACCCACGAACCCACGTGTCGGCCGGGGAAAAGGCGCGGCGGGCGACCCACGGTCCGTTTTTGGTTTTTTTTGCGGCAGGTGAAACTGTGCGACTTCGGATTCGCTCGCATCATCGGCGAGAAGTCGTTCCGGCGCTCGGTGGTGGGCACGCCGGCGTACTTGGCGCCGGAGGTGCTCCGCAACAAAGGGTACAACCGCTCGCTGGACATGTGGTCGGTCGGCGTCATCGTCTACGTCAGGTACCTTCGCGCCAGGTGGCGAGCGCTTGCTTTTGGGAACGCACGGGGAGACCGAACTAAAAATATTTGATTGGTTATCACTGTGAAAAAACTTTTATTCCCAAGTCCTCCTAGTTAGTTCATTAGTTTGTTAGTCACTCAATCAGTCAGTTGGGGAGATACTCAGTTAATTATTGTTTGTTAGTCAACTACTTAATTTGGGTTTTTTTCACTAGTCATTCAGTCCGTTCGTGTGTTCCTTTGTTAGTTAGTTAGTTAGTTAGTTAGTCTGCTGGGTCAATAGTTTTATGACTTGCGACTTGCTTGCCAAATGCTTCAGAAAGACTGGACTTGACTTTGACTTGAACTACATGACTTAACAAGTCATCTCATTTCGAGTTAGAAATCTGCATTTTAATTGAGACAGTTTGCATTTTTCTTTCCTTTTTTGAAAGTAAGAAACGTTTGGGGGGGGTGGGGGGGGCATTCGCGCCAACCTGGCAACCCAGTCGACGTTGTTGCGCACTTTCCAGTGTGACGTAACCACCTGCACGGACAACGATGGAAGGAGCCTCAAAGAAAATACAATTTAGATTTTAGGATTTTATGTTGTCGATGAAGTCTGCAAAAAGATGATGGCAATCTGCGTGGCTTGTAACTCACGCATTAAAGACAACAACAAGACCCATGTCGAACTTCATCCGTCACGTCAAAACTCACAAAGACAGGGAAGCTAATTGAACAGTTTAGCTCGCTGGTCAAACATTAAGTGCCATCGACTGGTTTGGGACGATTCAAAATAAAAATGCTGTGATTGTGACCGTTTTAGTACAGCTAAGTAAAGTAACTGGGGGTGGGACGCTTTATGATAAATGTCGCAGCCTTTTGTTTCTATCATATACTGCCCTGCAGTTCCATTGTTGGAGCCAGGAGGGCGCTTTGTGTGCGTGTGTGTGTGTGTGTGTGTGTGTGTCCTCTGTTTTCAGCACCTGTCTTCAATCAGCCTCATCACCACCGGTGTACATAAGCCCGTGAAAATCCTGGCCTAAGTATTGCAGCCTCTGCTAGCGGTACCACGGCCCACCTTATGTCAAGTAAGCTATGCTGTTCCTCGCTTCCCTTGTTAACTCTTGTGTCTCCTCGTTCTCAGTGCTCCCCTGTGTTCCTGACCCACGTCATTCCTGCCACCAAGCCAGCCGCCTGTTCTGTCCACTGCCTGCCACCTGTCCACGCCGCCGCTGCCAACACATCCAGGACCACTTCCATCACCTTTCCTCAATAAACTGTTCATCATTTCACATCTGCCTCCGCCTGCTCTTGGGTCCAGCTACTCCCCACACGTGACAGAATACTTAGGCCACTATGGACCCAGCAACTCCGGAGGCTCTGAAGAACACACTAACGCCCACATTGGACGACAGGACAAAAACCTGCAAGAAATCACCCAAACGCTCCACTTCTTTTCGCAACATGTCTCCCTCCTTTCCCAACAGACGCAATAGACGCAACCCCCTGTAAGTACTCCTCCCGAGCCCGCAGCCTCCGAGCCACCCCGCTTCCCGTACAAAGAACCTCATGTCCCTCTGCCCGAGCCCTACTCCGGGGAGCTAGGTGCGTGTAGCCAGTTTATTCTTAATTGCTCACTCGTATTCAATCTCCAACCGTACAGTTATCCCACCGAACGTTCCAAAGTAGCATATGTCACTAACCTCCTCCGCGGCAAAGCAGCAAAATGATCCACTTCATTCTGGCTAAACTCTTCTTCCGTCCTCCTTTCCTTCGATTCCTTTTCCGCCGCCCTTTCCATTCGCCTCGATGACCGACCGCGAGAGAGGAGGGTCCGCGTATGTAAGAATCTTCCCACTCGGAGCACCACGCTGTCGGCTTCTCACCCGCCTCCCGCACCGTCTCCCGCACTTCCGTCACTCCCAGTAGCTACCACAGAGACCATGCAAATTGCTAAAACGCGTCTAGACCCAAAGGAACGTCAGCGTCTAGTCATCCAGCGGCTATGTATCTACTGCGGTCAATCCAGCCGCGTTATTTCCTCATGCCCCCTCCGATCAAAAGACCAGGCTCACCGCGACCCGAGATCGTCGTGGTGAGCCAAACCGCCATTCCCTCAAGCCCTCCCTCTCGCGTGACCGCTCCCGCTTGCATTATAGTTTCTGCTCAGAACACCCCCATTACTGCCCTTATAGATTTCGGTGGCGATGACAACTTCATTCATGAAGCAATAATACACCAGCTCCGAATCCCTCTCCAACCACTTCCGTCCCCAAAGAAAGTCACAGCCCTGGATGGCCGAATCATCTCCCCCGTTATCCAGTGCCATTCACCTTGCTCATTTCGGGTAATCACCGTGAGAACATCTCACTTTTTGTTATCCTTTTCCCTGACACCACATTAGTCCTCGGAATTCCCTGGCTCAAAAAAACACAACCCCACCATCGACTGGACACACTTAGCCATAACCCTAACCCTCACTGCCACTCACACTGCCTGCTCCCAGCTATACCGCCCTCTGATAAATCGCTTCCCTCTTCCACGCGCGTTGACCTCTCCCGAGTCCCTGAAGAATACCATGATCTCTCTCCGGTGTTCAGCAAAGACCTGGCCATTTCTCTGAATTCCACCTCTCCTCCGTACACTTCCTGGGCTACGTTATCTCTAAGGGACAACTACGACCCGACCCTGCCAAGATCCTAGCCGTCATTAACTGTCCCACTCCCACCACCCGCAAAGAAGTACAACGTTTCCTTGGATTCGCCAATTTCTACCGTTGATTCATCCGTAATTACAGCAAGGTCGCAATTCCCCTCACTAGCCTCACATTCACCAACTCCCCCTTTCGGTGGACCCCGGCAGCATCCCAAGCATTTAGTCAACTCAAGACCCTGTTCACCAGTGCGCCCATTCTTCTCCACCCCGACCCCTCCCTCCAGTTCGTGGTCGAGGTTGATGCCTCAGACACGGGGCAGGGGCTGTCCTCTCGCAGCGGGACCCCACGACCCAGAAACTTTACCCCTGTGCCTTTTTTTCCCCATCGTCTGTCCCCTGCCGCGAGGAATTACGACGTCGGCAACCGAGAGCTATTGGCCATAGTATGGGCCTAGGAAAAGTGGAGGGACTGGCTGGAGGGGACTGAACTACCATTCGTCATTTGAACAGACCACAAGAATCTCTCTTACCTCCGTTCTGCCAAACGCCTTAACCCTCAACAAGTTCGCTGGGCTCTCTTCTTGAGCAGGTTTAATTTCAGTCTCTCTTTCCATCCTGGCTCCAAAAACAGCAAACCAGATGCCCTGTCTCGACTTTACTCACCCCCCTCCAGCCCTGACGAACCGGAACCCATCCTTCCTTCCTCATGCTTTGTTGGAGCAGCCACTTGCCAGATCGAACAGGTGGTTCAAGATGCCCAAAAGACTCTGAGTCTTTCCTCCGTTGTGTTGCCGCACGCAACCCCTCCTCCTGGAGCTCCTTCCTCCCATGCATTGAGCACACCCACAACTCCCTCACCAGTTCCGCGACCGGTATGTCACCATTCATGGCTTGCTATGGTTACCAACCCCCATTATTCAAAGAACAGGAGCAGGCAGTGGCAGTCCCCGAAGTCAAGGATCATCTCCGGAGAATCCAGGCAGTGTGGAAAGGCGTCCGAGCGGCGTTGACCCGGTCCGCCGCACGGAATAAACACCTCGCGGGCCGTCATCGCTCCCCGACGCCCGAATACAAGGTGGGCCAATCTGTCTGGCTTTCTTCTCACGACCTGCCGCTTCAGACAGAATCACTTCCCCATTACCAAGATCATCAATCCCACTTCCGTCCAATTGAAGCCTCCGCAGTCTCTGAAAATCCATCACACATTCCACGTCTCTTTGCTGAAGCCTGTCTCCACATGCGCGCGGTGCACCGGTGTATATAAGCCGGCCTGTTCCCGAAAATCCTGGCCTAAGTATTGCAGCCTGTGCTAGCGGTACCACGGCTCACCTTATGTCAAGTAAGCTATACTGTTCCTCGCCTCCCTTGTCTACTCGTTCCCGGTGCTCCCCTGTGTTCCTAACCCACTTCATTCCTGCCACCAAGCCAGCCGCCTTTTCTGTCCACTGCCTGCCACCTGTCCACGCCGCCGCCTGCCAACACATCCTGGACCACCTCCATAACCTTTCCTCAATAAACTGTTCATCATTTTACATCTGCCTCCGCCTGACAGTTTCGGTTCCAATAGGCACGCAAAAGTCACTTGGTGTTTTTTTTCTTGGAGTTCGGAGACGTTTTGGGTTCGAAGTCTGCTGTCTGGGATCACTTTGCACTACGATCACGGTGATAAAAATGGTGACAAAAGTGCGTTCTACTATTCGTACGCACAGTACAAATTGTGAGTAGCTACGTGCGAATATCATTTTCATACTACTGAACATGTTTATGGAAGTGTCACCATCAAAATGTCATCGGTTGTGTCGGCGCCGTGATAAAGCTGTCTGCACAATGTTTTCAAAATTGACACCAGAGCATATGAGAAATCACCTTTAATCTAATGACAATTGTCAATTGTCCCGCTTCAGTGCTTCTAAATAAATGAACAAACCCGACTGAGTATTTTCATGAAAGGAGAGAACACAGGAGGAATGCAGATTTTGTTCACATTACTTTTGGCAACATTTTGATGTCATGTATTAATCCCTTCATTCTGAATCTCTTTTATTCTCCACTCGCCCATTCGGTACATATTTGAGCAACAGAAAACAGTCTTGGCCTTTGCTTCGTTGTGTTCTCTTAAGAACCGTCGGAGTTACACGGCTGTCATCGCAAAGTACACAGCACAGTTTGTTCACAAATAAAGTTCAGTTAAATTTGTTTGGAAATACAACTGCAATAAATTCCATCAATCATCATCTCAGTTGTTTGTTTCATTTTCACTTTTGGAGGGTGTGAATACGTTTTTAGCGTTACGATTGCTGGTGGGGAAAAAAAACGGTGAAAACCCCTTTTATCAGCACTCCAATATATGTTAGGACTGGAGCAAGATTGTATGACTTGACTTGCGACTTGCTTAAACCAAGTAATGATGACTTGACTCGACTTGCTTGAAATGTAGCGGCGACTCGACTCAACTTGCTCGAGTCCCCCCGCAGTGACTTGCGACTTACTTGAGACTTGAAGGTTATGACCTGAGGCTTACTTGTGACTTGCACATATGTGACTTAGTCGCAGCTCTGTTAGTCAGTCAGTTTGTTTGTTTGTAAGTTTGTTTGTTCATTAATTTCTTTCTTTGTTTGTTTGGTAGTTGTTTGTGAAGTTAGTCCGTTTGTTCAATAGCTACTCAACAACCTTTGTTGTTACTTAGTTGATGAGTTAGTTTGTTAGTCAGCTACTTAGTGTGTGTGAGTTTGTTAGTCAGTCAGTCGTTCAGTGTGTTCATTCGTTTGTCAGTCAGTTTGTTCCCGCCGTGTCATGTTTTGCTGTCTTCAGCCTCAGTGGAACGTTCCCGTTTAACGAAGACGAAGACATCAACGATCAGATCCAGAATGCCGCCTTCATGTACCCGCCGCACCCCTGGAAAAAAGTCTCCCCGGAAGGTATGTTATATCCCGTTTTAAAAATGGACACCATACCTCCTTTGTGTATTCCCCCAGAACTTTCGAGAACTTCACATCCAAAAATACATCTGTATGACTCACAAGACTTTTGGGAGAGTATTACAAGGACTGACGAGATGAAAGTTGAGCTTTTTGGAAGGTGTGTGTCTCGTTACATCTGGCGTAAATGCAGCAGAGCATTTCAGAAAAAGAACATCATACCAACAGTCTAACGGTCAAGTGGTGGTAGTGAGAAGGTCTTGGACTGCTTTGCTCCTTCAGGACCTGGACAACTTAGTGTGATTGATGGAACCACGAATTCTGCTATTTAACAGAAAATCCTGAAGGCGAATGTTCAGCCCTCAATTTGTGACCTCAAGCTGAAGCGCACTTAGGTTCTGCAGCAGGATAACAATCCAAAGCACACCAGCAAGTCAACTTCTGAATGGCTGAAAAAAAACTAGATGAAGGTTTTAGAGTGGCCTGGCCAAAGTCCAGACTTGAATCCGACTGAAATGCAGTGGCATGACCTTAAAAAGGCCGTTCATGCTCGAAATCCCTCCATTTTTGCTGAATTCAAACAATTGTGAAAGGAGGAGTGGGCCAAAATCTCTCCACAGAGATGTGAAAGATTCCCTGCCAGTTCTAGAAAACGCTTGATTTCACTCGTTGCTGCTGAGGATGGCCCAACCAGTTCCTAGGTTTTTCACACGGGGCCAGGTAACTGAGTCGTTGTTTTCCTTCAATGAAATTGACATTTAAAACATCATTTTACGTTCACTTGGGTTGTATTTGTCTGTTATTTACATTTGTTTGATGGTCTTAAACATTAAAGTGGGGAAACTGCAAAAATGTAAGAATTTGAGAAGGGGGCCAGTATTTCTTCACGGCACTGTATCTTGTTTCTCATCAACTCATTAGCTTTTCGATTCCACCTGGTCTCGTCGGCCCTGTTCCCTGTGTCAACCAATCAGCTCTTTCCAGTCACTCGTGTCTTGTCCAGGTGTGCCTCGTTGTCTCGTCAATTTGTTTGTATTTAGTCCCCTGCTTTCTTTCAGTCTGTCAGTTGGTTGTTGATGTCACGTAGCCTTTGTTGTCTTCGGTATTGAGTGTTTTGGTTCTTCCGTGTTACTTTGTTGAATGTTTTTTGGACTTTTAGTCTAGTATTTTTTTTTTTTAAACATGTTGTAGTACTTTCTGTTTTGCCTTTTTTTCTAATAAATCCTTGTGAGTACATCCTGCACTCTTGCTTTGCCTCCCTGCTTCCCTGCGCTTGGGACTTCCACTTTTGCATCCGCACGAAAACCACCAAAACCCAAATCTCTGACAAGTAGTGATTCTAAATCACTGACATTTATACGTTAGGCAGAACTTTGGGGCAAGCGTGGACTTTTGAGGAACACCAAATGTGACCACAGTAGGTTCTGAATTTGTATATCCGATCGTTACAAACCGCATCCGCCTATTCAGGTACGCCTTAAACCTTTCACCAGCATGACTATTTGATGCTAGCGTATGCAGAAGCTTCGCAATAATATTAATAAATCCCTTTTTTTTTTTTTTTTACAGCACTTTTCTTGATACTTTGCCAATTTCCATTCGCCGGGGATCATACCTCAATGTATTCTGAGGTGAAATGTCGGAAAAAGCACATTACGTTACCTAAAAAAGAAGGCTTGAAACAATCGATCTGTGTTTTATATGTTGCTCCGAGGTTAAGCTAAAATCACTAACGTGACCTCCTGAGGTTAAACATTAGTTTGTTAATTAGGTTGCTCTTTTGTAGTTAGATTATTCTTAGTTCTTACAATAAGTATTTAGTTAGTAAGTTAGTCAGTCAGTTAGTTAGTGTTGTTCTGATAAGTTAATCACGCTAACGTGAGTGCCTGTGACAGAATGTAGCATTTGACGTCGCGCTTGCCGGAGTGGTTTTGATGGTTGCCGTGATGCTAAGTGAATCTCGCTAACGTGACTTCCCGTGACAGAATGTTTGACTGGTTTCTGACTCGGTAGAGCGTAACATGAATGAAATATGAAGGGAAGGACTACGCGGACTTTGCGTTCGCCTTTGTTAGCCGGCCTCCCTCCCGCTGGCTTTAATGAGCAACTTTCACATCCGCCGAGGTCGGTGTTAGCGTTAGCGCGCTAGCCCATTTCACGCCGCCTGTCGACCACCATTACGCTCATGCCTCCATCTTGTCCCTCTGAGATGCTTTGGTTTTGTTTCGTTTGATCATCGCGGCGACCTCCACTCATGGTCAACTTCTTTTCGAGAGTAGCGTTTGTGAGTGAGTGAGAGAGTGAACAAGTTAGTAAATTGGTAAGGAAGAAAGTTAGTGGGTCAGTTAGTTGGTTCTTCCTTCATGTGTTTTGTTGGTTCGTTTCCTGGTTAGTTCGTTATTTTGTTGGGGGTTTTGTTTGTTGTTTTGTTAATTTAGTGAGTCTATTCTTACAAGTTCATTAGTGAGTTTGTGTTTTTGTTTGTTTGTTAGTTAGTTAGGCCGTTAGTTCATATTACTCAGAGTGCTAATGGTTTGTTTGGCTGTTTGGTTGGTTGCTTATGCGGTAGTTAGGTAGTTTGCAGATTAGTTTGTTAGTTCGGAAGTTAGGTTGTTCTTTCGCATTTCGTGAGTTCATTGTTATTTCTTACGTTAATTAGTTCGTAAGTTAGTTGCATTTTGTTGCATATTGTTTGTATTGGTGTGTGGGAACGGTGGAAATCCCTCGGCGTTCTTCTTCGGCTTTGCGTCGTCGCCGGCTCGTCTGCCTCGCGGTCGTTTTGCTCCCGAGGAGGCGGCAGGAAGTCAGAGAGCCAGCGAACGAGTGACTCACGGGCGTTTAAGTCGGACGAGCGAGCGAGCGAGATGACAACAACAGCGTGACTCACGCGCCCAAATAGACAAAGACAAATTGATGTGGCGAGCAGGTGAGGACGTCGTCTCCGTGCGCTTGGCCTCCTGCGTCACCTTGAACGTTTTCCATGACTGAAGGCGTCACTGCGGCAACATGTCACTTGACGCCAAATGTAGCTTTAACTCTTATGTGGTGTGTGAGGGTCTTTGCATAAATGAGTGAACGAGTGAGTAGTTAGCTAGCGCCTTTGTGCATTTGTTAATTAGTTGATGTCTTAGTTTGACTGTTCATTAGTTGACTCACTCAACAAGTGAGTCAGAGAGCTCGAAATGTTTTCCTAGTTAGTCAGTCAGTGAGTTAGTTGCACAGTTAGTTAATGAAGACGTTTAGTTTTTTTATTGGTGTCTTAGATATTACGCTCATCTGTCAGTTTGTTAGCTTGTTAGTTGTTACTTAGTTTCTTTGTTAACATAGTTAATGAGTTAGTTTGTCTCTTTTTCTTATCTTTTTTGCTTCTTAAGTTAGCGAGCAAGAAGTCAAAAAGAGAAACTGATGCGGTGAGCAGGTATGCGTCAAGTTTAATGTTTGACTGACTGTGTTGCCACGGCAACAAGTAATGGGATGCTGCGGACAGAGCCCACGAAAAACCATTTTGAAAGTGGCTTTAATTCTTCTGCTGTCTTTGGGCGACATGATTGTTCCTCACAGCGCCCAAAAATGTGCGAGCGCTCGCAGGAAGCGGGGCTTTGGGGGGTCCATTGAAGCGGGGGTGCATTCATGTGCAAATAACAAGCGACGGTGACCCCACCCAACCCAGCCGCCCCCACCCACCACTGGGGGCCCAGCGCTGCCGGAGCCGCTCAGCGGACCGCTGACCCCTGAAGAAATGTTAACATCATGTTAGCTTTGCTCATTAGCCTCTGCTGACCCTCATGCCGTGGGGGGGGGGGGGGGGGGGGGCACGACGGGGTACCCCACATCCTCCGTCTTGACCCCCCACCCCCCCTTCTTCTTCCACTTCTTCAGCCATGGACCTGATCAACAATCTGCTGCAGGTGAAGATAAGGAAACGCTACAGTGTGGACAAAACACTAAGTCACGCTTGGCTGCAGGTCAGAACCGCACTGCGCCAGTGAACGAGTGAACAAGTCAATGAGTCAGTGAGTGTGTGAGTGAGTACATGAATCGATGAATGCCCGAATAAGAGTGACCCCATGAGTGAATGCATGAAATACTGAGTGAGTGAGCAACAAGTAAATGAACGGATGAATGAGTGAGCGAGCGAATGAAGCAAACATCCCACAGCTGTTTTCCTTCAAGTTGTCGTTTGTTTTGTTTTGCGTTTGCAGGACTACCAGATGTGGTTGGACCTGCGCAGCCTGGAGAGTCGCGTGGACGAGCGCTACGTCACGCACGAGAGCGACGATCTGCGCTGGCGTCATCACGCCAGGCTCGGCGGCGGCCACGCGCAGACCTACCAGCAGGGGGCCGCGCTCCACCCGGCCCGCCAGGACGAGTTGGAGACCCTGAGCGAGCGCGTCAGCGAACTCTGAAGCCGGCAGGAAGTTCGCACTAACGCAACAGGAAGTTGATGGACACAAACAGGAACGTCTAACTAAAACAACAGGAAGTTGAAAGGTAAACAAACTGAAAGTTTCTACAAAAAAAACAAGAAGTTGAAAGTTATACAAACAGAAACTTTCAATCAAAAATAACAGGAAGTTCCAACCCAAAACAGGAAGTTGAAAGGTAAACAAAGAGGAAGTACCAACTATACCAACAGGAAGTTGATGGAAAGAAAATGTGCCAACCGACCTCATGACTCAGAAACTTTTCTCCTTGTTTTTATTGTTTCTTCAAAAGATTTTTTTGGGTGTGTGACTTGATTTTGACGTAGACAAGCAACCAGTAGCAGCTCGTCTATCTGTGTGTGTCTGATGCTAACGCAATGCTAACTTCAGGCTAAACTGTTTTGCTGTCTCAAGCACCTGTGTATTAACACCATTAGCAATCCATGCTAACAGCACATGTGGCTGTTTCTCTTGTTTTTTGTTAGCAACGCTAATGCAGGTATTTGTTCCATTCGAAGAAAATCAAAAAGTATGTTGTCATAGTGACATGCTACCTGTTAGCGTGTTAGCTTTGAAACGACAAACGTTCGATGACAAACTCGATACACGTGGGATGAAAACATTTTTAAAGGAAACATTTTTTGTGTTATGACCTCTTTATGGATTTTGGATTTTCTTGGATTCTTTATGAGAGAGAAGACGAGTTAACATGTTCTCACTTTTGCTCAAAGTTCAGCCTTGCCAAGGTCTTTGCTCTTATTTGGCGACAACATCATTTATTGTGAATGAGCGTGTGAATAAATCAATGAAAGAAAATCTGCCTTGTCATCGAATGGTCCTCGTTCGCTCGTACCGCTACGCTAGCTCGTTAGCACGGAGCACGCCAATGCTACGTCAAGTTGCTTTCAGGAGAAAAGGGGCTGCGACCTTGGCTGAATGAAAATGGAATGAAATGATTTTCCTTTCTGGTCGGAAAGCTCTTTGAACATTTATTCGATATCCTACTAGTGCGCTGAACTTACGATGCTCTTTGTCTAGTTGAAAGACTTTCTTACTCGTGACGTTTTTTCCCATTACCAGTAGCACGCAGAAGTCAGCTAGTACTTTGTTTTTTCTCACTAGTAGTATGTGTTTGTTCTACTAATGTGCTGAATTGCCTTCCTAGTAAGGACAAAAGCATACTAGTACATGAACAATTCGGTGCACTAGTAGCATATCGAAAAAATACTTTTCATACTACCCATGTTGTTTGTGTTACTTGTGTTGGATATTTTTTCTTACTTTGAATGATGATTTCTTTTGGCATTATTATACACTGATGTATTTAAAAGAAGAGTAGAAGATTTATCGAAATAAAACTGGATATTATTAAATATGTATGTAAAAAACATGAAATAATACACCGAATTGATTTTATTAGGTACTATAAATATAAATATATGCATACATACATGGAAGGAAATGGCAATAATATTTTGAATATTGCCATAATATTTTGAATATTATTGCCATATATTTTTATTGTTTTTTTTTTTTTTTTTTACTGTATTGGATTTTTTACTTTTAATAATGATTTTTTTTAAACGAGTAGATTTTACAAGTAAAACAGAATAATATCAAATATTCATATACGTACTTAATAAATAAGATACGATTACATATATAATAAGATTTACATTATGTACTGTGTCTGTGTGAGCGTGTGTGTGTGTATATATATATATATATATATATATATAGTTGTCTATATATATGTGTGTGTGTGTGTGTGTGTGCGGGCCTGTGCGTGTGTGGAAGAAAATGGCAATAATATTTTTCATATTATTACCATGTATTTTTATTTTGAATATTTGGTTATTTTTTAATTAAAAATATTACGATAAGAAGATTTAGTACAACTTATGATAATTAGAGTCAAAAGAACGAATCAAATATTTAAACACAGTGTTTCTATTGATTTGACCAAAAATCCTGCGCCGCTAGATGGCGCCCTATGAGAGGACACGGCTCCACGTGCGCGTGCGTGTGCGTGCGTGTGTGTGTGTAACACCTACCGCGGTGCTTGTTGGGACGCGGCAGGCCACATGAACACACACACACACACACACACACACATTTAAGAAAGAGCAGACAACAACAACAAACACGTCCGTGTGACCAAACACACACACACACGATTAAAAAAAAAAAAAAAAAAAAACGTAATTAAAGATAATTACAAGGCGAAAGAAAGCGAGCACGTGCGCACAATTTCATCTTTCATAAAACAGAAACCAGAAAATATTACAAGCCAGAAAATCATCGACGCAACTTGACCAACACGCACGCGCGCACGCACAAACAAACATGCACACGCATTTCTAACAATCATAAATCTATTTTTATATTTTAATATTCAAGCTTTGATCTAGACAAAACGTAGTCACACTTAGTTTGTTCATGAGTACATATTCAAGATGTATACAAATAATGTATATCCTTCATAATAATAATAATAATAATAATAATAATAATAATAATAATAGAAGAAAAGCGTACACAAAAGTAGCATGTGAATACAAATATGAGAGAATGAAATAGTAAAACAGTTTGGACAAGAAATGAACCCTAACCCTCCAAAAGAACAAATCAACTTCTCGTATAAATTCCAGATCTGTCGCATATGAATGCAAATAAATCAATGAACCTTTTTCAAATGCATATTTGCACTTTTTTTTTTTTCATGTACTGTAAAATCATGGCGATGAATAATGAAGAGCGACTTCAAATAGCAACGCAAGCGATGCTTCGTTGGCTTCTTGTGTGGAACCCTTCAAAGGTCCCATGTCGCTATTTGTCATCAGAACATGGCCGCTATTTAAAAAAGACAAAACACAACCATCTGTCATTTTGATGAAAGTAATAACATCATAGAATTGAGACTGTTGCATTCAAGTTGTGTTTTTTGTTTTTACAATAAGACTTCTGAAGTGAAGATGAATCCAAACAAAGCTCATAAGATCGACAACAACAAAATGAACTTTCTGTGAAAACGTTGAAAATGATATTGGCATGATCGACGATTATATTTGATGCAAACGTTGATGCGCAATCCGCTGCCATTTTAATGCCGATGAGCTCATATGAGGCAACGTGTCTTCTCCTCTCGTTTCGATTGACGCCGTAAAACATTGTTGTCATGTTTGCTATGAATATTCA
This sequence comes from Phycodurus eques, assembly GCF_024500275.1. Taxonomy (NCBI): domain Eukaryota; kingdom Metazoa; phylum Chordata; class Actinopteri; order Syngnathiformes; family Syngnathidae; genus Phycodurus; species Phycodurus eques. The sequence goes on along the minus strand of NC_084528.1, from coordinate 32,946,341 downwards.
CGTGACAAAAACATTTCTCATGGACATGATTGTTTTCATTCCGTTGTTGCTCATATTCGTCATTTCACATATTATAATGTATAATGTGTGACCTCTTCTTTTAGATTGTTGCGCAATTCCTACGGGCCACTTTTTGACAAATGAAAGCGAAGAAATCCATTTGAATGCATTTGTTTGGATCGTATTGATCATTCGCTGATCTTTTATTTACAGCAAGAAAGCTTCCAACGTTTGACACGCGATGAAAAAAGGATGATTTTGTTGTTGTTGTCTTTTCATGTTACCTGCCAACATGAAGATGATTCACGTGCTCGTCCTTTCTTCTTCTTCTACTCCTCCTTTCTGTCCTCCTTCTTCGGGTCGTTTCGGTCTCGGACTTGTTCTTTTTTCTTTCAACTTTCGTCCTTTCTTTCTTTGTGATCTCGCCGCCCGTTCCCGCTGCGGCTTTTTTTCTTTTCTTTTCTTCTCCTTTTCTCTCTTTTTCTCCCCCCCCAACTTTTTTTTCTCGCCGACGACAGCAACGCTACAAATCATCGTGGAAATAAAAATGTCGCTGCCGTTTGTTTCTGCCTCGAAACATTCGAAATTTGTTTCGCGACTTGTGAACAAGATTTGGTTTTGTAAATATAAGCTGCGATCTTTCATCGACTTTTGACGATACGAAGGAAAATTGCATTGAAACGCAGCAGCCGCTCATTTTCATTGGCGTTTTCTATTTCGATGAGCTTTTGGATGTTTTCTCTGTGCACAACCCAAAATTCTCTCGTGATGTTTGCTCCTGCAAATGTTTCTTACCGCGCCAACATCTTAGCGACGATGTTATTAGGATGACTATTATTGATTCTTTGAGCACACGTTTGATTTCATCTTTTCAAGTCGAATGAAAAGCAAGTGAAGGCTTCGTTTGGCGCGCGCGCGCGCGCGCGCGAGGTCTTGTGGCCTCCTCCTCCTCCTCCAATCAGCAAGAGGGGAGACTCGGGGTCAGGGTTCAGGGTTCAGGGTTCAGGTCCGGATCCACGACGGAGGACTCGCGGTTGTCCGGTCGCCGTGGAAACAAACCTTCATCCGGCGGAACGCGGACTCGAATCTTCGCTACAGCGTCCGCTAGGTCGGGCCTGCTCTCAACATAGCACGGTAGCGTCGTGATGGGACATTGGGATTTCCTCGGAACGGTGCGGAAGTGACCTTTTGCAAATGGAACCAAACCGTCATCACATTGACGACTATTTGGAATCATGAAGAATGATTATGAATGATGAATGTGATTGGAGGAAATGTTTCGCAAAGAAGTTGCTCTCACTTGACGCCTCAATGAGACGCTCTCACGCGCGCGCGCGCAAACACGCACACGCACACTCTCGCGCGTACTTTATCACACATAAACGCACATTCACAAACACGCTTTCGTGAACACGCGCACACAAACAGCGCGTCAGGCGTGCCGGTGAGACGATGTCGCGGTTGCCGCGGTAACCGCCGCGACCGCTTCCTGTCTGCGTGTTGAATGACAAACACGTCGGCGTGATTGGTGTCGGTGTTTGGGCAACAGAAGGCGGCGGCGGGCGGCGTCCCTCCGTCTGTTGATGACACAAACGAGACGCACGCCAGACAACAGAGCAGCAAAAACAAAAAAAAACGAACAATTAACACGCCGCGTCTCGCGCGTCACGCGTTGTTCCTCGGAAACAAACACCGCAAAAAACATTTCTTGTCTTTCCCACTTCACGCTCGCGCATTTTGCTGTCCTCCGATTGGTCGTTCAGAGCAAAACCGTTCGACGAGCAAATCCGTCTGTAGCGACGGGGGAGGAGCCGGCAGGCGGCCACGGGGTCCCGGAACGTTTGTCGACGGGGTTGCCGACGGATCGGAAGCTAATCATCGGCCGGCGGCGGCCGCTGTGTCGGGAGCTAAGCCGTCGGCGGGGGCGAGTGTCCCGATCGGAGCGCGGCCCGGGAACCAAATGTCGGCGGCACGGAGCCTTTCGTGCCAGATCCTCAGGTGAAGGACCTTGTGGCGCCTCTTGAGAACGATCTCCGGGATTCGGTGACGTTTGGGGTCTTGCTAAATGGGCTTTAGCTTGTTTGGCTCTTTTTTGCGCCGTCTCCTCATTCACGACAGCTCTCGTGGACCTTGAAGTCGATACCATCGGGAACGATCTGGTGGAACGTGCCCCGATGAGCTAGGTGATGACGTGGTGGATCTTCAAGATCCTCCAAGGAATGATCTAGTACATCGCCGTGTGGATCTCTAGTTCTTGATCAAGTCGATCCTTTCGTGGGCGAACCACTGGAAGTTCGAGGGCATCCCCTAGTCAATCTTCTAATGGATTTGCTCATCAATCAGCTATCAGATGATCAATGGATCCACTCTCAGATCCTCTTGTTGATCACTAGTGGATTAGTGGATTCGCTAGTGGATGAGCAAGGGGATCTTCTAGTGAATCTTCTGACGGTTTCTTTAGTGAATCATCAGAGAGGATAATCAATGCTAGGACTCTCCCATCCATCCATCCATTTTCTACCGCTTATCTGAGGTCAGGTCGCGGGGGCAGTAGCTTTAGCAGGGACGCCCAGACTTCCCTCTCCCCAGCCACCTCATCTGGCTGGGCTCGATGCGCAGGAGCCGCGGCTCTACTCTGAGATCCTCCCGGATGACCGAGCTTCTCACCCTCTCGCTAAGGGAGAGCCCGGCCGCCCCGCGGAGGAAACTCATTTCGGCCGCTCGTATCCGGGATCTCGTTCTTTCGGTCGCGACCCGCAGCTCGTGACCATCGGTGAGGGGAGGAACGGAGATCGACCGGTAAATCGAGAGCTTGGCCTTTCGGCTCAGCTCCTCCTTCATCGCAACGGACCGATACGAAGTCCGCATCGCCGCAGACGCCGCGCCGATCCGCCTGTCGATCTCCCGTTCCGTTCTTCCCTCGCTCGTGAACAAGACCCCAAGATACTTGTACTCCTCCGCTTGGGGCAGGATCTCAGAGGGCACGCCGCCCGCCCTTTTCCGACTGAGGACCATGGTCTCTGATTTACAGGTGCCGATTCTCATCCCGGCCGCTTCACACTCGGCTGCCAACCGCTCCAGTGAGAAATGAAGCCAACAGAACCACATCATCTGCAAAAAGCAGGCGTCGAGGGGGTCCAGTTTGGTGGCCTCAGTATTGCTAGGACTCTCCCGTACATCACTTTGTGGATCTGTTTGTAGGTGAACTAGTGGATGATCTAGTGGATCCTCTAGTCAACGTGTATGCAGTGGATTGTCTCGTAAATCTTCACGTGAATGATCCATTTGTCCACTTTTGAATCCTCTAGTAAATCCTCCAGTGGCTCCTCCAGAGAATGATCTATTAAATCAGCGGGTGGATCGCTAGAGTGTAATTTAGTTGATCCTTTAGTGGGTGGTCTAGTGCATGATGAGTTTCAGGATATATTTCATCTCCTAGTGGATTCTCTAGTGAATCATCTGGCGGACGATGTATGGATCGACTTTCAGATCAATTTGTCCGTCATCTGGTGGATGAGCTACTGGATCTCCAAGTGAATCTTGAAGTGGATTCACTAGGGGATCTTCTGGTGGATCCCCTACTGGATCTTAAAGTGGATTCTTTCAGACGGTAGATTCATCCACTGTCGGATCCTCAGGTAAATCATCTAGTCGCTCCTCAAGCGGATGAGCTAGTAGATCCGCCGGGGGATCATCCGGAGGAAAGTCTGCTTCCATGGCAACCAGACAACGAGCAATTCAATCGACGGCTCTCTTCGGACAACCCGGTCGTCTCGTCGACTCGGCGGTCGATCTCTGAGCGGGATTGAATTTTCCGCCGCCACCTGCGCCGCGCCGTTGGCTTCCCGAGGGAAGATTTGAAAAAGAATCTCCCGCCGCCGCCGCCACAAACACATCTGCGTGAAGGCGAGGGCGGGAAGCGGGCGGCGTGCTGGGATAATGATGCCGACATTAAAGCACCGTACACGAAGCAAACGGCCGCGAGCGGCCAGGAAACGCAAAGCGAGTTAGGCCACAAGTCATTAGGAATCGGCGAGAGTTCATCGAGTTGACAGACACGTCAACCTGACGCCGACCGGCAAAACGCCGTCAGTGGCGACAACGCGCTCGCCGTTAGCCACCTGACCGGCTGGCGTCGTGTGTGTGCGTGTGGGTGTGAGGGAGTGTGTGTGCACGTGTATCCTCGTATGAGGGCGTGTGTCTTCATGTGCGTGATAAAGCGTGCGTGCGTGCGTTCGTGTGTGCGTGTTGATGGTGTCACCGGTGATATTGGTGATGACGGGCGTGGGGAGGGTCGGGGGGTCATCACCATCCAAATCAGCTTTAATCAAGGCGGCGGCTGGCGTCAAATCAGACAAATGATTGCCGCCTTTGAGCCGCCGATGGAGAGGGGGCCGCCGCGCCGCAATCAGCTCGCCGCCGCCGCTCACTTCCTGGAGATTCTTTTGCCAGCTGATCGTCGGATGACTGACGGGCGCCGCGGAGGGAACTTGTCCGTTTTAGATCAACATTCCCCGCCACCGTGGAGTTCATTTTTACAACAGCGCAGAAGAAGATGAGCGCCACAGAGATTTTTTTCCCCCCGCATGTTAGCATAAACCAGTGAAGTGTTATATGTACCTTTCTGGTGGTACGTGGGCTCCCCTAGTGGTACGGGAACGAATCGCTGGATTCAATGTTGACGCTGTGCGTAATGGTGCAGTGGCTTGGACTTTTTTTTAAGATGGTACAATCCATTTGTCGTCGTACAGTTCAATTCTATTTAACTTTGAAGTGTGATCAATTTGCATTGAATCTATTATTTCAAACATTTATATTTGGATCACATTTTTCATTGATCTTATGTGCGATACGTTTGAATGGAAGCATGTCAAAAGTTGGACATCTTGATGCGTAGTTGTTACAGAAGGGGGCGGCGGAGAGCAAAAAAGAGGACGTGAAGGAAGACAAAGAAGCAGACTGACAACAAACATGGCAGGAGTGCGATCATTTTGCCTGGGGATCATGTGAAGACAATCGCAGCACGTGACAGACTCGCGTATGCACGACTGTTCTTGAATTTGACATTCCGATTGTTCAGGCGCATATTGTGTGACTCGCGTGTTTTTACTAGCGTTGTGTTCATTCCTGAGGACGTGCGCACTCGCCACGTTTCTGTCGGCACGCGGTTTTGTTCAGGCGCATATTGTGTGACTCGCGTGTTTTCCTGCATTGTGTTCAATCCATAGGCTGCACAGGCCCGAATGTACTTGGCACCGCTTTCCTGTTGACGCAAGCTTTTCCCTCGAGACAACCAAAACCTATCGGGCGCGCTTTTTCTTGTGTGTGTTCTGTTCATATGGGCTCGTACGTATGCCACTTTCCTGTTGACACGTGGAGTTTTGACACATGGCTTTACCTTTATACTCCAATATTGTCCTCCTGGCGTGATGTGCTCATTCCCGAGGACGGCGGCGCCACTTTTGCAATTGTACTTGGGATCAAGCGAAGCTCCGATCTCGAGGACTCGGGTTGTCCTTTTGTGAGCGTTGCTTTTTCCCACGCTCCACCTGCTCCCGCCGGAGCCGGCGCCGCCTCCTCCTCGCCCTCGCCGCCGCCGTCTTCCCCGGGGACGACGAGGGCGGCGCTTCGGGGCAATTCGGCAGCTCGCAAGTCTGGGAAAGACCCGCGCCGCTTTTCCCAGACGCGGCGGCTCGTTAGCGGCGGCGTACGTACGCCGCGCGCAGGTACGTACGCCGTGGCGGGGCGACGGGCGCGGGCGGGGCGCGGCGTCCGTGGCGGCAGATCGGGTTTCTGGCTCATTGCGGCTGCCGAGTCCACAAAGGTGCATCGCGTCGACAGGCGTGAATTGCGTGAATGCGCCACATTTCCATCGGAACGATGGAGGCATTTTGCAACTCGAACTCATCCTTCCATTTCTCAAACCATTCAATCATTTCAACTTCAAAATGTGTCACAAAATGTCCACCTTTTTCCAGTATTGCACATTTTCTGTGCCAATATTGCCAAATCACTGCAGATATTTGCCATGTGGACCTCCTCCTTCCACCTTTCTGCCATTCAAAGCATTCCAACTTCCAAATATTCCCAACATCCAGGACAACTGGAGAAGCCTTTTTCCACATTGCCCAAATTTCCATGCAAACAAATTGCGTTTACATCCAGTACAGGATGTACCTCCTCCAATGGAATTGCTCAAACAATTCAAAGCGTTCCAACTTCCAAATATTCCACAATTCAGGTCATCTTGGTCATCAACTCTTTTTCCACATTCACAAAAATTCCCACATTTTTTCAGCGTTGCACATTTTCCATTGCGACGACACAAACATTTGACATGAAATTTCCGACTTGAAATTGTTCACGTGATTCCGGACATCATTTCAATCGTTTCCACTTTCTCAGACGTTCGCAGTCAAATTGTTGAAAATTCAAAATCAATCAGACGTTTTACATGAAATGTCGACTTCCTCCTTGAATATTTCGCAAGCAATTCAAACGCACTGTTTAGTGACATCACAGGGCGCATTTCTCATGTTGACAAAATGCTCCCATTTTTTGACTATTCCACATTTTCCATTACAAAATTCCCAAAATAATTCCCAAATGTACCTCTCTCATTGAAATTCAGCTTTTTGAGTCTCAATTTCATGAGTTCCACAGCATTTCAGTTCCAGTCGACAAAATCATCTTTAGACATAAACACCATGATCATAACATGCTGCTGGAAATATGATTCGACAACGAAGCACAAAGTACCAACAGGGGGGAAAAAAACAAATCGTTAATTCTATATTATTGTTTTGAATCATGTTTTTTAGTGTGTATTGTCAACATTTCCACACTCAACATATTATTATATTATTTCAACAGTCACAGTTAAACAATATCAATAATTCATCAAAAACAGCAGGAGTCAAACTTGATTTCATTTTATTTTCCTGCTCTCAGCGAACAAGACGCACGGCGTCCTGATTAAATGTTGTATTTATATTCGTGGTATCGTAAATGTCAAAGGTTGAATTTTATACATAAATGTAAAGTTCAATGTTTATGGGTCAATGTGGCCCACTGCACATGAACAAACACCTTTTCGGTAAATAGTCTTCAAAAATATAAATCACAACTAGCACGTGTGTCGCATGTGTGAACGCGGGAAAAGTTAGCTCACGTCAATATGAAGAATAAAATTGTGTGAAGGTGTGAAAATAAAATCTGAAGAGACGCACAGCTGGCCGATCAATAATCAATCAGGAAGCCGAGCGACGCGCGATGGGCGGACGCGTGGCGCGGGAGCGCGGGCGGGACGTAAACGATCCCGCAGCCCTCGGGCGGCGGCGGCGGCGGCGGCGCGGGCATACCTGCCGGCCCCGCCCCCTCCTTCCGCGTTGACAGATGGCCGCTCCATTAGACGAGAATGATAAGTGGCTCTCCATTGGAGGAAAGAGCTTCCTCTTGACCCCTGACCCTCCGCGAGTATGACTCTTGACCCCTCTTCGGGTTCCGCTCCTCCCCCGCTCGCAGGTGCGAAACTTTCCAGGATTTTTCAGGAATAAACACCAGAGTGACTTTGCAGTCGGCGAGATGGCGGAGAGCCGACGCGCGGAACCGGCGATCGTTTAGCGACCGGCGACGGACGGGCCTGGATGGATGAGCCACATGCTGCGTCACCACACACAAGGCGACGACCGCAACGGAGAAACAACAATAACGAGCAAAGACGTAAGGGAGGAAGGAAGGGAGGGAAAGAAACAAAGAAGGTAGCAAGTGAAGAAGGCAAAAAAGAAATGAGGCAGGAAGTAAAGGAGGAAGGCAGGGAGGAAGACGGACGGAACAAGGAAGGGAGGAAGTCAGGAACTGTCAGCCCTAAAATGGCGAAACGTCTTCAAGAAGAGTCCAGCTGCCTCCGTTCAACCTTTGCCGAGTTTGGAAGGAAGGAAGCGTAAAGTAACTCGGAACGCAGCCGTAGCCTTGCATCGTGAGCCACGTGCTGCTTCACCGAGACGAAATGCTTCATGAAAAGCTTCGTCCAAATTGGTTGCGGTGGCGGTGCTAGGAGCGCATGCTATTAGCGCCGGCGGTCGTCGTGACGACGAGGGCCGACGCGGAAAGGAAAGGAGGCAGGAAGTGAGGGAGTGAAGGAGGAAGAGACGAACAAGAAAGGAAGGAAGGGAGGTGAGGAAAGAGAGAGTGATAGAAAAGAAGGAAGGAAAAAGGCAACGGAAGGAAGGACATGAGGGAGCAGAGAAGGAAGGAAGGAATTGCAAAACAAAGTTGAAACCTCCTCAAACAGAAAGCGTTTGAAGAAACGCAACTGCGACCCTTCGCGGGGTCAAAGGTGAGCGCCGCAGTGGACGGCGTCACACTGCTGGAAGGTCAAAGGTTACATTCAAACAGGAAATCAGCTGTCCGATTGGCCCGACGACATCGAGGTGCTCATTTGAAACGCAGCAAGTCAGTCAAGAAAGTTTGGCCCCTAAATCGACCCCGTGACCCCCCATTAGCCGCAGCTTTGCCGGCGCAGGGAGTCGTTAGCGCAGCCGTGAGCCTCTCGGCTCCAAATATGGCCGCCTGTCACCACTGCGCTTGATTGGCAGGAGCCAGGGGGCGTTTACGTGATGGGAACGCCACTCGAGATGTGAATTGGCTCGGCCACTCCAATCAGGCCGCCGGATGACAAATGAAGTGTGTCTCCCTCGCCCCCCCCCCCCCCCCCCCACTCCCTCGTTCGAACCCCCCCCCCCGTTCGCCCCCCATCACCCCCCACCCCCCCACCCACCTCCTTCTTCACACTTCTGGGCCGTCCGGGCTCAGGAAGAAAAGGCGAGTTCATGCGGGAGTGCTTGACAGCAACACAATCACATTCCCATTCAGCCCCCCCGACCCCCACCGCTCACCGCTAGCGCGCTAGCACGCTAAAGACGGCGACAAGGAGGAGCGGCGCGGCCCAATTAGAATCTGTGAAAGACACAAAAGGTCTTTAGAGGTTTGGACAGGTGTCTCATTTTGTCTGCTTTGGCCGCAGGACACTTTGGCAGCTTTTTCAATCGCGTTTGTGGCCAGCAAACGTGACGGAGTGGGAGGAAGAGGTTATTTGTCTCGCTGTCACGCCGCTCGTCTTCCTCGGCCTCCGTGGGAACGGCGGCGCGGGGAAACCGAGTCGTCTTCGTGTCGCGCCGCATCGTGCCGCACCTAAACACGCACCAAAAAATCGAAATCCCAAAAAATACAGAAATAATTCAAGCTTGATTTGGGATTGGTTTTGCCTCCGCAAATATGCAAATTTTACGACAGACGGGAGCGCTAAGCCTCCAACGGGAAGTACAAAAGCTCCTCCGACGGGAAGTTTTTGCTTGGGAACGTTCCTTTCCTATCTGATCGAGACGACCCGGAAGCACTTGGAGGAAAAGCTCGTTGCAATTCTAAAAATGCTTTTGAAAGGTGCTACAACGCAACCTCGAAGTTACTCCCGAGCAACCTTTGCCAAAGGAGAGGAGACGTATTTACTAGACTTTACACCGACTCGATCGGTGTAAAGTCGATCGGTATCGGCCCCTATTTCGCATTTTACGCCGATCGGCTTCGATGTCATAATTGGCCGATCCGATCAATGACGTCCGATCGGCTGCGCGAAAGACATTGACTCCGCGCACAGCATATTTGAATCCAAAAGCTAGTTTCTTTTTAGCCTCGTCGCGTGTCTTTTGACGTAGCACTGCAAATATCTGACGGCCAAAGAAGTTATTTAAAAAAAAAAAAAAAAAAAAAAACCTTGGCGGTGTGGATTACAGATTACACGTCGTGCCCGGATCAGACTACAAGACAAATTTGCTCGTTCAGAATCGGAATCGGAATCCTCTTCATTTGCATCAGTATGTCCAAAAACACACAAGGAATTTGCCTCCGGTCGTCGGAGCCGCTCGAGTACGCCAACGGACCGTCGATGGACACGGAACGCTTGGTCGGACGTAAACATGCCGTCGTTCTGTCGAATCGTGCTCTGACGTTTCGGTCCTCTCAAGGCTGCTTTTCATCAGCAGGTTTGACGCGCATCATTTCCCTGCACACTCGGTCCCAGTGTGGAATAATCGATGAATTCTCATCAAAAGATCCTCTTTTTTAATTTATGTGTGTGTGTGTGAAGGGCAGCATGAATATGTTTGCGACCTCATTCCTCAGTGGTCACATTAATGCTGTGTTGTTGTTTTTTAATTAGTATTGAGGTGCTGTTGTTTGAGTCCGTTTTGGGGGGAATATAGGATGTCGCTTTTGATTGTATGATAAACAAAATTGAAAGAGCCTCAAACGGGAAGCAGAAATCTCCGATGCCAGGCGATAAAAGGAAGTACAAAGCCCTTGAAACCGGAAATATAAGAGTTCTTTCAATACCGAGCAAAAAGTCCTGAAACCGAAAATAAAAGCTCCTTCATCACAAAGTGGAAACTTCCTCAAACAGGAAGTAAAAAAGCTCCTTAAAGAGCATGTCACAAGATCCGCAGAAAGGAAGTCAAAATCCCCTCAAACAGGAAGTGGAGCGCTCCTGTAAAGCGGGTGCAGGACTCGAGGCTTGCCTCTCACTTCCTGCCAAATAGTGAGCCGCCACACGCGTGTGACGGCCGCCACGTTGGAGCGACGGCGACGCGAGCGGGCGAATTGCAGGCCTCTGGCCAGGATCGCGGGCGCGGTGGAGGGGGGCCGGGGGGTTGGAGAGGAGGAAATGTGAGAACGCTGGAGGTGACGGGCTTTGTGTGAAGGTGTGAACGCTGGAGACAAGAGCACAGAAAGTTGTTCTTGTCCTGAGAGGAAGAGGACATTCACCCCCTCAAAGACCCCCTCCGGATCCCCAACCCCTCGCGGCCCCCCCGCCCCAATTAGACAAACATTAAGGTCGTTTAAGGGTCCTCACGGGAACGTTGGCTCTATATAATTACCTTAATGGGCGGACTCTTTCTCTCTTTCTGTCTCTTTCTTTGGACCCTCAATGTCTTAAACAAACTTTGGAGGGCCTGAGCGGGTGGGGGGCTGGGGGGGGGGTCAGACAAACGTTGATGGGCAGCGGGGCTGGGGGCTGGTTTCCCATTAGGCTTTGTGGCGGCGCTCCATCACAAAGGCCTCGCTTGAATTGAAGCTATTGGCCCACAAACAAGGAGCTGTTCCCACCGAGGGAGGGGAAGCGAGGGGGGCGCGAAACAGACCCCTGACCGCGAGGGGGTCAGGGGAGGCCAGTGATAAAGATGTCAGATTTGATAATGATGTCACTTGTGAGCGCCTCAAAATCGACTTCCTGTCAGCCATCTTGCGTCAAACGGCGGTGACGTGTCACATGACTTGGCGAGTCGATCGAAAGGTCTCGTCATCGAGTCTTTGATATTTTCACGTTTTCTGTAAAAGATGTTTCCACGTGACTTGGCCCAAAATTATTAGCCCAACACGTCCTGAAATATGAATAGAATAAGAAAATAGAATTTTGTTTATATTGGAACCTTGATAGAACGGACTAATAGGGGCAGGGGGTGGTCCGATATAGCCGATTGTGCCCCTTTTTTTTTTTCTTTTGAGGCCATATGCACCCATGTTACTGGACGGTACAAAATTATTGTTTTGTATTTTTTTGTGGCCTAAAATTCCCAGTACAGTACAAGTAACTGGAAATCAATATTTTTTTAAAAGCTTGAATGTTTGAAAGTTAACTTACCACGCCGGTGTGCTTGGTCATGGTGACACTGTTGACGTACACTACTCGTCGTAGGCGAGTCGCTTTCATGAGCCGCGAGGAATTGGTGCGCTTCCTCGCTCCAAATCTGTTGCCGAAGACGCACGGCTTGACCAAGAAAATGTTACTGAACCAAAAATAGCAAGTTACAGACTCCATAGACTTGTCGTCTCATGTCTCTTCCGTTATGCCTCATTTTCGGTCATGTTTCGCGTCTCACGTGTGCCGCTTGATGCCTCGTTTCTTATCAGGTCTCATGTGTCATTGTGTCTCATCACGTGGGATTTTTCATGTGCCCGTGTTTCATGCTTCACCTGCCTTACATCGCGGTCTCACCACGACTCAGCCGCCGCGTCGCATCGAAGCCCGCCACGTGTCACGTCACGAGGTCATCGTGTCGTACGTCTCTTGCTTTAAGCCTCGTTTCTTCTCACGTCTTATTGTTTCAGATCTCATCTTATCACGTCTAATCATGTTTTCGTGTCATCCTGTCTTATTTCATATTTCATGTCTCCTGTCTCATCACGTCTCACGTGTCTTGTGCTACGCCTCGTTTCTTCTCATGTCTCATGATCACAGGTCTCGTCGTGTCTTATAACGTTTCATGTTTCATTTCTCACGTCTGAGGTTCTCTACCAACCCGCAGCCACGCGATCGGGCGCCGTCGCCGACTTGGCCACCGCGCGAAAAACAGAAGTGTGTGGCGTCGGCACGGCGACGGAGAACAAACAAACATTTTAGGTTTTCTGGCGGCTCGCCTAGCGCCTCGACGCTCGGCGGCGCCGCTGATTGACGCGCCGCAGTCCATTGTTGCGCCGCCAGCTGTGGCGGGAAAGTGAGCGGCAACCGTGGCGTCTGTTCGGGTCGGCGACGGTGCGAATCTGTTGGGTTATTTTCCTCCGCGTCGGCCGATCGGAGACGAGGACAAAAAGCCCTGTGTTTGAAGGAGACGCGCTAATGTGCGCATGTGACGGAAAAAGTCACTTTTGAATGTTTGCATCCAAATAAGCCTTTCCTGAAAATGCACGTCACGATTCAGCTCATTTACATATTGGAGCGACCCAGCCAATAGCTTCGCGGCGAGACTGGACACAGTCACAGAAAGAAAGAACTACTTTGATGCCAAAGCGCTAATATGTCAGCGCAGATTAGCATTAGCGGCATTAGCTTCTGAAAATAATGTTCTAATAAGCTTGCTGCCTCTCTGTATCTCACGTGTCATCGTATTTCACGTCTCGTCTTGTAACGTGTCCTTATGTCTCATGTTCCGTGTCTCATCCTAATTTCTCATCATATCATGTTTCATGACATCGTGTGGAATGTCTCACGATTTATTACTATTATTATTTATTATCCCTGGCGTCGCATATTTCATCACGCGGCCGAATTTCTCATCGTATGTCTCACGTTGCGCGTGTCATGTCATGTTTCGTGTTTCCTCAAGTCTCGTGTTTTTATGTCCTAATTTCCCATCGTATCTCACGTCGGGCAAGAAACCTGCTGTCAAAATCCGTCCGAGCTGCCGACTGTCGCGAGCGGCGACCAAATGGCGACTGTCGCCACTTTAAGCTGTTGCCGCTTTTAACTCGCTTTTATGCTAATGTTTCACTCTTTTTGCCATGTTTGAGCACGAAGGTAATGAGACTTCTGCGCCAACAAAAGAGCGCCGCTGACGGCCTACTTTGACACCGCCTGCCCGGGACCCGGCGGGGGGGCGGCGCTACGAGGGGAAAAAAAACACAGCGCTGACAGGAAGTGACGGCGGCGTGCGAACCTTCGTTATGCTTTCGGCGGACGTCGATCCAGCGGGGATGTCGTTCACGGCGGCCGAGTGCGGTTCCAAAAGTGTTTTTTTCAATGAATTGATCAGTCAACTGTATCGCCCACTTCATCAAAATCCCTATACGGGTCTTTTCATATCATATATATATATATATATATATTTTTTTTTTTTTTATTTATTTATTTATTATTTTGGGCGTGTGTTTGTTTTCAATCTAATTTATCAATTTCTTGATGCCGCTTTGGTTGTCTGGGTTTTTTGGGTGTCCCATGTTGAAAGAATCCTGCTTAAATGAAATATTGTAGGCATTCATAATCAAGGCAACGCTTATCGACAGAGCAAATGCCGGCGGCCCATCGAAATCGACTCGTCTTTCGAACAGCAAAGACCAAAGTGCATAACGGCAAAGACGCAAACAGCTTCCTCCGAATCCTGCGGGTGGCCCTTCGAACTCTGCCGATACAAGCGCATAAATGATCCCAATTACTCAGCCAATCCAAAAAACGGGAAATCAGAATCAGAATCATCTTTATTTGCCAAGTATGTCAAAAACACACAAGGAACTGGTCTCCGGTCGTCGGAGTACGACCGGAGACGTTCTCATCATATCAAAATAACAGCATTTATTTCGCCGTCTGCCATTGTGTGAGTGCAAAATGGCCGGCCTCATCACGGAACCCTCCGGTCGGTGTATTGCAAGTCCATCACGAGGCTCCCTCCAGTGGCGATAACGCAAAAGACAGCTTGCGTCACATTTGTCAAAGAAGCAAAACAAGGAACTGCGTTTGTGTTACGCCAAGTATTTGCTCAGCTGCCTTGACTCACATATGCATATTTCAAGCCAGATCCCATTTGAACTCCATTTGCTTCCATATGACGCAGCTGTAACAGCTTCAAGTCTTGTGGGGAGGCTTTCCACAAGGTTTAGGAGTGACTTTACGGCAATCGTTGCCAGAAGCGCGTCAGTGAGGTCACGCGCCGATGTTGGACGAGAAGGCCCGGCTCACTGTCCGCTCCGAATCAGCCCGCTCAAGTTCAGAATCGGAATCACAATCCTCTTTATTTGCCAAGTATGTCCAAAAAACACACAAGGAATTTGTCTCCGGTCGTCGGAGCCGCTCGAGTTCGACAACAGACAGTCGGTTGACGGAGAACGCTTTGGAGACCGAAAGACATTGACAGAAAAAAAAAAAAAAAAAACCAGTCACTGAGCAGTAAAGGGTCGCTCGTTGTCCGGTAATGCCGGTACATTTATTTATTTTTTTGACAATTGTGCAACCACACCAGCCACACCAAATGCTCTCATCCGGATCTTTATGGACCTTGCTTTGTGCACTGGTGCGCTGCAGCATTCAGATTTCCTCGATTTATTATGTTTTGGACATTTCCAACTTTGTAGGAACAGTTCGGAGATGGCGCCTTCCTGTTCCGACATGGCTGTGCACCGATGCACCAAGCGAGGTCCATAACGACCCGAATGACGAATGAGTTTGGTGTGGATGAACTTGACCGGCCTTAACGCAGTCCTCACCTCGAGCCGATAGAAGACTTTTGGATGAATTAGAGCGGAGACTGAGAGCCGGGCCTTCTCGTCCAACATCGGTGCGTGTCCTCGCCAATGCGCTTCTGGCAACAATTCCCATAAACTCACTCCTAAACCTTGTGGAAAGTCTTCCCACAAGAGTTGAAGATGTTATAACCGCAGAAGTTGGACCAATGTCATATTACATCTGATGAATTAAGACTAGGATGTCACTTCAATTCATATCTGAGTCAAGGCAGGTGAGCCAATATCGTGCAGTTTTCATGTACAAGAGGAGAAAAATCCGATACGTCCCAAAATGTCGTTAGCATCTTCAGAACCTTGGGCCAGTATAATACTGACATATGGAGATACAAGTACGTGGAGATGCAGTAATATTGGTCGTTCCTCACAAAGGATAAAGAATATATGCCTGTGAGTATTGCTTGTGCTAAAATGTCCTTTGCTTAAAGGCACATAACACCACCACACTGAGGCTATATGTTAGCCTTTCCATGGCGTTTTGCATGCTTTGTTAGCTTTAAGCTAAACCTTTCTAAGACAAAACTATGTGGGGTTTTTTTCAATACATACTGTGTAATTCTCTTTGTTTTATGTTTAGTTTGACAGTAAACTTGAACTGAAGAGTTGGTGAGTCGATGCGCACGCACGCACGCGCACACGCTCGTCACATTGACAGCCAATCGTTGACCTTTGACCCGGGCATCGTGGAAAGGAAGGAAATGAGCAGTTGCACTTTTACAGAGTGATTGTTTCGCGACACACAATACAACACAAAACTGTGTTGAAAACAACACAATACGACACGCACAACTGACACGACGCTCACACGACACAAGGGTCACGTGGCGCAACACTGTTGCTAGGCAACAAACTAGCAGACAACCACTCAAATGGATGCTTTTGATGTTTGGAAAACGTCTGGCGTCCTTTGTCAAGGGTGTTTGCATGTTAGCCGATGCTTGTTTGCGAGTTGCTAGCTCCGCCCCCTCCTCCCTCTCTGCCTGCACCTGAGTGCGGCCGTCAATCATCCGTGGGTGAAAAGGGGGAGGGGGAGTGGGGACAGATGGAAGGTGAGGGAGATGCTGCCATTTGTCTATCTCGTCTGTCTATAAATACATATACATATACGATACACGCACACGCGCACACGTAAATGCGCAGACAGTAATGTACGCATTTGACGCCTGCAGATGGAGAGCACGGCCAGGTCATGTCGCCATGGTGATGGCGCTCTCCACGATAGGGAGGACGTGCGTGCGTGTGCGCACACATCGTTTGTTTTGTATGTGTGTGCGTGTGCCTGTGTGATGTGGGCGCATGTTGTGTGCACGTGTATGTGATTTGTGTGCGTGTGCGCGTCAGATAATATCTCAAATCGACCGACGATCAATGATCTTCCTTATCGATGCGCAATCGTTTAGGAGGAGTTTCTTTACATCATCTCCGGCATTGTTGCTAATTTGCTAACATGTTCAGCAGTGGGGGCTAACGCTAAACGTACGCCAGAGTCATGAGTTCTGAAGCTCGCAGCCAGAACACACAAAAACAAAAGAAAGAGAGACTCATGGAAGACGGCGAAGTTCAACACACACACACACACACACGCACACGCACACGGCTGTCAAGTGAGGAATAATCGTCACTTCCAGAGTTTATTTTCTCAGCACAGATTCAACTGATGGACCGCTTAGATCAACATCCACATGACCCCAAAACGTGCGAGTGTGTGTGAGAGCGAGTTTAAAATAAACACACATACACAGAAACAGCTGGAAAGACGCACACATTGCGGGAGTGCCTGACAGCTCAGAGAACATCTGCCGATGCCGGGCTCATAACATGATTTTTGTTTTTTCAAGACACTTTGCCTATAAGAGGGGGCTGCTCGCTTGCGGTTAGCAAAATGCTAATGCTAACTATTGCTAATGCTTCGCTAACCGTGTAACAAGTCTGCCTAGTTACACGATGTTACTCAAGTTGAACTGTGTTTGTGTGTGCGTGGGTGCATATGTGTGTACGTGATGTATTTGTGTGTGTGCGCGTGCGTGCGTACGCATGTGAAGTTTATGTGAGTGTCGTGTGACCGACCTGACGTACATCATGCATTCAAAAACTGCACACACGCACACACATCGTTGTCCAAGACACAATGGCACAACTCAAGTTCTCACTTCTTAAAGCAATGTGTGTGTGTGTGTGTGTGTGTGTGTGTGTGTGTGTGCGCTCTTATCACCTTTGCATCTAACACACCTCAAGGCTATCACACACACACACACACACGCACACGCACGCACACACAGGAAGAGCCCAGATGGCCTCACAATCATGTCTCCTGCCAAACAGATGGACCTGGATGCATTCATTCAACGATGGACACACACACACACTCACACACACACGCGCGCACACACACTTACATTTACCACACACACACTCACAGTTACACACACACACAGTGGCGGCCGACCAATCACAGTGCCCTCTACACAAAGTAACAAGCACGCACCGACACACACACACACACACACACACACACACAGTGGCTGGTGTCCAGTCCCAGTGCCCTCGGTGTGTGTGTGCGCGCGTGTGTGTGTTACATGTGAAGTCTAATTAGCAGATCAGCATCAATATTGATGAGGGCCATTTTATTACAGTACATCCATTCACACTCACAATACTCGCACTTCCTCTCAATACTTTGCAATTTCTTCAGTACACTTAGCGTGTACTTTGCGAGTACTCGAATTCACATCCACCTCACACACACTTTTGCACTCCTCTGATGTTTGCACGTCCCGCATATGCGTTATTAGCAAAGCCTCTTTGAATCTTAAAAATGCACGTTTTGCGAATGACCAGGCAAAGCGGTGTCTGTCCTGCTTGTGTCAACATTTTGGAAATGCCACAAATCAAAATCCACAATATTGGAAAACCGTGCGATATGCGATATGGGTGTTGAATCATGTGAAACTGATATTATTGCCATATTTAACGTGCCCGCAAATGACGATGATATTTTTCGAATCTAATGACACGAATCCATTTGTATTGGTGCATTCCCTCTTCCATATCGCTTCACGTCACGCGTGCTGCTGGCGCCTATCCCAGCCTTTAGCGGTGTTCCCTCGTTTTTCGCGGTTAATGGGGAGCAGAACACCCCCCAGGAATTTTCGTGGATGCGTATGTGGGTACCGGAATGTTTAAAATATGTAAACAGTATTTATACTTTACATATTTGAGACCAATATTACAACAGAACACGTATTTACTTGAATTATAAAACCGGGTGAGGCTGCGATGGCTGCGATGATGCGCAGCCAATCAGCTCACGGGATAAATCCACTCGTGCTCTCGTTGGTCGGTGTCGCGCCGGGTACCAATCACGCGCCTTGTATGATTGCCCGTGCAGTACAGGCATGTACAAAGCCTCTGAGTCAACTCATCTCTCCTTCTTGTGACTCAACAACGTGTCAGTCCTGAGGAAACCCATTCCGAAACCCCAAAATGGCGCTGTTGAAAAGACATCGTGGTCATTTTTAGGGCTGCGTAATATTTTGAAAAAAATATCGTCATTGTGATAATAGCACGTCGTCTGTCGGTCGTCGGGGGAAAGCTCCTGTTGTCGATGTGTATTTACAGCGGCTGAAATAAGTATTTTGCACGTCAGCATTTTTCTCACAAAACATATTTCCAAAGGTGCTATTGACCTGAAAATTTCACCAGATGTTGTAATCCATACATACGAAGAAAGTAGAACAAATATGATCAGAAATGAAGTTGTATGTAGTAATGTGAAATGACACAGGGAAAAAGTATTGAACACATGAAGAAAGGGAGGTGCAAAAAGGCACAGAAAGCCAAGACAACACCTAAAATCGATCAATAATCAAACAGCAATCCAGCCCCTTGTCAGGGCAAATGAATATCAGCTGGTTCCATCCGACTCGATGGCCAACAAAAAGGTCTCATTGCCAAGGTGTGAGTCAAGACACATCTCATGATGGGGAAGAGCAGAGAGCCGTCTCGAGACCATCGCAAACCAATTGTTGCAAAACGTAACAATGGCATTGGTTACAGGCGCATATCTAAGCTTCTGAACGATCCAGTGAGCACGCTTGGGGCGATAATACAAAAGTGTAAATCCAATCGGAACACCATAAATTTGCCTCCATCAGGTGCTCCTCGCAAGATTTCTGACAGAGGAGTGCAAAGAATAATCAGAAGAGTTTTCCAAGAGCCGAGAAGCACCTGTGGAGCGCTTCGAAAAGACCTGAAATTAACAGGGAGTGTTGTCACAAGGAAAACAGTGAGTCATGTACTCCGCCGCCGTGGCCTGTATGCCCGCTCACCACGCAGGACCCCATTGCTGAAAAAAAAGCAAGTCAAACCTCGTTTAAAGTTTGCTGAACAACATTGAGACAAGCCAGTTAAATACTGGGAGAATGTAGTCTCGTCTGATGAGAGCAAAAATGAACTGTTTAGATGTCATCATGTACACCACGTTTGGAGGAGAAATGGCATCACCCTAAAAACACAATACCAACAGTCAAGTTCGGAGGTGGGAACATGGGGGCTGCTTTTCAACAAATGGTACTGGTAAACCTGACATTATTGAAGGAAGGATGAATGGGAAAACGTACCGAGACATTCTTGACAAGTCTGGTGCCGTTTACGAGGATGATGAAAAAGAAACGAGGGTGGACATTTCAGCATGATCGTGATCCAAAACATACTGCCAGAAAATCTCAGTTGGTTTCCAAGAAAAAAAATAAAGCTGCTAGAATGGCCCAGCCAATCACCTGACTTGAGTCCAATGGAAAATCTATGGAAAGAGCTGAAACTCAAGGTCCATAAAAGAAGCCCACGGAACCGTCAAGATGTGAAGACAGCTTGTGTGGAGGAAGGGGCCAAAATCACACCAGAGCAGTGCATGCCACTAGTTTCTCCATACAGGAGGCCTCTTAAACGTTGTCATTGCAAACAAAGGCTTTGGTTCAAAGTATTAAATAAATACCAGTTGGCGTGTTCAATACTTTTTCCCTGGTCATTTCACATTATTACACACAACTTAATTCATGATCTTATTTGTTCTACTTTCATTGTATGTACGGATTATTTGGGTTGGTCCCAACATCTGGTGACATTTTTTCATGAGAAAAATGGTGACGTGGTCAATATTTATTTCAGCCGCTGTATATGAAAGAGTTGCGATGTACAAATGAAAACTAAAGTAAAGATTGTCGTCGCAGTGACTTTGTTGTGACCAATTGAGACGCGTTGAAGTGACTCCACTCGGGAGCGCGATGAGGTTACATAAAACAAACAGCACTTAAGAAGTTGTTTTGTTTTCCGCGCTGAGGTGTTGAGCTCCTCAAGCTTTGAGCTGTTGAGGCTTTGCTTTGACACCACACACACGCTTTTCCCATAATCCATCAGCACACACACACACACACACACACACACACACTCGCCATCCATCCGTCGGCGCGTCTGTCTTGTGGGACAAATGTGAAGTAATGCAGAGCGACCGGGAATTAGCAACGTTTGCTTTTTTAGCGGATTGGACGCACACACACACGCACACATTCGTGTTGGCTGACACACACACCAACACACACGCATGTGCACTCGTACAAACATACACATTTTAAAAGTGTGCAGAAACATTGTGTTCATACATTAGCTTAGCATGTCGATTGCATTGTGTGTGTGTGTGTGTGTGTGTGTGCACTTTTGTGTGTCTTTGTTCTTTCATACGTGTGTGTATGTTTGCGTACGTGTGTGTATTTAGGTGTGCGTGTGTATGTGTCTGCACGTATATTTGTGTGGATTTAGGTGTGTACAAGTGTGTTTTTACGTGTGTATTTCAGTGTGTACGTGTCTGCATATGTGTGTGCGTGTGCGTGTTTGTATGTTTGCGTGTGTCTGAGTGTATTTGTGCTTGTGTGTAATTGCAGTGCGTTGAAAGACGAGAGTGTTCATTTTCAGGCGGGCCGACACTGGATCGCGTGTGTGGGGCGGGGAGGGGTGTGGGTTCAAAGTTCACGAGCCATCCTTCAAGCGTACCTGCCGACTGCGACGATGTCGTTGGCTCTGACTAAACGCTGGAGGACATTCTTCAATTCTTTCACGTCACAGGATTGTGTTTTTTTTTTTTACTGACCCACAGCCCCCCTGCACGCATCTGGCTCCGCCCCTTGAGTCCCCAGGGGTGTGCGATTGGTGGGCTGGGCGCAGATTAAGATGTCGCAGGAGAAAAGACGCGTTAAGGAACACACGTTCAGATTTAAGAGGATTAAAAGTCGCTATCGCAGCAAATAGACGAGGTCAAAACAAACATCCGCTAGCATGCGAACAAGCAGAGGTGGGTAGGGTAGCCAAATATTGTACTCAAGTAAGAGTAAAAAGTACACAGTGACAAAACTACTCAAGTACTGAGTAAATGGTGAGTAATTTTATAATCAGAGATAATCAATAAAATAAAAATAACAAAATAAAATGGAAATGTGCAAATTCTGGTATTGCTGTGTGTGTGTGTGTGTGCGTGGGTGTGCGTATGTGTGTGCGCACGCGTGCGTACAGTGTGAGCGAGGTTAGCGCGTCCCCCAAGCGATGATGATGTTTTACAGTTACTTGCGATAAAATCGGGCTAATGTGGGCTGATATGCACAGCCAAAAACAACAACAAAACATCTGCAATTTACCGCAAGGTCTTTTCTCAAGCCAGGTGGCACGGTGGACAACCGGTTAGCACATCTTTGCCTCACAGTTCTGAGGAGCGGGGTTCAACTCCTGTGTGGAGTTTGCATGTTCTCCCCGTGCCTGCGTGGCTTTTCTCCGGGTACTCCGCTTTCCTCCCACATCCCCAAAACAGGCATGCGAACTTCATTGAAGACTCTGAAATGTGAGTGCGAAGGCTTGTTTGCGTCTATGTCCCCTGCAATTGGCTGGCGACCCGTTCGGGGCGAACCCGCCTCTCGCCCAGAGTCAGCCGGGATGGGCGCCAGCACGCCCGTAACCTGCGTGAGGAGAAGCGGTACGGAAAATGGATGGTGTTTTCTCAAGTTAGAAGTGGGCTGGAATCGCCACGTTTGGACAGACAACTACTACAATACATGAAAGCTGTTGTTTTTCTTCATTTTCGCACGGCGTCGCCTTCAATGGTAACGACGACCTTCCCAACACGGTCGCCGCGTAGGCACGTCGATCAGCCCAATAGAAGGCGTTGTGTACGGTCATGTCACTCGCTTGTGTGGTTTGATTGGTGAACTAGACTTAAACGTCACTTGCGCTTAAATTGGATTGGAGCAAACGGCGCCCAATGCGAAAGCAGAAGTCGTAGTCTAAACAGATATGTCGCACACGAAAGAGTCGATTCCTAAAAGTAGCGAGCGGCATTTGGATCGTTGTTACGGAGTCAAAGTACTGTTTCTTCTTAACATAAATACTCAAGTAAAAGTAAAGTAAAAAGGATACAGTATTAAAACTACTTTGACAAGTACAATGTATCCAAAATGCTACTTGAGTAAATATAACAGAGTAAATGTAACGCGTTACTACCCACCTCTGCTAACAAGCTGCACATGTGACAAATAAAACAAATCCAGCAAATTCTGGCAGCGGCGTGACGAGAGGCTAGCGGCACAGCTAGGAGTGAGGCTGGTAGCCAGGTTAACGGTGGGGCTAGTGGTAAGGGTACAAGTGAGGACAGAGGTGAGGCTAGCAGCAAAGATAGCATCCAAGCTAGTAAAAAGGCTAGCAGCCATGCTAGAGGTGAGGTGAGAAGTGATGCTAGCAGCCAGGCTTGTAGCTAGGCTCGTGACAAGGCTAGCGTGAAGCCTAACCGCCAGGCCAACTAGTGTACACTTAACTATATGCTAAACTAGTGTAGAGGCTAGCAGCCAGGCTAGCAGCGAGAAAAATGGCAAGGCTAGCTCACTGCTAACAATAACTTAGCCCACATGAATCTTGCGGTACATGTGCTAACATGTATCTGTGTGTGTGTGCGTGCGTGTACATGTTTTACCTTCGCTAGCATTAGCAGGTTAGCACGGTGCGTGTTATTTAGTGTGGCGGACGGACACAAAGAGGCCAAACAAAGGCTAAGCTACGACTAATCTCTTGAGCGCTAATTAGCCCGGCGACAACAAACTAACATGGCCTCCTGCTGGCTCACTTCCTGAACGGGACACACGGGGGCAGAGGTCGCAGGTCAATCGCTTTCCTCTCCGCGGTCATTGGAGATCGAACCTCGTCAAAGGAAGACTGCGGGCCGCTCGCCGGCATCCGCTCGTTCGTCTCGAGGGTCACGCCGAGGTCACGCGGGAAGTCGGCTGACCAATAGGAAGCGATGATGTCATCACAGTAACCTCTCGACCGTGTTGCTTTTTACTTTTTCTTTTGTCTTCTTTTTGTTTGCTTTTGTTGTTTTGTTGTGTTTGATGTTTTTGTTCCTTTGTTTGTGTTTTTCACATTTTGTATGTTGGTTGATCTTTTGTTTTGCGGTTCTGTACCTTGTCGATTTTTCCGTCTTGATTGTTTTTGGTTTTCCTGTTTCTCTTTTTTGGTGTTGTTGTTTGACTTGTTTTTTCTTTCTTGTTGATATGTTGTTTGTTATTGACCTAAGTTCTTTATGTTTTTGTTTTTGTTTATGTGTTCTCTTCCAGGCACAATGTATTGTTAGTTGCTTTTCTTTTTTGTTTTTGTTTTCATTTGATGTTTCCTGTTGTCGATTTGTTGCGTTTTCCCGATTGTCGTATCTCTCCCGTCGTCGTTTCCTTTTTTGTCGTCGTTTTCCTGGTTTGCGGCTCTCGTCGGCGTCCGTTTGCCGATGTTTGTGTTTGTTGTCCGTCCCGGCGGTGGCTTTCCGCTTCCCGTGTCGCCTTTCGCCTTTCGTTATGACGCCGACGTCTGATTGGATCAGGCGTCTCGAGTATCGCCGGCGAGGAGCCAATTAGCCGCCTGCGTTGACCCGGCGCTGGCCCGCATCTGTCCGCGTATTAGCTGGCCGCCATTAAAAATGAATGCGGGCTTTTAAAGTGGAAAATATTGTTATTGATCCAAAGTTCTTAGACGTAAGAGGATCTCGGCCGCTTCCAAACATCCATCACGACGAACTCGACACCGCCGGAACGTCCCGGCGGCCCGGGTGGGGCGAAAGGGGAAGGTGGGGGGCAGCGGGGGGCGCTTGTTGTAGCGGCGACAAGGACGATGAGTGCAGTTATGAAAATGAAGTGGGCCTAATTGATCGGCTTGGTTACGTTTTTATTCCTGCGTATTGATTGGTCGGCAGCCACGACAACAACAACATGGCCGCCGGCCCACGAACAAGACGGCAAACATAAACACGAGGCGGGGGCGGGGCCACCGGCGCAGAGGACGCTCAGACGTGCCCAAAAAATTCTCATCGGCAGTCCAATTTGATTTGATTAAAAGAGAAGTTTAAAAAAAGAAAAAGGTTTTTTCTTTTTTCTTTCTTGTTTTTTCTTTTTCTTTCTTGGCTTTCTTCTTTGCTCTTTTAGTTGACTTGATTTTGTGGTTTTCTTTTTTCTGCGTTGGTGACCCTTCTCTTTGCTGTCTGGTTCTTTTCCTTTTTCTTTGTGTTTTTTTAGTTGTGGTAATTTGTGTTGTTGTTATTTTTCCACGTCTTTGCTGTTTTTTCATTTTCTTTGATTTTTGCTATGTTTTTAATTGATAATGTTCTTGTTTCCTTTCATCTTTGTTTTTCTTTCTGTTCTTTACCGTTGATATTTTTTAGTTTTTGTTTTCTTTTTCTCAGTTAGTTTTGTTTTTCATTGTTCTTTTGTCTTGCTTGATAATTTGAATGTTATTCACCTTTATTTGTTTTTCTTTCAGTTTTTGTTCATTCTTTATGTGTTTTGATCATTTTTGTTTTAGGGTTATTGAAGATTTTTGTTCTTGATCCTTTTTCTCCTGTTGGTTTTGTTTGCGGCACGGTGGACGACCGGTTGGAGCGTCTGCCTCGCAGTTCTGAGGAGCGGGGTTCAATCCCCGGCCCCGCCTGTGTGGAGTTTGCACGTTCTCCCCTTTGCCTGCGTGGCTTTTCTCCGGGCGCTCCGCTTTCCTCCCACATCCCAAAAACTAAGCATGAATTGGATAGTCTAAAGAGTGCGAAGGGTTGCTTGTTCCTATGTGCCCTGCGATTGGCCGGCGACCGGTTCGGGGTGGACCCCGCCTCCTGCCCGATGATAGCCGGGATAGGCTCCGGCACGCCCGCGACCCGCGTGAGGAGGAGCGGCTCAGAAAATGGATGGATGGCTGGATGGGTGTTTTGTTTGCTGTTCTTTGTGTTGATTTTTTTCTTCGTTGTTGATATTTTATCTCTTTGTGTTGATATCTTTGTGTGTGTAAACCAGACTGTGATGGAAGAACACAGGACTGATTCGATGCACCACTTCGGGTCCTGAGAGACCGTAATTCCCAGGAACTCGAAGGTCTCGACGGTTGACACAAGGCAGCTGGACAGCGTGAGGGGCAGCTGCGGCCAAGGATGCCTCCTGAAGTCCACGATCATCTCTACAGTCTCGAGCGTGCGTGTTCAGCTCCAGGTTGCGTCGGCCGCACCGCTTCCTGTCGGTATGCAGACTCGTCGCCGTCCTCGATGAGGCCGATGACAGCGGTGTCATTCTGCAAACTTCAGGAGTTTGTGCGCTGAGGTGCGGTCGTTCGTGTAGAGAGAGAAGAGCAGCGGAGAGAGGACACGACCTTGGGGCGCCCCGGTGCTGATGCCGCGTGCGGATGAGGTGGCCTCCCCCGGCCTCACCTGCTACGTCCTGCCCGTCCGAAAGCTGTAAATCCACTGGCAGACGGCAGGCGAGACGCTGAGCTGCCGAAGCTCGGAGGAAAGGAGTTCAGCGATGACGGTGTTGAACCCTGAGCTGAAGTCCACGAACAGGATCCTCGCGTAGGTCCCTGCACGGTCGAGGTGTTCTAGGATGAAGTGCGGTCCCATGTTGACCGCATCATCCGCAGACCTGTTCGCTCGGTAGGCAAACCGCAGGGGGTCCGGCGGGGGACCCGTGACGCTCTTGAGGTGGTCCGGCACGAGACGTTCAAAGGACTTCGTGGCCGCAGATGTCAGGGCGACAGGCCTGTAGTCATTTGTTGTTTTTACTTTGTTGATGATTTTGTTGGTTATGGAATTGTTCTTTTTTGTAATGATTTTTGTGTGTTGTTGTACTTTGTGTTTGTGATGATGTTATAAATGTTTGTGTTTGTTTTTTTTGTTCGATGTTCGACATTTTCACTGGCACAAAGGTCGACCAAAATCATCAAATGAACCCACTAATCAATCAAATGTGTCTTGACAAAAAATAAATGGCGTAAAATGCCCCCGTTCTATTGAAACATCGAACTGACTCGGGCCTCATCGTCTGCGTGCGCGAGCGTGATTGCAGGTTAGGATTCCATCCTGATGGTGGTCTTCATCATCTCGCCATCCTGTCAGCCAATAGCGGCGACTTTCATTTTCTTCTTTGATGCTTTGAGTGTTTCTGCGCTCGATGTAAATCTCATCTGCGTGCCACAGCACGCATTAAAGCTTCTGGAAGGAAGCGAGGAGGAAGAGTAAATATGGCGTCGGGTTTCAGTCGTTTGGAAATGTTGCAAAATTGGATCAAAATTGCGCAAAGTGACTCCCACAACAAGTTCATTTGTATGTGTGTGTACCCGGGCGCGCTTGCTTGTGTGTGTGTGTTAGAACCTCATTTAAACTGACTTTGCTTTTCTTTGATTCCACAGACTTAAGATGATGATGATAACAATAATGATGAAGACATCACACCTGCTGTCAAAATTCGTCAAGGCGAACAGGAAGTGAGTGAAAAATGCGCACGGGTGTGTGTATGTAAACATTTCATGAAACACAACCATTGTGTCGCATTACTCTCCGAATGTTAGTTGTTGAGCTTGGCTGTTAGCATGTTAGCATCGCGCTTGATGCAACACGGTGGACATTGTCAGCACCAACATTTTTATTTTTCAAAACATGTTGTCTTTGTGTCGTTTTTTTGTTCTTATCATGTTAGCATTGGTTCACTGTTACACGGGAGAAATGTAAATAGGAGTTTAGATCCAGCGTTGGGGAGTAATTGATGGAACGAAATGATATCATTTAATCACAAAATGTATGCAATTGTAATCCATGACTTTACTGGGTGCGAAAACATGTCAGTTGCTTGCGGAAATTTCCATGATTCCAATTTTAGTGT
Source organism: Phycodurus eques (assembly GCF_024500275.1). Classification (NCBI taxonomy): domain Eukaryota; kingdom Metazoa; phylum Chordata; class Actinopteri; order Syngnathiformes; family Syngnathidae; genus Phycodurus; species Phycodurus eques. The sequence continues at coordinate 32,919,069 of NC_084528.1, read as the reverse complement.
CATTTAAAAAAGATGTATTTTTTTCATGTCACTTGTGATTGGTTGTCTCTGGTCATATGTCATCTGCTGTAGTCTCCAACGTGACATACGTTTACAAATATGACCTCCAAGTGCCACCTGCTGGTGCAATTGATTAGTTTGTCTGAGATTTTGAAACGCTCACAGACTTCCAGTTTTTGAACTCATAAAAGAACATTTTGAACAGTTTCATCTTTATCATTTTGGACTTTTTTTGGTTGTCATATGAAGCGATATTGTCTATTTGTCGTTAGGTCAGAGTTTCCACATGCTGTGTGCATGTAAAGCAACAAACATTTTGTATTATTTACTTTTAGAATGTATTTACATCTTGGCATGTTTTCTTATTACTTTATTATTTGTGTATAGAACAAATATGTTGGTCATTCTAAAATCATGATCTATGGTTTTAATATTGTTTTTTTTCCCTTCTTTTTCAGGAAGCATCCAAGGGTCATGTTGAAGCAGTCATTCAAAATTCAGAAAAGTCATCCAAATATAATCAAATGTAGAGTTACATGACTTTGGTAAGGTCACTGAAATAATTCCACCACTATGACATTTTCAACCGGCTAACTTGTAACTGTGTCCTGCTTCCACGTCATCATCATGAGCTTCTATGAACATGATCGTGTTAGCACGTTAGCAGTGATTTCGTGGACATTTTCTGCATTCAAAATCATCATCGATCATTTAGTCGCAACAAGACGACACGGCATGCTTGTGTTGTTGTTGCCGTGAAGTACACACGCGTGTTGTGTTGCGTGTGCGTGCGTGCGCTTGCCTTAGTGTGTGTAATGGACCCCCCGCATGCCTAAGTAGTGTGTAAGTAGTGCACGTGGCGCGTGATGAAGTTGCGGCGGTCGATCGGCCGGCCGCACTGTTGACTTCCTGTCAGGGCTGCACAAGACATTTATTAAAGCGAGAGAGCGGGAAATCAATGCTCATCGATGCTAACGGGACTAGCGCCACATTACTGCCCGGCTACTTGCTGTGCGTGTGCGTGTGCGTGTGAGTGTGTGTGTTACAAGTGCCTGTATGCATTTGTGTCAAAATCAGCGTTGACTTAAAAATAATTTTTTAAAATGGCATTTAAAAGAATATTTCTTCCCACATCCCAAAAACATGCACGCTAGGTTGATTGAAGACTCAAAATTGCTCGTATGTGTGCCCTGCGATTGGCCGGTGACCGGTTCAGGGTGTACCGCGCCGATAGCCGGGATAGGCTCCGGCACGCCCGCGGCCCGTCAGGAGGATAAGTGGGATGGAAAATGATATAAGATGCTTCGAAACATATACATTGCATATAACATGTTACTAAACATGTGAACAACCCTGTTGCTAAACATGCAAATAACCATCCTAGTAAACATGCTACTTAACATAATAATAAACACACTAATAAATGTGTGTCTAAACATGATACGTAGCAAGCAAGCAGATAAACATGATTGTAAACATGCTAATAAATATGACAATATAACATGCTAACAACCTGCTGCTAAACATGCAAAACAAACATACTGCTAAACATGTTTCCAAACATGATAATAGATAACCTAATAAAAATGCTATGAAACAGTCTTAAAACATAAATGAAGTTGCTCCTAAAATTATCAAACACGGTCATGAACACTAAGAAAAGTACGACTTAACGTGCTTGTAAACGTGCTGTTGAGCATGTCAAACTAC